>NC_092814.1:342125240-342438990 GCF_023375885.2 Dermacentor andersoni
CGCTATGCGAGGTACCAGGTTTGCGCAAATGTTCCTCGAAACTTGTTCTCAAACACGATGTAGGTTCATTGCAGGAACCTGCATTTGGTTATAGATGTGAGATGCACGCTGATATGACCGGTGTGGGTTTGCAGGTCCATGCATGCCACTCTCAAGCAAATGCCAAGTTTCCTTTGTAAGAATCTTCCTTGACTTCGCAAGGCTTGTTTGGCTAATCCCTTCATCTGTGCAAAAGAATGCTCATAGGTCTTGAGCCTTACCCTGATCTTCTTGTCCAACAAAAAAAATCTTTTAGGCATGGCATTAGGGAATATATCTGTGTGATAATCTGACAATTTTTGCCTCGATAACCTTTCTTTTCTCCCATCTTATCAGTGAAGACTTTGTTCGAGCAGAGTGCCGTGCAGTGACAAATTCTCATTAAAATAAGAAAATCTCTCAAGGAGATTTTTGAGTCTGACTAGGACTTCACCTTGGACAAGTTGGGGAAGTCTGCTGCAGATTGTTTTTGGGCGCAAAAAATGTTTAGAGAGGAAGGACACATGAAAGTGCAACTACCATCTGATTTATTGATTGAAAGGATGGAACATATGGTACAAATTTTGCGCACACGCAAGAGGCGAATGTTATGACAGTGATAGTTTGTCTGGTAATGCTACAAATTGGCATTAAACAAGTGCACCTCCGGGACATTAAGGCAATTGAAGTGCTACTAACATGTGCACAATCTTTCTGATAAAATATACCTTCGTGAGCTCATGTGCTGTTTTGTTGCTACTCCGGCCCAGGATCACAATGTGCGAATGCACGGCTCACATGAGCAGGTCTTGCAATGTGCGCTGCACCATCCGGTTTATTTAAATTGTTTGAATGCTTCCTCAAATAGTCATTCAGGCATTGGGCCGTTTGGTCCACATGGAACTTGCCACAGCTGAGAGGTATCTTATAGACCAACCCACAGCATAATGCAAAAAAAAAAAAGGCTGGCGTGATTTTTCATGCACCCTAGTCTCGTGGTACGAGAACACAATTGGACTAATTTGACAGGCGTGTAAAGGAACAATTGGGACATTGTATCTAGCAGGCATGTTCTTGATAGCTGTGGGTAAATTTATGCACATATTTGTACATTGCACATATTTGTAGATGAGGCGTACAATATTTGCACCTCATGTCTAGTGGCGTCTGTTCAGCTTACGTCTGATTAGCAAGTCCTTGTCGAGCTGCTCTTCAGCTTTCATGGAATGCAATCGGCCATGGCACGCATGACCTATAGGATAAACCTGCTTTTAATAGCCTGTCGATCTAATCTGCCTCATTTTGCCATCAGTGATAAATAATTCACTGCTGTTACTGTACCATCCACTTAAATATAATCCAAGGTGATCCCTTTTTGGTCCGAAAACATGGACGCCGTCACCTTACCTGCAGAAATTTGGATTTTAAATTCCTTAGGTTGAGGGGAACAAATGTTTTCATTTTTCTTTGTTTTGACATTGTACAAAAATAACCGTGTGCCAATTCATAAAGAGCAAACTACAAAACACAGATGCCTCTCTTGACAATAGCGTACAAGCTTCTGGCACTGCCCAGGTTGGAGCAAGAACTATAAGTGTTTTACATGGCAAGTTGAGTCAACACTGGCACGGTGGGAGCGGTTGCCTTAGAAACGGGCCGCAGAAAGTTATACTGTGCTGTCTATCGGTAATTATGAGCATTTAAATTACAGTAGTCGCAGTTAAACGAGTAGCGAAGTACGTTTCCCCTACATTTCTTCTGCGCTTAGCGCACACGTAAAGCCATATTGTGGCAAACACAGTAGACCCTCTCCTCGCAATGTACGGCGCTGCCCCGACAGGTGGCGCGCCACTCGTGCGCTTCTTAAAGTCCCTCAATCATTTAAAAGTACCACCAGGCTTTGATCCAGCCGACAACGCCTGCGATAGGCTGATCGGTGACATGTGACCTTGCTCCGCCCCTTTGCCGCCATGAAAGTTCCTGCGCGCCGGGCGAAGAGCGCGCGTTCCGCCTGTTGTGCTTTGCACATCGCTGCGATAATTTCGTTCCGGGAGGTCCGAAATGCCTTGTTGCTGTGCGGTTGGGTGCCGAAACCGGACGAAGGATGGCAAGAAGTTATTTTGCATCGCGCGCGGCAACCAGAACCTAACCGGACGAAAAGTATGGTTACACAGAATTGCACGGACGGACTTTGAACCATCGGTAACAGCACGACTATGCGAGGCAAGTAACATACAAAGATACAAAGGTGCCATAGAAAGTATACACGTGCGTTTGTCGAGCGGTGATAGTATTTCACTCGCGTGCATGAATGTTGAGGGCCGAAGTTTGTGGAGATTATTTATTTTAGTTCGCTGTGAGCCCGCTGAATAGATCGGCATGACCTAGGATGCGAAGGACCGAAATGCCTTGATGCTGTGCGGATGGGTGCCGAGATCAGACGGAGGACGACAAGAAGTTATTTTGCATCCCGCGCAGCAAACAAAACCTAACCAGAAGGTAATTCTGGTTGCATAGAATTGGACGGAAAGACTGAACCGTCGGTAACTGCACGACTATGCGAGGAAAGTAACGTAGAGCGATACGAAGGTGCGAGAGAAAGTATACACCTGTCTGTGCAGAGCTGCAGTATTATTTCATTCGCGCGCATGAATGTTGACGGCCGAAGTTTGTGGAGATTACTGATTTTAATACATTACGAGCCCGTTGACTTAGCAAATGCAGTATGACCTAGCATGCAAGTAAATAGTGGGGCAGAATCGCATTAACTCGCTGACAAATATCCGCATTGCGTTACGTGCGATAAAAAATAAAATTCAGCAGCGAATTCTACTTTTACACTTTCCTGTGTTTGTGCGCGCGTTGTTAACTGCGCTTTACAACATGTCCAAAATGTCATTTCCAATATCCTAATCGTATTTTGTCCATTGCATATGTGAATAAATATATTGCTAAGTGCCTGCATTACTCTGTTTTTAAAAACGAATACTGCATAGCCACAGCTACTGGCCGTCAAATAATAAAGCGTAATACAGTATATCAAAGTACATTACATACAGCTGCGAGCTCGTTCCTTCCAAGTTTCCCTTACACTCGAAGATGTTTCAGTAATCGGCAATGCCATTTTACTGATGAAAAACACACAACTGCAAATGAACATAAGAAAAACGACACAAGCGATGCGCGGATTGCCAGCAAAACACAGTGCAGCAATAGCTGGGTCAATCCGCGTGCGTTTCGTATAAGGGCCCTCTAATTCTTACGGGGATTTAGCGGTGCACGGAGGCGAAAAGGGATAAACACAACAATGCGCGTCATGATTCGAGTTTACGCGGCGACGTCGCACGGTTCACGAGAACAGTCAACCACATTCACATACGCGCACACACTACGCTCGATGTTGGTGTGCCGCGAGATCAGATCGCGCTGGCAGCCCGAACACGATCGAGGAGACACGCTGACACGATCCACACCATCCACTGGCTCGTAGCATTGAACCACAAGACACAACAGTCGTCGTGTAATCGCTACACGACAGACACACTCAGCGACAAGAAGACTGTTGGCGCACTCATTTCCACAAACACACAAGATGTTATTTAGTGTCCGTGAGGGTCGCGCGCTTTGAGAATCGCTTGTTTGAGCGACGTTATGTCGAAAGTTTTCCGGTCCAAGCGACTGTCAGCCTTCATTTTTACACGACTTCTTCGTTCAATGCAAGCGCTATGTGTACGCAGCACACTTACATGCAAAAGATTTCACAGAGCATACGGGATTAAGCGTAAGCAATCACCAAGGCTCGCGCGGCGATTGAGCGCAAACGAACGAATGTAAACACGCGGAATCGAGGCGATCAAGCCCTCATTACCCTCTCTTGAGCTATTTTCTTGGAGCACTTATTTGAAATTAAAGGACTAAATTTAGCAGTTCGGGTCCTTCTTTCGTTTTTCGCCACAGTCAGGCACCAGAAGGTTTTATTTCCGCGCGTATGCAGATATTTTTTCACCTCACGAATGCCGCGGTTTAGCGTGGGCGCCGTCTGCTACAGGAACTTCCTAGGTGGCGCGCGCGGCAGATGGCGCTACCTTGGAAATTATAGAGGGACCTTAGCGCTTCTCCGCTTCGTCTAGTCAAGAGCTTGCCTAGCGTATGAGTGGGCGGCGCGAGCGGGGTGCGAACACGCTATCGCATTCCACTCTTGTACACAAAGCTTAAGCGTGCTGCAAATTTTATCGAATTCGAATTATCTCCATAATTTTGTCGAAATCTTGGTTCGAATAACCTGTTTCCACCACTCAATGTCTCGGGTTTTTCAGGTTTAGCCGGCCTGCTGTGGACGCATATCTATAGGGTCCGTGCATTCACGTTTATCATGCACCTTTCTTCAGCTACGGGAAGGAACGCCAGATGTTCAAGGGTACAAAACGGAGCCCGTTTTTTTATTGTCACGGGTAGGCATGGTTAACTGCAGGAGCTGAGCTAGCGTAGCTTTTTAAGTTTGCTGCGACAGTTTTGTAACAGTTGAGGCTTAATTGTGCTTCCTGAACGAAAAGCCCTCAGAGGCGATGACAGACGGCTCACCATCACTTGTGCCGGGCACGCCTCTTTGCACTTTGGCGCCCAGCGGTATTTGTGCAAGACTCACCTCGTCAATCTGGAGACGCCCGGTTCCTGTTTCTCCAACAGTGAATCCTTGGACTCGTACAACAACTACACCATCGTGGAGGTCAAATGATTGAAGAGCAAATGCCGCAAGATAACTAAGGACGTGAGTGAGCATGGCCACAAAGGACCGCCTACTCGCAAGTTACAATATTGCATTTGTGCCTCAAGACAGATTCTCAAGACCTAGCTTGGTTAATGTGGCTCTGAAAGCAATGAATGAGGTAGGTTTCAATGCTAAAAAAAACGCAAGCGTTATTTACGATGTGGTCATTGACATCACCGATGAAGAATTCCAAGAGCTTCTGTCTTCAACAGTGAAGGTCATCGACGAGATTCAAGCTCCTTTTCGAGGGCCCCACGATACCTGATCACGTCACGGTGGGCTATGTGAGACACTCGGTGCGTCCTTACGTGCCTTTACCTCTGTGATGTCGCAAGTCCCGAAAGGTAGGTCATGCCAGCGCTGTGTTTACAGGCCAGACGACATGACTTCGCTTCGCAGGCAGCCACGACATGTGTTTATGCACGGTAGGAAAAAAATGAAGTGCTTGACCTACAGCGGACCACACGAGGTAAATTTCAGCGATTGTCCCCAATAGAAAAAGAATATAAAAATATTGAACCAAACGAGCCAGAGAAGTATGTCACACAAAGGTGCGGCATGCAGCGTAAGCGGAGCACCGGAAGAGACTATCGAGTCGTCGACATGAGCAAGCTGCCGGTGCCGGCGAGATCTTCCTGACTCTCATCCCGCAGTTCCAGTGGAAGGTATTTCGATCGTTATCGGTGGGTCTCTCCAAGCCACATTGCTTCAAGCGAGCAGCACAGGCCTGGAATCGAATGTATGGCCACGCCTGCAGCCGCGCAGAGGGGCTTGGAATGTGAGCGCCAGGAACGGCAATGCAACCAAAAATCACCATCGGGCTCTCTCATCAATGTCATGCTGCGACAAGTAATCGGCGCCCTGCAGCTGCTACTGTCTCGTTTTGACAAGCCAGCGGCTACAAGAGTTGCAAAAATCATGCAAGCTATAGACGTTCCCGTAACCTCACTGCAGTGACCTCTACCTCTGTCCGCGAAGACGTGTGGGTTTCGCTGAGAAGTATGCATGTACCCGGAGCACAGGAACAGTATGCTGTGCACCTCTCATCATCATCATCTTGAGCACACAACCACCTGCCTTCCGCTTCACATCCCACCTCTGTAATCCAGACAAAATCCTTCACCCGTGCGGAGTAGCAGGTTAGAGCCACTTCACTCAGGCCGACCTCTCCATCTTTCTGTCTTTGAAAATTGCCTCTTGCTCTCTCTCGTTAAAAGGTGTAGCATCGGGATGTTCCGCCAGACATTTATGGTGAAATAAACATATTCAACCTTATTTTGCTTCTCTATTTGTCCCTTTAAACACTGTCACGGAAGTCTGACACCAAAGTTCCAGCATGAAAGGCGCCATTGAATGTCTCTCCGGGGCTCAATATACTAGCTTAACAGCTCAAAGCGATAGTTTCAACGCTAATCACATTAACGTAGATATTTATCTTTGTTAAATATGCGCCCAACCCTCATGTAATGTACCGTTTATGGACTTTTGAAGCATATTAATAAATAAATAAATAAATAAATAATAAATAAATAAATAAATAAATAAATAATTTGTACTGAGAAATACGGGCGCCAGCAGAAGACGAAGAGGAAGAAGACGGTTGTTGTTTACGGCTATTACTTAATTTCTTTACGTTAACTTACTTTATTAAAATTATTAACCATATTCTCATTACACTTCCAAATTACAGTTCTATAGTCCCGCGCCCTACTATTCAAATCTAGTTTTGCCTAACTTCTAAGCATAAGGAAAATCGCGTGCTTCTTGGCCAATCCCCTATAGCGGGTATGCGCCACTGTTTAGGATACAGACAATACAAGACAAGACGGTCCTCGCTTACGGACAAAATTATTTTGTATCGCCCCAACGCTTCCTAATCTACGACTCTACTACTCTACTACTATGCCGCAGAATGTCGTCAGATAGCTCGCCCACTTACCGCGCAAAATCACGCCAGCCAGAAACATGGCCGTGACACAAGCTTGACTTTTCCTTCATATTCACCTGGAACGCTGGTATGGCTACGCGTTCCTTCCTCTACTCCTGGCCTTTCTACACAGTTCAGCTCAAAATATGACGGCCCTTACCGGGTTCCACAACAGACGTCCCCGGTCAACTACGTCAATGTGTCTATTCAGCCATCTGCGGACGAGCGGAATCGCGGACGCGAAACTGTTCGTGTCGACCGACTGAAGCCGCACTACGACCCACCAGTGCTTGCTGTTCCATAGGTCACCAGGAGGACTACTTTTTGGGCGGGGAGGGATTGTAGTGAGAAATACGGGCGCCACCAGAAGACGAAGAGGAAGAAGACGGTTGCTGCTGTTGGTGCTCGCGCTCGCCGCGCTCTGCCGTTGTCTCTAGCCTTAAACATCATCATCATCATCAGCCTGGTTACGCCCACTGCATGTCAAAGGCCTCTCCCATACTTCTCCAACTACCTCGGTCATGCACTAATTGTATGCATTGTAGCCTTAAACGCGTAATATCAAAATAAATAAATAAATAAATAAATAGGTTGTGCCGTATTTTTCATTCATTGTTTTTCTGCCTCACATGTTTATTATAATTCGAAGCAAATAAAGCATGAAAGCGGTGCACTTGAGATGCACTAGTACATATGTTAAAATGATGTCAACCTACACTGTAAGTAGCATTGCCTTGCTGGAATGGCAGGGACATCATTGTCTGATTACCAAGATCTCTTGCGCACGGTCGTATTATATCGGCATCAGAGGCGGAGGCAATGATTGAATTCTGCCACGTATTACCTACCCTGTATCTAGTCTCCTTAATTTCTGGCTTTCTTCTTGATTAGCTTTTTTGTACAGCGTCCTTTTTTTTTGCTTGCTTACGAATTAAACCTAAGCAGAAAAGCTTGTCAATTCAAGAACAAAAAACGCCACCATGACTGTCGATTAACGGACCGCACTTCTAAAATACTGTTCTTTCTGCTGCGGCGCGCAAACGTAAAAATATGAACATCGTTCCGAAAAGCCGGCCGCCATATATCAACTGAGTCCGCGAAAGTGCCACTTTTCTACAAGTTAAGTGTGTAAAGAACTATCGTACCTCGGTGCGGATGTTCGTGACAATAAACACATTCCATTTTCGTATTCATAAGCATATTCATAGCGATGCCCGTCGCCTGTGTGTGAGGTTCACGTGCGAGTAAAAGACGAAGACGAAGCGCCCTCCTGCGTTCGACGCTGCACGAGACGCTGCACGAGAGCAACCAGCCAATCGAGCGAGCACGTCGGAGACGACGGACCCTTCAGCCACTCTGAAGTTCTTCACGCGTTCCCGGATGCCAAGGAACCCTCACGCAAGACGTCAACGGCGCATTGATGGGGTCCGCCGTCCGGTTTCACTCTCCATCCGACGTCGTGCTGGCGGGGCTAGGCAGCGGGCTTCGACCGACCAATTATCGCTCCGGCTGCCTGGGCGCCACAAGGACTGCAGCAGGTCTCCTGGCCACGTCTTCCGGCGGAAGTGCCGCCATGACGCCATGTCGGGCTGCGCTGTGGGGACAGCGGAAGCACCTGGCAACTGCAGCAACCTACCGTGCTTCTGGTTCCGGCACGAAAGGCTGCGCTCCTGCAGAGCCCTGGCAAGTGATGTTTATTCATTCGCCGTGAGTTTATGTAGCTGCCCTGCAATCAATAGTATTTCATACACGCAGATAGCACGCTACGTCTCGGGATATCTTCATACTGAGTATAAGATGCGCCATGCTGCCTTTCTGTCCTTTATCAGTCTGGATTGAAAACCTTCTCACTATATTCATCAGTAAAAATGGAACGGTCTCCCCTGTATCTTTTTTTATTCATTTTAATCCTAACGTTGGAGTCTTAGCATAGGTAAGTGTAAATACGTTTTACAGATATAAGTTTTACAAATAGTAAACAACAAGAAACGTATAATCGAAGAAGTGCCTCTGTGTGCACCCTTGTATCCATATCTTTGCGGATATGTTCGCTCTACGTTTTTAATAAAGACTGAATATCACTAGAATTAAAAATTTGATGAGGTAATAAGCAGTCATGGGAGCCCGGCAGTAGCCATCCTGTCGCTTTCTAGAGGTCGAGGTCACGTGTTAGGTCCTAGACGGGGGGGGGGGGGGGGGGGGGGGTGAGGGCAAATTCCTTTCGGGGCCGACATCAAAAACGCTCGTGCAAGATGGATTCGGAGCACGGTTAATAATCCGTGGCGGTAAAATTATTGCCAAAGTAGTGCGACTCATCATTGAATTACAGTTCCGACAGCTAACTCCCGCCCAAACCACGCCAAAAAAAAAAAAGAGATGACCTGGCGCCCTATAACGTAAAACTAATGCAATGTATTTTTATTCCAATCTTCTGACGTCAAGTTTGCGCAACAGCCGACGCAAGCATCACGCGGTGTCCCGAAGCGCTGCCTCAACAGCCCAATCAAACACTCCTACTTTTCTTTGCTTTCGAAATGAATAACACTGCCTACGTTGAAGTGTTTCACTTGTAATTGGCTGGCAGGAGGCGAGGAGCACGCTCAAGTGGACAGCGCTTCGATGGGACCGAGCCACCGCACTGAAAGAAATAACCAGATGAAGAGGGTGGTGTCGGCGTCTGCGATTGGTCCGCTTTCTCTACTTAGCTTGAGGTGGCTGGCCGAAAATCGCGATGTCGTGCAACGGAAGGTTAAGAATGCCGCTAAAACGAATCCTCAGCAAAGAAGAGTTAGAAAAGCGGGATCGTAAACGTGCCGAAAGTGGTCAAAAAGGTTACACGGCCGCGCAAGCACTTTATTATACGCGAATTAACCCATGCTCTCTGGCAGGTGCGAATAGCCAGTGCCTGAAGACTCGGCCGCAGCCATCTTTTATTCCTTTGGGAACGGGGCAGGCTGCGGCTAATCAGAAGGAAATTCCGACTTGTTCGCATATTAATGCATCTTTAACGCGTACACGTCACTTTGACGCGGTGAGTTCTTGCGGTTTTGTGACGCCGCGTGACAAGCAGGGGAAGAGGGTGCAGCCCGAAAACTTTTGACCAATTGCCGAGTGCTAATGCCGAAAAGCCGTCGAATGGGATATTACAATTTTTCTTTTGTTCGGTGCGTACACGCACCGAACATCAGTGCGTACACGCTATTTCAGATGGGGAGCTATCGGTCCAAAAACGTTTTTGACCAATCGTGGAGGGCTGATTTCAGTATTGGAATGGGAATGTTTGGAATACTTTTACATTATAGCGCCCCTGGTAGCTGACTGAATCATTTCGATGAGCGACAACATAATGTTATTTAAATGGCTGTTTTTCATTATGTAGTTGCGCAAACTGACCAAATATAGAAGCCGACTTTATGCTGGCTGGGCTACGTAGCGTGCATCGACCGACCAGTTTTCGCTCCGGCTGCGCGGGCGCCACAAGGACAGCAGCAGGTCTCCTCGCCACGTCTGCCAGCGCAATCGCCACCATGACGCCATGTTGGGCTGCCCTCTGGAATCAGCAGGAGCAGCAGGTGGCAACTCCAGCATCCTGCCGTGCTTCTGGCTCCGGCACGAAAGTCCCTGCCCCTGCCGAGTGATGGCAAGTTGTGTTTCTTCATTAGCCATCAGTGTTAATAGCTGTGCTGCCGTAAAGGTGATTTGATAGGCGGCCATAGTACAGTGTGTCACGTGATATTTCTATACTGAATTTACGGGAGAGTGGCCTCTTTGGGGCGCTTTCAGGATGCAGTTTGCGTTCGGCTGGTCGAAACCAGGTGTTCTAAACACATTCGCGTGGTCTATTCAGAGCGCCGCGCTCCAACAGAGAGCGTTAGAAGGCGGTGCTGTATGCCTTCCACACGACAGCGCCACCGAGATCCTAGGGAAGCTGGATCACGCGACTACTCTGATGGCTCTGGCAGAAGCTAGCACGTTCGGCTGGGGCAGTATTTTTACGGCTCCAATCCCGAGAGGGCTCCGCATCGCTGTAAACCGACTTGGAGCGTCGTAGGAACCACCAGAGATTACCACAAGAGGAACCGTGTTCGCCTATTTTCCTTAAACTATTCGTATTAAAAGGCATCTACTCATCAGGAAAAATTGAATGGCATTCAGAGCGCTCATTTTTTTTATTTCTAGAATTTGGTGCCTTTGGGTAGAAACTATCTGCATATGTTTTCTTTTATTTAATTTTACGTGGCCAAATCACGATTTGATTAGGAAGCACGCTGTCGTTGGGGACTCGGGAATAATTTTGACCTCCTGGTGGTCTTTTAACGTGCACCTAAGCCTAACTGCACGGGTGCTTTCGCATTTCGCCCTATCGAAATGCGGCCGCCGTTGCCGGGATTCGCTCCCACGACCTCGTGCTTTGCAGCGCAACACCATAGCCACTAAGCAACCACGGCAGGTTAGAGCGAGTCTGCATAAGTCATTCTCACTGTTCGACAAAGAAACCTTAAATCGAACAAGGGCCTGTTCATTCAGTCAATATTGTTACACACGAGGTGTTTAACGCAGAACCAGATGAATCTGGTTGATAGGCGCGGTTGTTGAAGAGCGGTCTCGCGGCAGCTTGGCCAACGTCGTTCTCTTCTTTCTTCTCGTTGTCTCCGCGGCAGGCGTGGTTCATGACAGCTTGTGACATCTCCCCGCTGGCAGACGAAGCCCGCCGGGCGAGTCAGTCATCTCGTGGGTTGTAACGCCTCAGACGCGCGACGTGCGTCACTTCAGCCTTGGCCGAGCGTCGTCCACTGCTCGTGAGACGCGCAATGCGGTAGTTCACTTCGCTGAGGCGCTCCAGAATAACGTAAGGGCCGACGTAGTGGGCGAGAAACTTCTGGCACAAGCCACGCTTCCGCAACGGCGTCCAGAGCCACACAAGGTCCTCAGGATCGAAGGAAACGTGGCGGTGACGCCCGTCATAGCGGATCTTGGACCGGTCCTGCGATGCTAGGGTGCGTAGCCTAGCGAGGCGTCGCGCTTCTTCTGCTCGACATAGGATCTCATCAATTGATTCGTTGTCATGAGCGAAGTAGGGAAATATGGTGTCGAGGGTGTAGCGCGGCGGACGAGCATACAGAAGGAAAAATGGTGAGTAACCAGTGGTCTCGTGTCTCGCGGTATTGAAGGCATAGGTAATGAAAGGCAAGATACTGTCCCAATTCTTGTGTGCTGAATCGACGTACATGGATAGCATGTTGGCAAGCGTTCTGTTTGTGCGCTCGACCAGACCATTAGTTTGTGGATGGTAGGGCGTAGAATGGCGGAAGCTACATGAACACAGACGAAGGGTTTCTTCAACCACGTCCGCGGTAAACTGTCGCCCACGATCGCTGATTACTATGCGAGGAGGTCCATGTCGGAGTATAACGTTAGCCAGCAAGAAGATAGAAACTTCTGTAGCTGTGGCCGATGGCAATGCGGCGGTCTCACAATAGCGGGTAAGGTGATCTACGCAAACGATAACCCAACGATTACCCTTGGAGGATCGCGGGAAAGGGCCCAGAAGATCTATACCAACTTGCTCAAAGGGGACGCTAGAAGGGGGAACTGGTTGAAGCAGGCCATGTGGCGCTTGTGGCGGACGCTTGTAGCGCTGGCATTGAGAGCAGCTGGCGACGTACCGTTCGATGTCTTTCCGCATCTTAGGCCAGTAAAAACGTTCTTGAGCCCGGTAGAGTGTACGTGTGGAACCAAGATGACCGGAAGTTGGGTCATCGTGCATGGCGTGTAATACTTGGTGGCGAAGGTTCTTGGGGACAACTAATAGGTAGCGTGCACCGGTGGTCGAGTAGCTCTTCTTATACAGCGCGCCGCCATCACGTAGGCGAAAGCGACTGCCTGCAGGTGACTCCTGTGCTGCCGCGAAGAGCGGTTGTAAGCTCTCGTCCTTGTGCTGCTCGGATATGACGGTACCCATATCCGGAAATTCCGGGGACACAAAAGCGATGTATTCATCAAAATTGTCCGCATCACATTCAGTTGTTTGAAGTGGCATCCGAGAGAGACAATCAGCGTCAGCATGTCGCCGGCCACTTTTGTAGCAAATAACGAAATCGTATTCCTGTAGACGGAGGGCCCAGCGCGCTAGTCGTCCTGAGGGATCCCGCAGATTCACAAGCCAGCATAGCGAATGATGATCTGTTATCACAGTGAAGGGGTGCCCATAGAGATACGAACGAAACCGTTGCACGGCGAAGATGACCGCCAGACACTCTTGTTCGGTGACTGTGTAGTTGCGCTCGGAGCGGCTCAAGGACCGGCTAGCGTAAGAGATCACGTGCTCACTGTCGTCAACACGCTGAACTAGCACAGCACCGATGCCTACGCCGCTGGCATCGGTGTGAATTTCAGTTGGTGATGAAGGATCAAAGTGCCGAAGAATTGGTTGGGATGTCAACAGGAACTTGAGCTGGCGAAACGATGAGTCGCAATCTGCAGTCCACTCAAAGGGAACGCCTTTTTGGAGAAGGCGTGTAAGGGGATGAGCCATGTCAGCAAACCGGGGAATGAATCGGCGAAAATAGGAGCACAAGCCCAAGAAACTTCCTAACTGCTTGACAGAGTTGGGTACTCTAAATGCTTCTACGGCCGCAGTCTTTTGTGGATCTGGTCGGATGCCTTCTTTAGCGACGAGATGGCCTAGCACAAGAGTTTGTCGTTCCCCAAAACGGCATTTTTTTGAATTGAGCACAAGGCCCGCTTTCTCCAAGCAGTTCAAGACCAAATCCAAACGTTTGTTGTGCTCACTAAACGTTCGCCCGAAGATCACAACGTCGTCTAAGTAGCACATGCAAACTTCCCATTTTAAGCCGCGTAATATCGTGTCCATGAACCTTTCGAACGTTGCAGGTGCGTTACACAACCCGAAAGGCATCACGTTAAACTCGAATAGTCCGTCGGGTGTTACAAATGCTGTCTTTTCTCTGTCGTCCTTGTGTATAGGAATTTGCCAGTAACCTGACCGTAAATCGATTGAGGAAAAGTAAGATGCCGCAAAGAGACAGTCGATGGCGTCGTCAATTCGTGGGAGCGGATATACATCTTTCTTAGTGACGGCGTTTAGGCGACGGTAATCAACACAGAACCGCCACGTACCGTCTTTCTTCTTCACCAATATCACGGGTGCTGCCCAAGGACTAGATGATTCTCGAATGACGCCTTTGCATAGCATTTCTTGGACCTGATCGCTGATTATCTTGCGTTCTGACGGAGATACACGATAGGGTTTTTGTCGGATTGGCTGGACGGCTCCTGTGTTGATGCGGTGACGAGTTCTGGACGCAGGAATTGATGGCGGGCCATCGTGCTGCGCAAAGTCGAATACCGAGGTATGTTTCGTAAGCAGGGCCATCAAAACTCGACGCTCGTGATCGCTGAGTGACTTGTCAATCATGGAAAGTATCTTCGAGCTCCCGGGGCTCGAGACACTGGTTGCTCCTCCATCGGGGAGCTCTGTAAGTACTGCCACCGATACGGGCGAGTCTTCCTGAAACGTGGCAATCTTTAGGCCTTGAGGTAGCACTGCCGCTTCAGTGGAACAGTTTAGCGCCCACAGCCCCGCGCATCCATTGGTCACTGAGACTACGCAGTGCGGAACTAACACGTTTTTCTTGAGGCAGTTCCGATGTACAGGTTCCACTGCAGCGTCGAACGAGATAGGAGCCGGAGATGAACAGGCGACGGCAACGCGCATCGCGGATAAGGCGGGCACAACTGTATCCTCAGACACGCACAGCACACTCTCCGGGCAAGCTTCACCTTCAAAGAGCACAGGTGAAACACTGGTGTCGACACTGAGTTCTCCCGTCCGGCAGTCAACATTCGCACCACACAATTACAAAAAGTCAATCCCCAGAATCACGTCATGCGAGGAGCGAGGAAGAACAGTAAACTCTGCATTAAAAACTTTCCCACCCAATGACACATCCACGTTACACACACCAACCGGGTATAATGATTCACCACTGACTCCACGGAAACTTGTGCACTGGTCCTAACGAAACATAACCTTGCGTCCCAGAAGGCCTTTAAACCCCACACTCATGACCGAGACAGTTGCTCCCGTGTCGACTAAAGCCATTGTAGAGACCCCATCAATCAGTACATGAACCTTATTCTTTAGCATGAAAATAGTTGGAGGCAGTTGAGTCGGCAGCACACATTTTCCAGCGACCTCACCTCCATCGGCCGCGCTGGCTAGTTTCCCGGCGGGGGCGACACGAAACGGCGCCGAGGCGATGGTGACGTGAATCGCGGCCGAGGGGATGGTGATCAGGAGGCTCGGAAGGCTGGTGGTGGCGTCAGAGTACGGTCGGAGGCAGGGTAGCGGTAGCGGTTCCGGGTTCTTTCTTCTCCAAGGTAGGTCTCCTGGGCGCTGCATCGGTCCTCTCGAAAGTGGCTTCCTGAAGTGGAGTCTCCTGGCCACTGAGTGCGCAGTGTACGACCGCTAGACCGCATAGTCGGCGCTGACGATCCGTAGTTCGATGCTCGGCGTCGGCTACAGTACCTAGCTATATGGCCAGGCATGCCGCAGCAGTAACACACTGGCGAAGGGCGAACTTCAGAATGCGGGTTGAAGTATTCTGCCGAAGACATCGGTTGAGGGTAACGAGGCTCTTCCCCTTGAAAGTCGTAGGTAGCGGCGAGTCTTCGTGGACGAAAGTTGCGTGGGCGTGGATCAAAACGTTGAGGGGGCGAATGATTGCGTGGTGGTTCGGTCGTAATGTAATGCGGTTCGTCTCTGGAGCCGTAAAGATCCGCGACGTTCACCGAGTGGTTCCAAGTAGCCGAAGGGGGTTCCCAAAGAGTGTCTCGGGAAACGGAGGAGCTGTAACGTGGCGCCGCACAACGTGCCTGTTCGTCATGTCGCTGTAGCTCCTCGCGGACTATCTGGCGGATGGCGGACGATAGGTCTGGGAGCGGAGGACTCGTGTCAACACTTGCTACAGTTGTTACATTGGCCAGCCGTCCAAACTTTGGTGTAATTCGGCGAGTCTTCAGCGCCTCGAACGTACGGCAGTGCCGTAACAGTTCTGATACAGTGTGCAAGTTCTCTTTACCAATGAGGAAGTTGTACACGTCTTCCGCTATTCCTTTTACCACGTGTCCCACTTTATCTTCCTCTGTCATGTGAGGGTTCACGGTTCGGCACAGCTTCAAAATTTCTTCGATATAGGTAGTGCAAGTCTCGCCGGGTACCTGAGCTCTCTGGGCTAATGTGAGTTCCGCACGTTTCCTCTTTGCGTCCGAGTCACCGAAACACTTTTTGATCTCCTCAACGAAGCGTGTCCATGTAGTTAGCATGTCTGCGTGGTTGTCATACCATACCAGCGCCGTGCCGGCCAAGAAGAAAACAACGTTCCTAAGCTGACTGGCAGCATTCCAGTTATTGTATTGGCTTACCCTTTCGTAATGGGTTAGCCACTCATCCACATCTTCCTCTGCCTTCGCCGAGAACATGCGTGGCTCTCGGTAGTGCTGGATAGGGACTGGGCTTGCCGAGGCACTGCTGGTGAGGGTATTTTGCTCTGTAGCCATGATTGAGCGCGACGGCGAAAGTCCGGCGAGGCGGCGGCTTCGGCGTAGCTCTAGTGCTGGTGGTTCCGTTGTAGGTCGTGGGAGTTACCCCGCACAGCTACACCAAATGTTACACACGAGGTGTTTAACGCAGAACCAGATGAATCTGGTTGATAGGCGCGGTTGTTGAAGAGCGGTCTCGCGGCAGCTTGGCCAACGTCGTTCTCTTCTTTCTTCTCGTTGTCTCCGCGGCAGGCGTGGTTCATGACAGCTTGTGACAACATTATACGCCTTCTTTACATATGTTTCTTTCCTTAAGTGAACGCTGGTCTGTACGATAAGAACAAAAAATGAATAATACTAGTAGCTTTATCTTCGTGGAAAACTATTTTTGGCGCGAAATCAAAGGCTACGGAACCAACTCGCGACTTGTGCACCGCTGCAGGAAGAATTCCCGCAGTTCTGTTGACGTTTCCTTTTTTTCAAAAAACACAGTCTTGTTTTTTCAAAGCACATCAATTGGAACAATGCGTAAAAGTAATCATTAAGCGACTGATACTTCACTGTATTAATTAGTTTTCCCAGTTGAGTTCTCACATACTCGAGAAAAGAGCTCATTTGGGCGTCAGTCAAAGTCAAAATGGCAAAGGCACAATGGCGGCGGCATCTTCTGGTGTGTGTTCATCGCTTCTGTCCCGCCTGCTAATTGATTCACAGGT
Source organism: Dermacentor andersoni (assembly GCF_023375885.2). Taxonomy (NCBI): domain Eukaryota; kingdom Metazoa; phylum Arthropoda; class Arachnida; order Ixodida; family Ixodidae; genus Dermacentor; species Dermacentor andersoni. Next base: position 342,142,234 of record NC_092814.1, read on the forward strand.
AGTCAAAATTAATGTAGAGTGTCTTCCACTAAGGTGTGCCTCATAATCAAATCGAGGTTTTTCCACGGAAATCTTGCAGAATTCATTCATTCCGCCGTCGTTGCTCAGCTGGAGAGACTGATGGCCAACATGAACAACAAAATACTGTTGCGGCGAACAAAACACGTTTTGACACCGTCCACGCGGAAACCAGGTCAACCCGTCTGGGAATCACAATCGTCGATGCCGGCGACGGTTGCGCGTTCGACATCATACGGCCAATTCGGGGCTTAGGTACAGACTGCGTTTCTTCCTGTTCAAAAGTCGATACAAATTGACTGTATAAATATCGATTAGCTTCGGAAATTTACCCTGAGATAATGGTATCTGCCGGCACAGAAATGAAGGAGTCATGCAACGTCGGAAAAAATCAAAGCCGAAGCCTGTGCCACACTCAATCACTGAGACTCGGCTGCATACGATTACACGTGCAGAAAACTGAAGACCCGTAGCCTTCGCTTCGTGCCACAGAATAGTTGTCAGCGAGTACTGAGTGTGAATTGGCTTCGATGTACTTTTTGTTGTTCATTTCCTGCTTCGTTATTGTTGTTCATTTTAAGGGCTGGTACAGGAAGGTCACAACCTCTTAGTGTACAGTTTACTACGCGTATAATATTAACAATCGTATAACCTTGTCCTTCATATTTCGATGCAGTGTATTGCCGCATGTCCAGTAACCGCCTCCGTATGGAGGCTTGCACTATGTATGAAATAAAGAATAATTACCCGCAGTGGTTGTCCAGAGCCCAAGGGGTTGCACTGCTGAGTCCGAGGTCGCCGGTTCGATCCTCGCCGAGGCGGACGCTTTACGAAGTAGGGCGGAATGCAATAACGGCCGCGCATGCCGTCACTTGGGTGCGCGATGAAGAACCCCACCGGGTTGAAATATGCTCCGAAGGACGCTCGCTACGGCGTGACTCATAATAATATCGTAGATTTGGCTCGTAAAATCCCGAATTGAATTTAAAAAAAAAGACTCCGTAACGGACAGCAACATAATTTAGTCGAATACCAGGGGAATTCTCTGAAAACGGATGTACTCTGCTGTGGTTGCACAGTCTGACTAAATTTACTAGCAGAACTTTTCGTTCTCATTCTGTGACGTGCTCGTCAGGGCTCTCAAATAACTTAAGCGTGCAGTAAAGGAGCCAAGCCTTAAATGATGACCTGCACGCATCCCTAAGCGTTGTAACCTCTGACGGCCAACGTGCCGCCAATATCTTGCGGGATTTTCGCTGCGACGGTTTTGTAAGCAGTAATTACTAGCATATGTACTCTGTGGGTATTCTGCACGCAATCCATTATAAGCAATAACTTCGCTATTATTGGTAACTTCGTAGAAAACTTGGAATTTCAACATGATAAAATCGTATTTGAACTACGTGCGAGTTAGCTGAACGCATAAGTTAAGTGAAATACATAATATGACATCCTCGCCGCATAAGAATAAGAAAAATATAGCACTAAATGAAATATTCTGCCATATGTGATGTCCTTCTAAAGCAAGTATAATCAAAGCGCGCTATTCTCAACTGTCGTCATACCTCAATGGTCGCTGAGTATTAGGAACAGGTTCGACTCCATTTGTGTTGAAACCATCAACAACAACAACAAAGGCTCACTGTGCTTCCACTCTGTGAAGAGGGATGACCAGCGAGGTTGTGTATGTGGGCCGCTTAATGGCGAACTACACCTACGCCACGGGTCGGTCCGGCATTGCACTATATTCGGCATCGGACTGCGTAATGGGAGTTTTCTACCTACACATGGACACGATGCTGGTGGAACTAGCCTTAAAGAGCTTCGGTGTAATTCGCTGAAAAATTGGTTACGTCGTCTTGTTTTTAATTATTATTGAAATAATTATTGGCGACTACGAACGCAGAAGGAGTTGCACGAGCGCGTGCATGCGGTAGCGCCCACGGGCGCAAACTAGCCAGCTGTGGAAGACGACGGTGACGCTGGAACCAATCCTGATGACGATAGTTTTCTCTTAACACACGGATAAGATCGTCGAGGAACTAGCCCTTAACAACTTCGCTGTAAAAAATCTTAGGGCACCTAAGCATTTAGGAGTTGTGAATGCGAAACTTTAAAGTACAACTGAACGCCGCTGAGCGGTCCTTCGAGTTATGAGCACTTCATGGGCTTTAAGGCGTGCGCATTAAGACGCCTGGCCTAGCACACGGATGGTGCACTTTGTTCCGTGACGTAATGCTATCTTGCCCGCCTGCCATGGAATCTAATGGGGACGCTCTCGTGTAAGTCACGGTGATGTTGATGTCATTGCATTCCTCACGCCTGGCTTGGCAATCAGGATCTCATGAGGCAGAGTGCAAAGGCCTACGAACCGCCCAGTGGGTAACACGCGCGGCTTCTGAACGTGGGTTCGTACGCTCGAAACTCACAACCACCAATGTCTTTCTAGTTTATTCTGTTTTCTTTTTTTAATTTCTTCATAGCGATTACCGAGGTGAAGTTAGGACGCAGGGGACAGCTTGCGCGGCCAAGGAACGCGCTGATAACACAGTCTTCCGAGAGCGAGAGCGAAGTCGACGTGATAGGCGTGATGCCCCCTCCCATTCGCCCGCACTTATTTTCCGTCGAGTCGCGCATTCCTGTAGCCTTCCTGTAAGGCTGGCTGCCACTCCGACTTGATCTCATAACACCCACTTCCTAACACTTTGACCCTTCTTCTATACATCATCAACCTCCACAACCTATACGGAATATTATCGGAAAGTAGTGCTTTTTGTGCCTCGGATTATAGCGTGCGTTGACAAAACGGACCAATACTTGTTTCCATTTCCGGTTCTCGGAATAATACGCGCTGAAGGATTTGGCCACAATGCACGGAAATAAACTCTTCATGGCCTGTGTCGTCTGTCCACCTTATTTCAGTCATGTTTTCGCACTGTATTCCATAGTATGCCGCTCTGTCAACCGACTCGGCAAACAAACGTGTTCAAGCTATCCAGCTTGTCCAACAGGGTAGCTACACTCCCGGTATTCATCACTGGTGCACGTACGGACCACAAGATGAGTCTGTCCGCGACCACCTACACGGTGGCATCATTATTTACTAGGCTTCCTCTCTTCGCCAGCGAGTCAAGCTGGCTTCACACAACGCAACTGTCCTCTGACAAGCATCACGTGACTGAGCCGCAACGAACTGCTCCGCCAGCAGCTTATCTGCTTCGTCCTTGGGTACGCAGTGATTTGGCAACACTGAGTCATCTAATGCTCGTCAGCACAATTTGTTCCGTCACTTTAATTCAGCTTGAGTGTGTGCCTAGAAGCGGAAACGCAGCTCCAAAAAAAAAAAAAAGAGAGAAAACAGGATGTTTGCCACTGAAGCTCACTGGCCTCTTCGTTCGATCACCAGTGCAGCCTTCGGCTTTCTTGTCGTTTTCAACGCGAATTTTTCTCACATGCTTAATTTCCCTGCAGTAAATGGAACGAGAACGCATTAAACCTTGGTTTAATATGCGAGAGTATTTCAGCAGTATTCGAAGACTCTAAGCAAGTAAGTAGCGCAAAACGCGAAGGAAAATATTGCGAGCTGATCCGCTTCATAGTGCATGGCTTGGTATCTGCAGCACACGGTCAGGGTTGTCCCCAGTCTCCCAGATCATAATGGAGCAAAAGGGTTCGATCTCTGAGGCCACGTCCTGCCTAATTGCCGCTGCCGAGACTCGCGCTTTGCGTTCCTCGCGAGAGAAAGACAAGCCGCTTGAATATTGTTGCGAACTGTAGTAACACTGGACATTGCTGGTTAATGAAGAGCGTGGGCGTCAGGTTTACCAGCGCAAAAATATCAATAAACTTTGACTTATCATGGTCTACCATCAACCTGTGTACTGAAGCATCGGTAATCGTCCTTCGTAACCACTGCCGCATTCTTCACCCTTGCGATTATGGTTGGGCAGCTGCGAAGCAGTGAAAAAGTTCACTCCGGTAAAGCGCGTTACGGATTGAGAATGGCCACTAGTCAAAAGAAGCCGTTCCAGCCCAGAGAGCAACGGCCTTGCGCTGCCGTATGGTTTTCTACCACAAGGGTTCAGAGGTGGCCTGCAATGACATGGTTCAAGCACTTACATGATGTTCTGAGGGCAGTAAGATAAGGATGCTGACAAAGATAGGCGTGCCTTGAACATGTTCTGCTATCGAGAGGAAAGCACGGCGCAAGTGGTGTTCCGATCCAAGCGTCCCTTCCCAACTTTGCAGCCCGCTCCGCCTGTGCGTGGTCAACGGTGGGGACAGCGGCTCTGCTGTTGGGCACGGCCTGCTGGTGTCACGCGATCCTCCGAGATGGCGCTGACGACAGCGCCCACTGTTCCTCTGCTCTCTAAGCCACCGCCCCACTGGCTTCAATCAAAGGTGATGAATTCAATAAGATTTTCGAGGCAATATTCTAGAAATTTATAAAAGCCTTTAGAATTAGCCATAACATCAGCACTACCCACCAGCAGGCAAACTGCTAAAGCTGATCTTGTTCACACCCAGAGAACCAAGAACTCCACTACAATCGAATCGCAGTCGTAATATTTATCGATACAAATCAAGTAACACCGTTTGTTATGACATTCTTACAGAGAAATATACAATGTGTAGGTTTTTTCACGAATCATTCCATATAATTACGCTTTGCCTTTCAAACAGACCGCAATATGTTACAATGAAAGACTTCACTTCCCCAGCACTAAATGCACAGAAATGAGTATAACACAGCGCACCGTTCCACGGTGTGTTCTTTTCAATTTTTATACGTAAATAATTCCCCCATCCTTTGGCCTAGCGTATAGCACAGTTTAAGATACAGTACGTTGTACGAGCACAGCAAATGTGTGCTCAAGTCAATATTTTCCGTATCGCGGAAACTGTACAACGTCGGGGAAATTGCTAGTGGCGCGACCTTATTGTATGCAGCCATGGCCGCTCATTCAAGAGCCTGCGCTTCTTCGGTCGTGCTGTTGTGTCTGACCGATCATTTGTGAAATCACCGGAACCATTTTTCACATGTTAGCCACGAGAAAGAAAACAATACCAGTTGAAGCAGTTTTCACGTTTTTGTTGCGTCAATTGAAATAATGTATGGAAACGAAATCACAACTTTGCCCACGAACAATAGAATTTCGAATAGCAGCTGATGAAGGCTGCGCTGTTTGAGCGAAACAGTTGAACAGTGACTTAGAGTTGCTAAGGAATTCTTACGTATAAGATCGAAGAGAAATATACTGTAAAGGACATTTATTTATTTATTTATTTATTTATTTATATTTATTTATTTATGTATTTATTTATTTATTTATTTATATACCTATATATTTATTTATTTATTTATTCAAGAACACGCCTGATTGTGCTGCGGATGAGGGTATTACAATTGGGGGAGGGGGGAACACGAACATACTGTCATCACAATTCCTGAGAAAAATGCAACAAACGCGCCTATATACGCGACTAAATACGCAGACACGACTATGCGTAGTAAAATCAAAGTTTGGATGAAACCGAATTAACAGTATATTAGAAGAAATTTGACAATTGAAACACCTAGGATTCAGAATATATAAAGGGCACTCAAAGAGGATAATTCGAAAACAAAATCTATCGGATGGCAAAGGCACCGGAGGAACACAACATAGAATATAACTCATCCATTGCACAGAGACATCACATTATGACATACGTACGCAGCATTTGTTGAAATTTGTCGGGGTGAAATTTAGTAGGCAATGTCTGATGGTAGGTTGTTCTAGCTAAGTATGAATCTGGGTATAAATGACTGCACGCGCAGATCTGAGTGATAAACTGGGCTTTGACTTAGAGAGGGTGATCTCAGCGAGAGAAAATGACAGAGCGTGAGTGAAAGAAGCCATCAATGCAAACACTTGTGATGGTGAAGTTTATGAAAGAGCAATAGGGGCGCGTGTTGGCGGCGTAGTGATGGCGGATGCAATTCGGCACGATTCTTTAAACATGCAGCACTTGAGTACGGGGGATAATTTGTAAAGATGAAGCAAGCAGCACGGCTTACAAGTATTCAAGGTTACGCACGATAGAGTCCTGGTTCGGATCCCAGGTGGCGAAACCATATTCAGTTTTGAGGTATCACTAATGCGGTGTATATGCAATATCTTTTTTTAAGTGTAAACGTGCTTGCTTTAGTCGGTGTTTGATTATTTCAAATTTGCAGTTAATAGATGCAAGAGTAACATTGATGTGATGACGAACATATGTTGGATTCCATTGCAAAGTGTCTCCTCAACAATCTTATTATCAAGAGAGTATGACGTTGCAATACGAGACGAGGAGCGTGAAAATGACATGCATTTAGCTTTAGCATAATTTAAGGTCATTTACCAGTCTGAACACCATGGACTCAATGCGTTTAGGTGTGGTTGGGACGCTTCACGATTAGCGTTTCTTGAAATTTTGCGGCAAATAGCGCAATCATCGGCGAACCGTCTTATTCGGGACGACATGCAGTTAGGCAAATAAATATAGACTATAAAAAGCAAAGCACAAAGCACGGTCCCTCGAGGAACGCTGGACCCAACTGGAATAAAGGCGGAGTTGTGGTGTTCATGGTGCAGGTGTTCTTGTTGAAATTTGATTATTTCGGTAGGAACTATTGGCTTGCTGTCACCTGACTGCCCCGGAAATTATAACTGCATACCCGCCTCTGTACAGCGCTTCGAGTGCGCGTGGGCCATGTTAGTGTATTTGTCACACAATACAAGTGCCACGCAAGGATTACAAATGGCTTGTTTTGTGCTGTCACGGTGCCAGGACCTGTGGCCACGCAGCCATTCGGCGAAGCTGCAGAAGCTGCTCGACGCCTGAGAATCGCACGCAGCAGCACAACTGGCGTCATTGAGGAGGTAATGTATGGTATGTGCACATCGGCCATTGGCGACGTTCTATTTGGAATCGACCGTTAGAACTCAGTTATCCTTTACTTGGCGCGTGAGTGTTTCAGCTTGAGTATTTAATCACATTTTGCGATTAACATTTGCAAAACAAGATGGACAATGTTGCACGTTTATGGAATTGTTTTAGCAAGACTTGCTATTTCCTTAGGCCGTGGTAAGGGTTCGGAAACGACTGCTTGTGAGCCACACATTCTGCAGTGTAGGAAGAACTGAGGCAACAAGGTTCGTAAGAACCGTTGAAAAAATGTAATGTAGGGTTTTACGGGCCAAAACCACGAACTGATTATGGTTCACGGCGTAGGTGGGGACTCCATAAATTTGGACCAGCTGGGGTTCTTTAACGTGCACTCAAATATAAGTACACCGGTGTTTTCGCATTCCGTCCCCATCGTAATGCGCGGCCGCCGTGGCCGGGATTCGGTCCCGCGACCTCGTGCTTAGCAGCCCAATACCATAGACCCTAAGTAACAACGGCGGGTGAGGGAGAATCGTCGTCAACTGCTAGAACGACATGTTGCTCGTTAACGACTATGCGCGCATGCCCGGTTACCTGCATGCAGAAAAAGCGCCGAATTTGCTCGGCCCAATTTCGTTGCAATTGGCCTGCGCACTTCGGCACTCGTCAGCGTCCTGGAGCGAGATTTTAATCCAACGAACACTTCTTTCTATACTGTTTTTTACTAAATGTGACACCCACCGTGGGTGGTTGGTTAATGTTTGACCCTCGCAGTGCCCCGACCTGCCGGCGTGCTGCCCTTCGGCGACGCTGTGGTGGCTGCTCGATGCCGGAGAATCGCACGCAGCAGCACCGCCGCGAGCAGCGCAGCCTTCGTGAAGTGCATGGCATGCTGCAGCTCCTGTGCCTCCAGCGATCCAGTGTTGCCGAACGAGGTCACGTGGGCTACTCTTTCCCTAGAAAGAGTACGCGCGCGTGGCCAGGAAGCTTATATTTACGCTTTTGTTTTCGTGATTCGTCACTTTTTGTTCTAGTACTTCTTTAATATATCAATAAATCTGGTTTTGATTGTCTACTCGCGTGACGGCTATGCTAAAACGCTGCCGTTATGCGAGAAGAGATGATTTCAAGCTGTGCCGAAGTCTCTCCTCTCCTATACCCTTGCTATCAACAATCGCAGAATAGGAGTACAACTCCTGAAATGATTACGGTGTGTTTCGCGGTCGTGTACGTGTATCGCGATGTTCTGGCAATCTTGTACTTAAATGCATCAAACGGTGTTAAGAAAGTAGAAGCAAGAGCAACGCAGCAGTTCTAGCACAACTGTCGCGGTGGGTATCTCGAAAACGGTGCCACTCTTAGGATTCGATCAAAATGAATATGCCTTGCAAAAGCGCGGGCCACCATTCTTAAATGTGCCGCATAAAGCAGTCCGGCTATACTTCGTTACAGATTTATTTGGTAGTAAGTCAGTTACGGATTTTGATTTCTCGCGCAGATATCAGCCTCTTCCATTATTCCAGTTGAAGGATTATAATTGCGTTACAATGCCGCAGGCAACATTAAAATTTTTGCATACTCTATAGTCTAAAATATAAACCTGCCATAACGCCCTCAAGCCCCTGCAGTTCTTAAGTGAGTCCATTAGGGTTCCGCACTTTTGACATGCGTACCCAGAATAGACTGGCCTATAACGAGGCCTGCTTTTCATTTGCGCTTCTGCGTTCTGTACATCTATTTGTGTGAATGCTGTATTACGCTTCAGCTCGGATGTGTCATAAAAGCAAGAGCGTTGTGGGGTACATCACGTATTATATGAATGTGATGAAACGCTGATATATGTGGGAACCATAATCTGAGTGGAAAGCACCGACCAGTTATTATTGCATTAATCATTACAAAGATAAACAATGCTTGTTGTGTCTGAAGGCGTAAATTGAAAGTGTCGAAATAAGTGATGGGCGAAGATTTCGACCGTTGTGTTTGGCATGCAGAATGAAAGCTGCTGCAGCACAGGAGGAACGGGGGGGGGGGGGGGGGGGGGGGCGTAATTTCAGCTTCACTATGATAAGCTGCATATGGGTAATCATATCATGAGAAGTGAACAAACACTAACATCAAGGAAAACATAGGGGAAGTTGGTTGTACTCACTAACAATTAAGTAAATAATAGATTATTGGACATAAATGTGGCTGAAAAACAACGTACCGAAGGTGGGGAACCATCCCACGTCTTCGCATTATGCGCGCCATGCTCTACCAGGTGAGCTACCGCAGCGCCGAGTACAATTAATTTCCCCTATCTTTTTCTTGGTGTCATTGGTTGTTGACTTCTTATGATATCTTTATTAAAAAATCGGGCCCCTAGGTTTACCTCCTTTCTTGTACTTTATATGGGTAATGGGTGGTTCATTAATGATGGCAATCAGGACAAGATTCTGGAGCTGAAAAGATAGCACAGTGGTTTGAGACTGCCATCTCAAAAGACATCAATTTGATAATACTTAATTGCCGCAGTATAATAAATAAAATTTACGCATTTGCTGTCTCGGTTTCTTCGATTAAACCTCGCGTTGTAATTGGCACTGAATCTCGGCTAGATGGATCCATTCGCAAGTCCGAAATTTATCCCTCAGATTACTACGCCTTCCGCGTGGCTTAGCTGCTGCCCGGACGCGAAACTCCGAGCCGTGGGGAGAGCCGAAGAGGTCGCCGTCACGCATCGCCTGGCCGCCATCTGGCCTTCCTGACGAGCCCATGAATAAGCTCCCCACTCTGACGAATAAAGTTATCTCTCTCTCTATTCCGCGCTGATCAGAATACGCACGGGTGCCTTCAGCCTTGTCCGCTTTCGATGCCTTTCAAATCTTGCGAATCCGCGCGGCGTAAATTCAATATAAACACTGGTGGTTGTCTGGCCATTGCTGCTGTGTATCACTGTCATTCGTGGAATAATCGTGCCCGCTTTTAAGGAGCTAATTTCGCTGTTCTTGTGGACAACAAATCACGGCCTTATAATTGGGGGACATGTCAACAAGCCAGAAGTTTTATGGTAAGACTGAAACTCCAATTTGTAAAGGCGAAGTTGTCTATAGAATTTGCTGAAATCACAACTTCAAATATACTAAATCAGTTTGTGAGTGAAACCACGTGGCAAAGCAACACGTGATCTCCAATGCTCGACATCTTCTTGGCAAACCCTGGACCGCTTGTTTCGAATATCGAAATAATTCACGGTATATTGCCATCATAATTTCTTGTTGCGCATGGATTGCATTTCGCCGCCAGAGCACATTATACGAGGGCCCAGGAAGGTTTATCTTTATGATAATGGAGACAATGCATCATTGAAATGTGAACTTACATTGTATTTGGCTAAGTTCTTGAATGCAGAGTATTCCAGAGATTGCGATAGCATGTGACTGCTTTGACAACTAAATTCATTGCGTTCATAAATGCTTTTGTCCCTTCTAAAGTCATAACACGAAAAATGCGTCAAGACAAGCCTTGGATGAATAACGATGGTAGAAAGCTAATTAAAGATGACATTGCCATCGTTTTTCCTACAGGAGAAGTCAGAGGCCACGGGTGCATGAAATTATGACGACGCTTAGTTAGGAGATTGACCCAAAGTTAAGGTTACTTTAAAAAAGAAGGGTTTTTCGATTCACATGGCTTAACATTTCAGACAACACGAAGGAGCAGTGAAAATTTTTGAAGAATAGTGGCCGGGAGCAGGAATCTATTCCGAGGTTGCAGTCAGATAGTACTGCATACAGTAGCAGACAACTATAAGAAGGCATGCTGTTTTATTCGCTACTTTCCGTCTGTGTTCACACACCCCTACTATGGCTCAGTACTGCATTACACGGAATTAAGGCTGGAGCATATATCTGAAGTTCACTTTAACTATAACAGTGTCGTAAAATTACTTACACGGCTAAAATGCGGGCCTAATTCCAGCCACAGTTAACTTACCCGTTGCTTTCCTTGGCTTTAATGTCTATTGGCTTTATATCGTCATATTATATATATATCTTACTTCAATTACTTCAATTCATTCAAGTGTGCAAATTAGGTTGTTTGCGGACGACTGTGTCCTTTTTAGAGCAATCGCTTCAACAGATGATCAAATTGATTTAAATACTTCTCCTTCTGGCATTGTTGATTGGTGCAAATTGTGGCGAATGCGGCTTATCGTTGAAAAGACGGTCTTTCTTCGCTGCAGTCCTCATAAAGCTCCACTAACCTTTAGTAACACGGTAGGTTCGTTGCCTTTGCAGGAAGAAACAAAATATAAGTATTTCGGTGTCAGAATTTATCATAGAATTTCGGTGTCACAATTTATCATAGAATTTACACATTGATAATATGTGTCAATTATATTTTTTGCTATATCAACCTAAAAATTCCCCACCTAACGTATAAATGCTTGCTAATTATTCATTAATTAGACCGATACTTGAATATGCATGTGTTGTTTGAGACCCGTTTACTATACAAAATATTAAATGTCTCCAAAGGGTACAGGAGACATCCGTGCGATTCATATGTTCAAAGTTCTCACGATATGACGCTGCCTCACAAATAATACGAGACAATGGCATCGAAATCCTTGAGCAGCGAAGGAAAAACTTAAGAATTCGATTTCTTTCAAATTGCTTTTGAATGTATATTTACCAATTATTCCTGCATCCAATCTGTCTAGTTCAACGTCTAGGCTTACTCGACACATTTTGGACGGACGGATGTATTAGAGTATTCTGTTTTTCCCCGAACTACAACAGACTGGAATAACTCGTTGTTGCCCGTTTTAATTGATTGATGCATCATATTATTGTTCTGTTTTACCACCCTGCTTGATTGATTCTAGTTGATGAGATGGTCTACTCGAAGCGGCGGACAATACTCGCACAAAAAATTGAGATGCGAAATCGACTAACTAACGAAAAATTCACTAAGTAACATTTTAACTAATTACGTTATGGCACATATTACAATTTGCAAATTCTAGCCGTGGAGTTCGCAAGGCGGATCCACTTGGACAGAATTTTCAAGACGACATCGGTTTCGCGATATAAATTCCCGAACTTCGCGAAGAAATGCATTGGCATTCCAGTCAATTTGTTAAAAAAAAGTAGTTTCATGCACTGAAGCACACAAGTAACTGGAACGCCAATGCGTGTCTACGCAAAGTTTGGGATTTTATATCTCCAAACTGGTGTCACCCTCAGAATTCGTTTTAAGCGAATCCGCCTTGCGAAATCCACTGCTAGAATTTGTAAATTGCAACATGGGCCATAAGATAATTAGCTAAACTAAGTTAATTTGTGATTTCTCAATAATTAGTCTATTTTGCATTTCAATTTTGCATGCAAGCAGTGTCCGCCGCTTCGAGTAGACCGGCTCATTAACTAGAATTGAGCTATCTGCCGCAGGCAACCTTTAAAATATTTTAACAGCATTCGCTGAAACACCCTATATATACATATATATATATATATATATATATATATATATATATATATATATATATATATATATATATACAAAACGTCGAACGGTGCAAGAAAGCGACGACAAAGCAGTAACTTCATTCCCTTCTTTTTTACTTGGCCACAGCAATGGAAGTAACAGCGCTGAATGCCTGCCTGTGCAGTTATGAAACGTCACGGTGTTCTCATACATACCTCAGATTAGCTAACAACGCACGGGCCTGAGATATCATAGCACGGGCCTGAGTTTCAGGCTCGGAAAAACTCTTCTTTTATAACACGTATTGAGCAACCGAAAGCTCTAGTGGAAGTTTTTTATGTTGGCCTACATGTTTCTCACTGACGCTTTTCACCTGAATATAACATTTGAGAAGCTCATCAAGTAACTAAGAGTAATTATGTGATTAGGCGGAATGGAAAGAATAATCTGTGTACCTCCATGCGACGGCGAACAGCATTACCCTGGTTCGGTCCAGCTACGTGTCATTCGCCTATTTTTAAACCTTGGTGCATGATAGTTGGGACACTTTGCTGTTTACCATCTGCACAGGTTCATTCGTGAAGAAATGCCGAACAATGCTTACTGGAAGCAGCAGGCCGCATGCTTTTCTATATGCTTTGCTGTATGCTTTACTAACCGAAAACCTCTCCGGGACGGACCACATTGCAGCCATCTGTGCAAAAGCTTCAAGGACATCAGGTTAGCTACTTCGTAAACTGGGTAATTCATCTCCCAACATCCACAAATTGGCCTATCAACCATTTGTTCGTCCACAGCTCGAGTATACATAATCCATTTCGTCCCCACATCCTACCTACTTAATCGACATGCTTGAATCAGTCCGGAACCGTGGGGCCCGTTTCATCTCGCGTAGTTATAGCCACCAATGCAGCGTAACGCAAATGAAACTCCATCATTCCGTCCAGCCTTTCGTTCTTCGCCGTAATATAGCTCTGGTATCCTTGTTTCACAAATATGTCTCTAATGCCACATAATCCACGCTGCATATCCAGATCGCCTCAAAAAGGTCTCGCCGAATAAATAACCACTTAAGTTTTGCGCTCATATACGGTACGACACATGCTTTTAACTTCTCCGCACTCCTTACGGCCATTCGCTTGTGGAACAATCTTTCTGATAACATTGCTTCCGAGTCAGATCAAGAAACATTTCTTCATCCCCTACAAGAGCATTTTTCACGATAGTACATACAAGCCAATTTATCTTGTTTCAAGTACTTGGCAATGTGCTTCGAACTTCTTGCGATGTTTTTATTTCTATTGATGCGTTGCTATCTCGCTCTTATCAATTGGTATTTTATGCTGCGTCACATGTTCACTTGTATGTCCTGTATATATTGCTTTTTTGCATCTTTTTCCCAAAATATCCCTTGAAGCATTGTATTCCTTGATCTGCTCAATTTTCCAGTATTGTACTTTCTAGTATTAGTGCCTTACGTTAATATTACTCGTGTGTTTTCCTTGAAGTGTGCCTTGGTGGCATTTTATTAATTCAGTTTTTCCTTTTTCATGTCTGTGATCTTTCTAGCCATGTTAAAAAATTAAATTATGGGGTTTTACGTGCCAAAACCACTTTCTGATTATGAGGCACGCCGTAGTGGGGGACTCCGGAAATTTTGACCACCTGGGGTTCTTTAACGTGCACCTAAATCTAAGTACACGGGTGTTTTCGCATTTCGCCCCCATCGAAATGCGGCCGCCGTGGCCGGGATTCGATCCCGCGACCTCGTGCTCAGCAGCCTAACACCATAGCCACTGAGCAACCACGGCGGGTTTCTAGCCATGTTGAAAAGCCCTGCATTGGGATGTATCTTTTGTACCAGACTTCAGAAGGCTGCTTACTCTTCCTTTTTATGCATTTGATTTTGTAACCTCCTTACACATTGCCCCCAATAGAGCCTGTAACATATACTAAATAAATAAATAAATAAATAAATAGGGGGAGCCGACAAAAGAATATATTTCCAAAGTGTTCTGGAACTTGTGCTCCGTGAACACCGGCAGAACACACCAATGATTCCAGCGTATATGCCGTGCCTCCGTGCCATACAACATGTTAAGGGGGACACCAGAGAGCCGTATGGTGTCATGAAAAAAAAAAAAAATCTATGGGGGCAACTAAGCAATTGTTTCGTGTGAATGTGAGAGCATAACGTGACGCTGATGTATGCCGCCGAGTTTAATGCAGCGGCAACATTTTGCCGAGTTTAGCACTGCTGCGTTATGTTTCCGAGGGTAATGTTGCTGCCTGTGAGGTCGCAACGACGCAAGACAACAAACAGGCCGTAGTGCGATCTCTCAGCTGAGTTGTACTTAAACTATAGTGTTTCACTTGCGTTGAGTGTTATTTCTCGATGACTACACTTGGCCGAGCGATGCCAGTATTCCTTTCCGATCTGGCACCATAGTGTCGGCACTAAATTTCTTCATCGGGTTCGTAGGCGAACTCCACCTCATACTACGAAGGGAATGTCGTAGTCGTCGTCATCCGAGGGGCACCTGAAGCGCGTTGCATCTTATTCGTCGACGGCGTCTGCGGGATCCCGACAACGCGAAAGGCAGAGTGAGTTGCTGCAGCTCGCGTCCAAGGTAAATACTCCGGGTAGCGAAGCTTCCATAGGAGCCTATACGTTTAAAAACATGGCGGTTCATCTGCGGATGTATGGATGGATGGACGGATGGTTGCCGTGAGTGTGTCCTTTGGAACGGAGTGGTGGGTTGCGCCACCGAGCTCTTCTTATTATATTGCCTAACGTCCTGCCTTTGATAAAAAAGGAAAAAAAAGGAAAGGAGAAAAAAATCACGATGAATTCCCATAACCAATGTTGCTGAACCCCTATTGTAAAATTTGTTTCTGCATGCCTCGGTTGTTTGCCGTTTGACTACTTTGTATTCACCAATCTTCCAATCGCCGCTTAGTAATCTCTTCTGCGCACATATTTACGTTACCCCTGCTCTCGCTAAATCCATGTTCTTCAAGGAGGCCTGAGATGCCGAAATCGACCGCTGGAAAGATATCTCCACGTTCTAATAAAACGTGCTCCATCGTTTCCCCAGCTTTACCGCAACAGCCACATGCGTCCACTTCCTTCTTATATCTCGCTTTATAAGTGCGTGTTCTAAGGCATCCCGCTCTCACTTCGAAAAGTAAGAGCTTCCCTTGAGTTTTCATGAATTGTTTCTTTTCCGATTTCGTTTTTTCCTCTGAAGTAGTTACTCATGGCAGGTTTCTTTTCCAATGCCGCCACCCATGAGATTATCTCAGTCTGTGTGAATTTCCGCTTGATGTTCTTTGTTGCCATGTTGCTCACCATACAGGTAGCATACTTGCTGGAGAGCTTCCTAGTTCTTTTCCTGCACTGTGAATCCATGTTCCTTCATTTTATTTTTGTACAAATACCTGAAAACTCGACCAGCCCATTTAACTTTTCTCCATATTAGTCAGTAGTTATTCATAATTAATTTTACGTTGAGTTTCTGTCACTTCAAAGCTTGCCCAGCCCGTATCACCCTGCCCAGCTTCTTTTGTAGTCTTCCCGTGAGCGCCCAATGCGAGGCGTCCCTCTGACCTTTGGTTGCCATCGAGTCCCGATTGTACCTCTGATTTCAAGCTAACAACCGCATTTTCTAATGTAAGTCCTGGAACCACGAAACCTTTTCATATACCCCGGAGCACCTCCTGCCTATTGTATCCCCATAGCGCTCCGTGTTTCATTAAAGACGTATTTCTCTTCCCGTTTGCTGTTATTTCGTCCTGTGTTTCCAGATATCTATCTGGAAATGGTTATATACAGCGAATGGTATATCGTTTATACATATACCAAGGCATTTACATTCTTTTTCCGAGGTATTTCCTGGCCCCGCATTGACACAGTCTGTTCACTGTTTTCATTGAATTCCATAACACCTGGTTTTTAACGCTACATTTCCGACCTGAATTCTCGCTTTCCTGTCCACCGATATTAACTAGACGTTGCATATCACTTTGCTTGTTAGCTAGCAACACAATGTCATCCGCATAAAACAAACCTGGAAGCTACTGCCCTACTGCTATACCCACCTGTTTGCATAAGAGATTAAACGCCATATTACTTTCTTCTAGCGCCCTTTCCATTCTCAGCAGGGCACCCTCGCCTCAGTCCCTTGCTGATATCAACTTCCTCCTCGATCCTCATCCTTTTCCATTCACGCAACCATCATTTTCTAGGTAAATCTCTCTCAAAACCTGCATACAGTCATCGCCCAAGCCTTCCCATTCCAGAATTTCCCACAAAATTTTGCGGTCTACTTTTTCATACGCTCATATAATGTCTACAAAGGCCACGTATAACGGTGTCATTTCTACTTATTTATTCTACTCATCTCATTTCTAATAACTTATCGAGACGCTTAATTATTCTGAAGCCATCCTGAATTTGTCGTAAAATGCTCCTATTCTCTGCCTATGCTTGTAGCTTTAGTTTAATTGCCTGGATTGCTAACCTATATATTACCAATGTAATGGTGAACCGTCCATGTGAGTGAATTCCATCTTCCTCTCGCTTACCTCAATGAATTAAATGATGGCATAAATCTTGTGTCGTTTTTCTGCCGCGGCTTCCTGACGATGGCGGGGTGGCTGAATGACCCAAGTAATCATCTCGCATTCAAAAAGAAAACAGAATAAAAAAGTTGAGGTGTTTTACGTTCCAAACCCAATCGACACATGATGGTCACATTAAGGTTTTATGGAATTTTTAAACATAGCCTGTTGCAGATAACGTAATTCTAGTCATTCAGCTTGATTACTCAGAGAGACGGACATTCCCTGCACGAGAAATGGAAAGATGATCTCCCGGCGGTATAAGTACTATCGACGTATACACGAATGCAAACACAGCTCTAAAATAGATGAAAACAAAAGTCAAGCTCGAACTATACGTAATAGGTAATGTTGTATAATGGGAACACTAAAAGTTGCAAGTTAACTTTAACGACTACATACAAACAGAAACCGTGCTAACCCCAAAGGTGCACTATCTACTCCTGGCCTCAGCGGTCGTTATTCGACGGGGCAAAGTGCAATATCGTGCGTTTACCATGCATTGGGTGCACGTTAAAGAACACTACGACGTGCCACACAATCACATCGTAGTTCTTGCGCATAAAACCCGTGAATTTAATTTTAGAACGCAGCTCTTAGGCGTTCGTCCCTACGGTGATCGTCGGCGTCACGGAGCGATCAAGCACATTGGAAGATGATAAAGGGTGACAGCGAAGAGAGCGCAAGGAGGAAAGCGGCGGAGGAGGGCATGGTGAAAGCGGAACAATATGAGCGTAGTTCCTCGCAAGACGCGCTCTGTGGCGACGATGAAAACGCGATGGCGTCCCACTAGCGTGCGTCGTCTGGGAAGTCAGTCTGCGACGGCTGCTGTGAAACGCACCTGTGCGTTGCCTACGTGCTGCCTCTCGCGATCTCCCTATTAGTCGCGCTACACTTCGCTCCGTTTGAAACATGCCACATGAGACAGATTGCCCGCGCCAGCCAGTATATCGCGAAATGAAAACACGTATAGAGCTGCTCTCAAATTTCACATTAGGGAGCATCGTATACTTCGGTGAATTTGTAGTATACAAACACCTTCTCCATCGCATCAAAGATAAGAGAGCAACTCTAAGATTCAGCGAGTGCATTTATATTTATATCAAACCGTCACTCTCTTATTTTGTCCATTCTATGCAACCGTCACGCGAAATTGTTAGCTAGCTTATCACACTAACGTGATAAGCTAGCTAGTTCGATTATACCTTGAATCTCAAACTTACGAGTGCGGATTTTGTTAACGCATCAACTTCCGATTGTACAAATATCTAACAACAAGATGTAAACCCACGCCATACGTTCACTATACCTGCCGTCTCGCCAGCTTCGAGCAATAAAGCGAGAATCGCCAACGAGGATCGAAAACGGGCTAAGTGTGGCAAGGAGCGTATAGCTCGCTCTTGGCGGCGGACAAAGGCAGAGCCTTTCGTTGTTCGCCGTAAGAGCCGCTTGTCGCTCCAGGGTGACTGACACGAACCACAGTATTCGCTGCTCTACAGGGATCTGGCGGTAAGGAGTTATGTGGGGAAGTTTCGCGCTTGACGACTCGCGTGTTGGCCTCATCAGCTTCAGTGAGTTTGTACCGAAAACCCACCTCTGAGCGACGACGAGTCCGAGGGTTTGTGGGCTGTCGTGCTCGAGCCTGAGAAATGGCGGGACGTGGAATGTAGCAGTACGGGCAGCGGAGTTGCCCATCGAATAGGAGCTGCGCACGTGCACGAAATCTTGAATTCGGATCTGCAATGTTTACTCGCGACGAGGCGGCACGAGGTGAATTTCTAATCCAAGTGCGTCAACCCGTGGCCAATAGCGTTTATACTCGGGCACTGCAGCCGCAAGCCACGCGGAAGGCTGCCGATTGGGAAACAACGTGGAATGTCGCCTCCGATCCCAGGTTGGCAACAACGGAGAAAACCGCGACAGCGGCGCAGGAATCCGCGCAACTGCGCCGGCGAAATAATGCAGAAACCAAGATGCCGAATCAAAAGAATAGTTCTAAAAATGAAGAGTCAGACCAATGGTAACAAAAATATAAAAAAAATGCAGATCGAACACATTGTCGGGAACAAGAACCATATGCGATGCATTATGCAAGTTGCTGGCTATCCAGCTTCGTTTGGTGTAGCGCAAAGCATTGCCAGGTGGGACAACGTGTTTATGCAATGGGAGAAGTTGTGTGGATTATGCGAGTCTGTGTGACCATGGCCGCAATATGGCACCGATGACAGTGACGACGATCGCATGAGGGTGGTGACGGCATTATTTATAATCCGACCTTTCGACGTGACCTTACGGCATGCCTATTCCTGGACACTACTTATGGAAGTAAGCGAAAGAAACAGCGATTATGAAGTTAACTGCTACGAAGGGTTTTATGTTAATGATTTATGTTAAAATGATTAAGCCATTTGAACTCAGGCACGGAAACGGTAAGACCTGTTCGACCTCCATTGAATATGAAGGTGGTATATAGAGTGTCGCACAACTTCTACGTAATGTTAGCTGCCACGCGGAAATAACTGGGGATAGTGGACCGATCCAAAAAGCGGCACAGTCTTGCACAACATCTCAAAGTGTTGTCTGCTACGACGGAAGAATGCGAGAAACTGACACGTGACCGAAGGGCCAGACGACTAGTACAGCTAACTGGGAAGTTCGCTTTAGCACGAGAGAAGTGTAGACAGCCACAGTACGGTTAGTGGGCGCTGCGGCACCAGTTACGCACGCCACCTGTAGACCTTCTTTTTTTCATGGGCGCCGCCATATTGCACAGGCAGTGGCGCCATCTATTAGCACTCTGATTTCACCGCCATGCTGACTTCGGAGAAGTGCGCTGTGTTGTATGCCAGGTATCCGCGCCGTGCACGCCGACGGACGCGCCACTGGTGGCGGCCTTGCGCAGAATACGCGGGAGAGGAGCCTGGCGCGCGCCGTAATTTGTTGTGTCGTTGATCGTGCTTCTCTGTCTTATTCACGTTTTCAGACCAAGATAGGCAACACTATTCGCACGTGTGGGGTGGCCAAAGCTTCAGGGAATGTCGAAGAAAAATTGTTGCAGGGTGGGGGGCTCAAATACCGGTGAAAACGTGCCGGAGATACGGTCCTAATCATGGGCGTCTTGCGCTGGAGTTTGAGGTATAGTAGCGGCGCATGGTGGCGGCGCGGGAAACGACCTCTGGGTCGTACCAGCTTGGGTCGTATTGAACCCTGCCTGTGGCGAAGCACGTTTCTAGGCCGAGTTTTGTGTCGATTCGCACTTTTTTCTGCCCTGTTGCGAGTACGAAAAGGCTCGTCACTTCTCACAGACCACGCCGACCACCCTGCGAGCTCGCCGCAGCCTGTAGTTTAACGAAAACTGACTCTCCCTGTGCCGTGGGACGTAATGCTAGGAGCAGAAGGAATCGGTGACGCCGATCCGGAGAGACCTAGCCCAGCCTCGAAAAGGCGTCGCCGTCATTACTTCTGCGTCGTGGGCTGCCATGAACAAGACGGCCTGAATCCCAACATCAGATTCTACCGTTTTCCTTCAAGGCCTCACGAAGTGGAGCGTCGGGCGCGCTGCATAGCTGCAGTTCGTCGCGCTGAGTAAGCGAAACATCGCGTCATGCTGACTGCTTCGCTTGTCTTGAAGCTTGCTTGATTATCTGCGTTCTAAAGTTCGGTCTTTTGCACCTACAGTCCCGACAGCAGACCGACATAGCAGCAGGCAGGGCTGGTAATTCACGATTCGAGACCCGGCCACAGCGACAATTAACAATTCGACCAATGCGAAGTGGTGAAGTGACCAGGTGTGTGCAAATGAGCACAAATTCATTACTCCACTACGAGCAGCACAGGTTATGAGAGTTAAATGCGCTCATCCTTGATATCAAGCCAGCACGTTGAGGCAGCGCAGCGAGGCAGTATTGATTGCAGCACATCGATGTTCGAGCGCTGTCATTAAAACCTACATCAAGAGAGCAGCGCACGAGATCGCGCTGCAGCGCGATTCGCACGTACGTGCGAGCTCACATGCATTGCATCAGTTATTACCAGTTACTAAAAGGGACAGGTGGCCGCTACTACAACGCAGGCTTAACTACTTGTTTAGCGGCATGCAGTCTACAAAGAGTGCAGGAGGCCCGCCGTTTCGCGACATGTCGAAAGACCGCTGCCGTCGCGCCGCGTACGATCGTGCGCTCGAGCAGTTCCGTACACATGATGTCTGCTTATCGCTGCTGTGGATTCATTTATAGCACGCATTTCCTCGCGTTTGTGCGCCTGAATTTAGCAGCTAGCGTGCAAACCTTACCTGAAGTTCCACTTCGTACGCTACTCGCTTCACTTGCGATTGACACCTTGCTAAAGCTTCGCCGCCTAATTCTTGAACGGCGTACATGTATTCGGCACTGCACAATTTCTTGCCTTTACGCAGCGTGCCACCCCTGAAAAACTCTTCGGCGCCCGATATTCGCTGCAGGCCGTGATACAACACAATCGAAAGTGGCGGGTCCATATTGTAAACGTGCTTTCCGAAGCAGACGACCGAGCTTGGTACGACCCATTTTAGAACAGAGGGCGCTTTTTAGCACCTTTTTCGCAGCGCCCCTGGGCAATGCAAGAGCCCCATTCCCGGCAAGGCCTCATCAGCGGTAGCAACGGTAGCAAAAGTGGATCGTCGCTTCGAAGGGAAATTTCTTGATCTCAACCTTTCCTTTGTCTGGTCGGTGTTTTTTTCCACCCGATCATAGTTAGACGCGTGAGCAACGAAGTTCGTCTGCAGTGCAGCATGAGGTTTAAAGGCATTTCGCTAAAGTTCGGAATGCTGTTTGCCGCTTATATTGCTTTCCGCTTTTTTACCGCGTTGCGCTAGCTAGGCAGCACGACTGCACGAGCGCATTGCGTTGTATGTTAAAGCTACTGAAGTTTGCAAGAACTGAAATTGTTGGTTTCATGTGGCGCGGTAAATCCTCGCACGAGCTGCCGCGTACTTCATGTTTTTACATCTATTTTATGCGTGGCTTCGAACACGTTTAACTGTTGCTTGTTGCTCCATGCATAACTCTTGTCGATTCTTTTGAGCTGCGAAGTTTTCATCCTGCCTTGTTTGTAAAGGGTGTAAATCACACCGTGTCTTATCAGAATGATACAAAGGAAGTGCTTCTTTAACAGCTTCATTCATTTTGCCCGAGGGCATCTTAGATATTGTTTGCGTTTTTGGAAATGTGTTTAGAAAATAGGTACTTCAGGGCGAGAATTGCTAATAGCTGCTGCATATGGTATTTTTGTTCGATTTCTCGCTGAAAAGTTCGCCTCCCGTTTGGGAAGTCATCACACCTCGATGCTGCCTGAGCATACTTAACACGCCGAGTGATTTGTTTGTTTCACAACGTAGTTCGTTCTTGCATGTGAGTTTTGTACTCAACTGAATTCTTTCTTATACTTACGCTGCAGACGACTAAACCGGGCCTTGCCGCCAGCGCTCACCTACTTTGACTGGCGCTGCTCTGCCTTTAAATGTATCATGTGGCACCTCTCTCTAGTAATATAAAAAAGTACTGAAAAGTTAGTCAGTCTTTAGCTTTGTACGTTTCCAAGGAGCTCCCTTGGGGAATTTAAAATTGCACAAACTGCCGCGGCAACGGTAGTTCATCGGCGTATGCAGCAGAATTGCATCGACGGTACAGCACTAACACGCGCTTTTATTAACCCGTGTGTTTGGTGACTTCGTTGGCTAGTGTACGCGTTTCCATCACTAAATTGGCAATTACTCTTCTTGAGGCGACTTCGACTGCACTTATCGGCGATGTCACATGTATTCATCGGCAGAAAAATCACAACGGCATATGCAGAGATTGCACCGTGCGGATTTGTTTGATATAAGTATGCACTAACGACGGGTACTTATTATTCAGGTACAGAAGCAGCATTCCGGCAAGGGTAGAATTAAAAAAATCATCGAGAGGTCGCATCACTCAACAAAATTTATCGGCTAGTGAACATGAGCTCCACGTCATCTAAATGGGGTTCATGGCGTTTGTCTGCGGGACACACCTTGCACGTATGTGGACCATGTTGTCCCAAACACCGGTAACATCGGGTTCATACCCGCTCGCACAGAGGTCAGCATCTTCCCTACAGCTGTCACTACAGAAGAAGCAGCCTGGCACCAGAACAAAGGAGAAATCGCAGCCGCGAACTTCAGCCATCCTTGCTGCAAAGGGTTGTCGTCTGCGACTGCTCCCGCGTGAACTGTTGGAAGCGTCCGCTAGGTGGCTTTCAGTGGCGCCTCTATAGGCGGTGCACGACGCGTGTACGCTCGGCGGCAGTTGCTTTGGGGTTGCCGCGGCCTACTTGAGGCTCACTCACACTAGGCCGATCCGACACCGATTTCGGTCTTCCAACTATCGGCGGCACGGTCTTTTTCTTTCATGTCGGCGCCTCTGTCACACTGTACACTGTCACACTGTAGTGTACCTTTCCCCCTCTCCCGAAATACATTTCTGGCTACGCGACTTGCGTAGATCGAGGACGACATCGTACCGCCTTCATGATCAACGCAGGTCGAACCGGTTTTAAAGTTTTTTGGCGGAGTACAAACTGCGCCGTCGTTTTAACATAAACCATTTAACATAGACACAGTGACGTTGCACTGTATAACACTTAGCCGCAGCTGATGCCATAATTTTGCTTACGCCCATACAGTACCTATGTAGGTCCCAGGAACACGCGTGCCGTAAAGTCACGTGGAGAGGCCACAGTATAAATTATGTCATCGCCGTCGTTCGGTCGTCGTCACTGTCGTCGTCGTCATATCGCTGCTGTCGTCACACAGACGTTCGCGTCATTGTCACAGCTGCTCGCCTTACAAGAACACGTTGTTCCACCTTGTTCTCCAGAGCCAGAAACCTGCTAAATTCTTCGGATATGATCGATTCCCACAGTGCAGGAGAACTGTATAATATTTCGATATTTGAATGCGAAAGCATTCTTGGCATACTCAGGCAAGACTTCCATTTTTTCCTAATTATACAGCTAATCAGCTGTCCCACCAAATATATGAGTCGGTACCGGAATAGTGCAGTCGAAAAATGTGGGTCGTTCGCCTGGGCGTGTCCGAAAGGGTACATGTGGGTGTTTCAACAAATGTCTTTGCCTCCCACTTAAATCACTGCATCGGTGCCACTGTGAAGCGCGGAATTCCAGGCGGCGTCAACTGAAGGAGCAGTGTGTCCCGCACGAACCGCCTCATAAATTGAGTACACGCATCATAAATTGTAGGTTTTGACTATTCGCATACTTTGATAGCCATCGTATATGAAACCTTCCCGAAATTTATGTATAGTTAGTCTCACGCAGTTTCGATCTATTCTTTCCATTTTTACACATTCGTTATTGCATTTTTTTTTTTCGCTCTTTAGAAGAGTCCTTTATTTTGCACATATACCCATGCCACCAGACTTCTATCCGCTCAAGTGGGTCTGTGCCATAGTTCCCGACATGCACCATGATCAGCTCGAGCACGCAGCTCCTCGTTCCATGTGACACGCGCAGCATCTGCCAGGCTTGTGCATCGCCACCTCAGGTCCTAGTCCGCGACCCTACGAGTGTAATGAGCCGAGTGTGACGTCACCCAACGCAGTTGCGAGGACTCCTGCTGCGCTTCCACGACGTTCCTGGCTGCGGCCAAGTTTGCATCGGCGCCGCCACACTGCGCTGTTTCCCGATGAGCGGCTTTGCCCGTCGCTTGTGGCTGCACTGCCAGAATCTAAACATGGTTGGCCGCGGGTCGAGGCACACGGCTGAGCAAGTCGCCGCGTGCCGCCTCGCCGAGGAAGACGGGGCAGTCTTCATTAAAGGCTTCCTGCAAGTGCATGCGCAGTCCGTAAACGATGGGCGACCTGGCGGGCCTCTTCCGGTCTTTCGGAGCTTCCACGTCGCACCATTTTTCAGGCTCCAGCACGAAAGCCCACAAGCGTCCGGACCCTCCACCGTTCAGAGGTGGGTTTTCCGTGCACCCACAGCACAGTTGATGAAGCTAACACAGTTGATGAAGCTAACACGCCAGTCGACAAGCGCCAAACTTGCCCACATAACTACGTACAACACTGCAGATCCACGTAGGGCAGCGAATACTGTGGTTCGCATCATTCATCCTGGAGCGACAAGCGGCTCTTTACGATCAACAAAGAGAGGCTCTGCCTTTGTCCGTCGCTGATTCTTCCGTGTGCGACAGGATTATAAGCGGCGCGCGAAGGGTGAGCTATACGCTCTTTGCGACACTTAGCCGATTCTCGATCCGCATCGGCGGTTTTCGCTTCATTGCACGAAACTGGCAAGGCGCTACCCAGTGAGCGTATGGCATTGGTGTACTGCTTGTTTTCAGATATGTGTATAGTCGGAGTCAGTGCGTTTACATCACCGCCGCAGATAATGCGTGATATTCTATGCAGTCGAATTTGTTAGCGCATCGTGTGCATCGGCTGTGCACCGTAATTTGCATGTATTGCAACGATTCGTACGACCTTTGCTGAGGACGGAGCAAGTGAGAGAGCGATGGTGCGAGATAAAAAAAACTGCCCTGTCTCCCTTTCTCACTTTATCTCCTCCCTTTGGATGAAGCAGGCGGTGTGTGTATTTATTCCTTCGCGTTGACTTGCACCTTTTAAATCGGACAGCTTTCTTTGCCTCCGTCACCCGTTTTCCTAGTCGGTTGTGCGTGGTTGGTAGACCAAGGCCGGTGGTCGGGAATCGCTCCTCGAAGGTTGGAGACGAGGCGCCGACGCGAAGGACGCCCCTGCTTGCGTTGTGGGGCGCGTTCACAGGCGAACGCCAACTGCGGTGGCTCTTTGAGGCACTGCGGGGAATTAATAATTGCTTCATTTATTTCAATCAATTAGGGAATGCACCCTAGTGAAACGTTACAAAAATGTAGCTTGAGGACATCTGGGGCCCAGAGTATAAATACATATATATGGTATACCGGAATAACACGCATACACAATTTATGCCAGCAGGCAATGGCGAAATAACATTTCAAAAGGACAAGATGTCATATGAAAGACTGGGGAATGCAACATCAACTAAAACAGGAAATATGCAAACTAGTAATCTATTAGCAAACAGTATTGCAAACAGTAGCAAACAGTAGTGGGCAAGGCAGCAGCAATACAGGCCAGATGTTCAAACGTTGTCTCTTCTTCGTGCAGCTTTTCACCGGCTTGGCTGCTTGCCCGGAGTATACTACGAAGGCCTTCCTGGATGCATCACCGCTCGCATGTCATCACGCCCTGATGTTCCCGCATGCGCGCGATGACTGCCCTATCTCCGCCCTGGAAGATAGTCATGGTCTGTTCACCGCTGGATTCGACAAGATACTGACCTCTGCCATCGGTGACGTCAGCCTGGATGGTGCACTAATGCGAGTCACGACGCCGGCTCCGTTCAGTATAAAAGCCACACCGCAGCTTCATCGCTTCAGTGGGCAAGGCAGCAGCAATACAGGCCAGATGTTCAAACGTTGTCTCTTCTTCGTGCAGCTTTTCACCGGCTTGGCTGCTTGCCCGGAGTATACTACGAAGGCCTTCCTGGATGCATCACCGCTCGCATGTCATCACGCCCTGATGTTCCCGCATGCGCGCGATGACTGCCCTATCTCCGCCCTGGAAGATAGTCATGGTCTGTTCACCGCTGGATTCGACAAGATACTGACCTCTGCCATCGGTGACGTCAGCCTGGATGGTGCACTAATGCGAGTCACGACGCCGGCTCCGTTCAGTATAAAAGCCACACCGCAGCTTCATCGCTTCAGTGGGCAAGGCAGCAGCAATACAGGCCAGATGTTCAAACGTTGTCTCTTCTTCGTGCAGGTATGTTACCTTAAGAACGCTTATTGTATTCGATCTGACAACCGCTTCTTATTGCTGATGCCTTGCCCACACGAATGTCTTTCTGCATATATTTCTGTATGTGCTGATCTTGTTTACTGCATGAGCAGCCTCCTACTGAGTGCCGATATTGAAACAAACCCGGGCCCTACAAAACGCTCCGCCACTCAAACAGATGATTCTGGCTCTATGATATCCGAAATGTTCGCTCAGCTTCTTGCGGGGCAAAAGAAGATAACAAAAGATATAGCTGACATGCGAAAATCTATCGACGCTCGATTTGAGGCAATTGAGAAACGCATAGTTGATCTTGAGCAGCAGGCACCCACGTTTAGCACAGCCCACTACGATAACCTACAGAGCCAAATTCAGAAAATGTCATCCACTATTAACTCACTTTCTTCCCAAAGCGATGATTTAGAAAATCGCTCGCGTCGCAACAACCTTATTCTTTATGGTCTAACAGAATCTAAGCATGACACTAATGAATCGCTGCAATCGCAAGTTAAGAACTTCTTTACTGACGTACTAAAGCTTGATTTTCCTCAAATTGAGCGATTGCATAGGCTTGGTAGACCTAGAGGTGGGAGACCTCGCCCCATCATTATGAAGCTCCTAGATTTTCGCGAAAAGATTAGTGCTCTAAAGAATGGCTATAAGCTAAAAGGGTCTCAGTGGCGCTTATCTGAAGATTTTTCTTCAAACATACGATCCATCCGTAAAAAACTATGGGACGCTACAGCACAATTCCGTAACAATGGTTCAGTGGTACACCTCAGGTACGACCATGCGTTTGTTGATAATCAGCTCTACAATTGGGACGTTGTTTCGAACTCTCTTGTAAAAGCTCCTGACCGCACCACTCACCATCATTTACCGCTCTCCCAGGGGAACAATCCTTGACTTAACAATGACAAGTACGATAAACTTTGTATATTAAATCTTAATGCAAGAAGCCTATCTAACAAATATTCAAGCTTTTCCTCGTTGGTGGCATCACATGCCCCACATGTTATCGGTGTTACTGAGACCTGGTTGCATAGCGACATCCTTGACTGCGAAGTAACTCCCCCAGGATATAACGTCATAAGAGTAGACAGGAATGCGGGCAGAGGCGGAGGTGTTGCCGTGTTTTTGCGCTCTGACCTACAGTTTTCTGTACTACAATCCCCACTTGAAATCGAGACGGTCTGGTGTAAGGTGCACATTAATAAAACAAATGTAATCATTTGTGTGTTTTATCGACCTCCCAAACATACCTCAAATGAAATAATGATCCTTAACGCGTTCATCCAAGAGCACGGTTTTGGCTCTTCAAATTTAATCTGCATGGGGGACTTCAATGTACCTAATGTTTCGTGGGCTTCATTATTGATAACTGGTGATAACGTCCCTCTTTCTAGAGAGTTGCTTGAATTTCCACTATCGCTTGGATTGAAACAAATTGTATCTAACCCTACTAGAGAGTCCGCCATACTAGATTTGATTTTTCTAAGTGCACCGCTCTTTACAAGTGGCTTTGAGTGTGAGATTACGGACGGTATTTCCGATCACAAAGCTGTTATTGCTACTATTAATCTTTCAGTTTCAAGGCGCCACTATCAATATACCAGTTTTTACGATTATAATCATGCAGATGATACGTCCATACTTGATACATTAAGCATTTCATTCGACAGTTTCTCCCAGTTATGCACTACCAGTGATATCAATGCTATAGTATCCCATTTTGAAAACATTGTCCATACTTGCATAGAGCGCTATGTGCCATTAAAAACAAAAAAGAATAATCTAGACCTTCCTTGGATGACAAGGGAAATACTGCATTTGAAGCGTCGAGTAGCCAGAGCACGTGGGAAGCGCCACATGAATACAGAAACAAATGACCAGTTCCGCTTTATGAAGGAAGAACTCCGTCAAAAAATGGACGCAGCTAAGAACTTTTATTATCAGTTCACTCTACCTATTTAGTTAAAAATAACCCACGAAAATTTTGGAGCTCAATTTCGCCAATGAAGAACACCACCCAGACATTTCTATTAGGCGATTCCGAAATAAGCGATCCTGGACCTATTGCTAAAGCATTCAGTGAATATTTTCAGTCTGTATTCACACAGGACAATGGCGTAATTCCTCCCTACTCCACGACAACTAACATGTCCTGTGCAATTAACAATGTTACAATATGTAAGCAAGGAGTCCTGAACCTTATTTTAAATCTTGACACCAAAAAAGGCTGCAGTCCAGACAATGTTAACAATGTGTTCCTTCATCTTTATGCGCTTTGGACGTGTCAATACCTCACATTGATTTTTGAGAAATCTGTATCTACTTGTACAGTTCCTTGTTCATGGAAACGGGCTAGAGTCATTCCATTGTTCAAATCTGGGCAGAAACAATCTCTTCTAAATTATAGACCCATTTCGTTAACTTCTCATGCATGCAAACTTCTTGAACACATAATTTATAAACACATTATCACTTTTCTCGAGTCTAATAACATTTTATGCAGCGCTCAGCATGGATTTCGTAGTGGTTTTAGCACAGTGACTCAATTAACTGAATTTACACATGACATCGCTTTTGCTCTTGATTTAGGTCATCAATTAGATGCACTCTTCATTGATTTCTCGAAAGCATTTGATACTGTACCACATCCTAAACTATTACATAAACTAAACTTTATCCTTAATAACCCGCTTCTCATTGACTGGATCCGTAGTTTTCTTTATGATCGTTCACAGTATGTTTCTTTTAATTCATTCAACTCTCCTGACGCATCAGTATCTTCCGGTGTGCCCCAGGGTTCTATTTTAGGGCCATTGCTTTTTTTGCTTTATATTAACGACATTCCAAGCTCTGTTTCAGTAAAAATTCGGCTTTACGCTGACGACTGCGTTCTCTACAATGTCATTTCTTCACCTAACGATCATAACACTCTAAATCAATCTTTTATAAGTTTTTGTGAATGGTGCGAACTCTGGCAAATGAACATTAACTTCAAGAAAACAGTCGCCATGTCCTTTCACAAGCATGCTAATTGCTCATATTTCAATTATTCCTATAAATCCACTTTTCTGCAGCGCGCATACGAATATAAGTATTTAGGCCTCCTTTTCACTCCAAGATTATCCTGGTCAGAACATATTCTAACAACTTGCAACAAAGGACTAAAAAAACTTGGTTATCTAACCCGAACTCTACGTGCTGCCCCCAAAGAAACTAAACTTATTACATACAAAACACTTGTAAGACCTATTCTTGAATATGCGTCTACCATATGGAACCCTTACAAAATTTCGGACATCCACAAAATTGAATCTGTTCAGAAAAAGGCGGTTCGTTTCATATACCGCCGTTATGATAGAATGTTTTCGCCGTCATCTCATCTGAATATGCTTGGTTTAACCCCTCTTTCCCACCGTCGTCACATTAATTCTCTGAAACTTCTACACTCTCTATTTTACTCTCCACATTATGCTTCCCCTAACACATATCTGACCCGTGCAAAGCCCCTAATCACGAGAAGCAGCAATGACTTAAACTTATCCGTCTTTTTTGCTCGCACCAACACTTTTAAATACAGTTTTTTTCCTCGGACAATTGAACTCTGGAATGACCTGCCTGGTTCCATCCGTTCTTTACCACATAGAGAATTTGGGGATGCCATTGAATGCTCCCCTTAGTCATGTTACTCACGCATGCTTCTTTGTATAGTGATTTTCTTTCTCGCATTTGTATTCACCCACTCCTGCAATAGCCCTTCTGGGCTGCAGTATTTGTAAATAAATAAATAAATAAAATAAAATTATTTCTTCCTTTTAATAAGATATAACCTAAACGAAGCGAACCTATAAACTTCATCATAAGCATAATAGAACGGGTCATACATTAGCGTTCTAGGAAATAGATATTCTACGCTCCGTTCACCGTAGTTTGTTCTTACACACGAAAATAACCATTTATTTGTTTCGTACAAATGCATTGATGTATGCGTGCCGTTTTAGATCGAGCCTTAAGATGTTAGGTACACTTGGCAGAGCAAATTCGAGAGAATATAAGAATCTGTATGCAAAAAGATTGTCCACACAAAGAATATTTTATTGAATAAAACGTTGACAAGCTCTGTAACTGCCACCAGCTATAAGTCTTATTGCTCTTTTTTTCCAAACCTAGAAGCATAATAATGCTGCTTTTAGATGTGGTCGCCCATACCAAGGGGGGCATTCTGTAAGTCTCCACCTATAGTGGACATGTCAATTTCGTCTGGTGTTTGGAGTGGTGATTGGGTAGGGGCACCTGTCTCCTTCTGTCTCCGCAGCCCATCCTATCAGAGCTTCAGCAGCATACGAAATGGACATGTCCACTGGGTGGTCATTTAAAAAACAATAATAATAAACAGGGTACAGTAATTGAGATCACGTTGGAATATCGCATGGCATATGATGAGTTTAAGCTAAGGTTGAAATCCATAGCGGCATTTTGACCAAAAACCTACAGCAAGTGAGCGCTTTGAGCTACCACACTGACCTTACCTAATTCGGGACGAAACTTCTATGTAAGGCCTACAAAGAAGATTGCCATGCGTACTTCAGTGACGAATAAGCAATCAGTGTTTTCAAGATATAAAATGCAGAAAAATAGCACAATTGCAATAAAATAATCGTATCAACAGCGGCTTTTAGTGCCAGTTATGGCGGGGGGGGGGGGGGGGGGGCGAGGCGAAGCAAGTTTGTTTAGAATTAAAACTTTATTCTTTTTTTATTATGTTGAGTGAGCTAAGAGCCAGCTTTTACAACGGGTCAGTTTGGCTTCGCAAGGAGTGCCTTGCATCTATGCAGTGCGTCCGCGCGCGCTCTGAAACCTGACTTCGGCTCATTAGCGAACGGGCCCGGCCCGGTGTCCGCAGCCTCAAAACCTAGCCCGCACCGGGCCCACCCAAAAACATATTAACCAGGCCTGGCGCGTGCTTTCGGGTCGGCTTCCAGTTCTCTAGGCTGTACCACAGTGCCTATAAACAACGCCCCATGCACCACATCATGTGCGTGTGAAAGCCGTGCGGCGTTGAACTCGCCCTGCAACTCGGTTCGCGCGAGAGCACAGCCCTTGGGAAAGTTCGACCGCGGCCGAGAGAGGTTGCTAAAAGGTTTCAGATACTTACAAATACGGCAAGCGAGAAAGGAGCAGATAAAATTTATACGATAAGACAAAAGACAATGTCTGGCTATTTGACACCCTAGAAGGCAGCCGGAACATAAATGCACAAAGGGGCAACAGGATGTGGAATGTGTCTATTGCAAGTGAAGACTAAACCCACTTTAACATGACAATGTCAAGATGCAATGCCCAACCACAACCGCAATGCAATCCCCAGCCAGAGCAGTAGGGAATGTCGGCATTGCACAAGTGCAGGGGTTTGAAGCTTACGGGAGCATTATCTGGTCAGCGGTCCAAATAAGCAAAACACGTTTAGAGTATTCGTGGGAAACAAAATCAAGAGAAGAAATGCCGGCGTTCTTAAGGCACAGGTAACCTTACAATCTCAGAAAAAGCTCGGCAAAATATCAGACTGCAGTAGATATACTAAATTTTAAAATGTGATTAGCTCAAGCAGGCTATGCCTCCATTGGTCGCACCGCCATTTAAAAGGGGATGCCAATAACATTAGTATCGATAAGTGAGTGCTTCTTGCAGTGAATGTAAATGTTGGCGCGTAACATCATAGGGCGGAAAACTTATCTTACATGAATGATGGTGCATATGGCCTCTAGTAACCATCACAAGCTGTTAAATGCCGTGGCGGAAGACCTCATTCACAAATGATAGCGCATCGCAGTTTAAGGGGGCCATAATCAAGCCCAGTCTAAGATTTTGGTTACACACCAGATTTCGAAGAGTACCGTTCAAGGAGCGTCAAAGTATACCAAAAGAATGTTATTAAAGGTTAGTGCAACTCTTGATATATCCAAATGATCTATCGCAAATCTTTAGTGCGAGAAAGCGACTACATCGTACGCAGCAGACAATCTCTCCCCTTACCTCTTTTACAGCCCCCAGAAGGCAACATTAACGGCATTTTATGGGAGGGCACCAGCTTACCAGTGTCGTTCAAAGGGAAAGTGTGTAATCATTGCATTCTATTGGTGCTAACATATAGGGCAGAAACTATCCCGTTTAAGACAGACGTTCGAGACGAAGTTCCGACATAGCAATGGAACGAAAAATGTTAGGCGTAACGTTAAGAAACATAAAAAAGCGATGTGGATCAGATAGTTAACGGGTTTAGCCGGCATTACAGATGACATTAAGAGAAAGAAATGGAACTCGGCAGGCCATTTCATGCGAAGGATAGGTAAGCGGTGCATCAGTAGAGTTTCAGAATAGGTACAAATGGAAGGTGAGCGCTCTCGAAGACGACAGAAAACTAGGTTGGGCGATGAAATTAGCAAATTTACAGGCGCAAGTGGGACTCGGCTAGCGCAAGAGAGGGGTAAAAGAAGGTCGCAGGGAGAGGCTGTCGCCCTGCAGTCGACATAAAGATGGGCTGGTGATGATAATGCGAGGGCAGCCATTTTGGTTGGCCCGCAGTCCGCCATGTTATAAGCAACTGAACTTTCTCCGTGGCCGCGATATTGGCATGCCATCCGCGCGGGCTCAAATTTTTCTTTTTCTTCTTTTCGGTCGTTTGTCGTTTTTACTGTTCGCTCGGAATTCTTCGGTTGTCATCATACTGTGCGCTTTTAGACTCGCAGCCATCTTCACGCGGGGTTTCGATCGTGCGCGTAATTTCTTTTGTGTTTGTGTTTTTTTATTGAGCGCAAGCGGCGGGGTGATGGCGGCCCTTTCTGTCACAGTGTCCCGACCCTGCAGCCCCGCTTCCCTGCTCGACGCTGGAGGACCGCACGCAGCCGCACGGCCACGCGCACCGCGTGCTTCGTCGGGGAACTGCAGCGGCCGAGTCTCGACGACGCGGCCTCCCACAATGCACAGCGACGCGAGGAGAACGCGCTGTCGTGGCACGGCCGCGGTTGTTCTTCTCGGTGATGTCGCTTTTCAGTGCCGTCACTTCTGGCGGCTCAAGTTCGTGCGCTTTCTTAACTATTTTATTACGTTTTTAATTAAATAAGAATTCAATTGTCTACGTTTATTGTGTCTACGCCTGGCCACCCTCGTTGAGCGACACGAGGTGGTTCTAAGCTGTGCGCAAGAGAGTTTTATGCTATCTTGGCCCCCTTGATTGGTTAGGGACAATAACGAACGATAACTTTAAATATTCACTTGACACAACTTGAACTTTTTATGAATGCTTACAACACTCGTACTCATGAATGCATGAATATACGCTGTTGCCGCACAAACAATGGTAAACAGACGCTTCGGTACCGGCTTTCCGCACTGCTAAATTATTTCTTGCGTAGCCATGGCATGGGTATTGCTGCAATTTTTGAAACACTTACACGTATATTCTTCTGATGAATGACGTTATCAACCGCGATTCAACCTTTATTGTTCGCCCTTTCACTTCTTCATTACAATGCGTCTTGTTAGTGTATTGCTAGTATGTGTATACTACTTTGTCGCGAAACTTCGCAATTAGTCCTTGACTTCCCACTTCCTTCATTTTGCCTTCGTAAGTTAGCGGCACTAATGATCAAAGCGGTTGTACGTTCTCTCAGTTTAAGTAATGCGTATACACAATACGATTTTGGAATCATATGTGCAGTGTCATTAATTTCTGTCATGCATTTATGACGCCAGTCGTCCGTATATTATTTAATGCCCTCATAGGTACGTGCATTATTGGTTTCTATATGCCTGTCCTAAGCATCTGTTTAAAGGTCATGCTGTTCATTGCTGGCAAAGAGGGGGCGGGGGCCTGCTCGGTAGTTTTCATGGGGCTGCTCTCTCCTAGAGAAAATTTTGGGTGAATTGAGCTGAAATGAATGAGAAGAGTCTCTCAAAAATGATGAGGACACGGCACTGAGTGTGTTGTCACGCTGCCACATGTATGCAGCTCGATGGCTCACTACATGGCACGGACTGACGTTAGTTCTATAGCACTCCAAATGGAAATTAGGTGCATCTTTTTCTTATCTCGCCTGCTATCCCAAATCGCGCTAACATGCGCATATCACCGCCTTTCTATCCTCGCGTTAAGATAACATTCCGGCGTTCTTTAGGAAAACCGAATTCTTCACTGTAGCTTTCTTTTTATCGCAATCTAAGAGTACAGAGAAATATTCGATTGGTGGTTTTATTTACAGGCTACAGATCCGTACAATTAAGCGCTGCCCTTCTTGGCATGCATCAAGGAACGATAATATGCCTATCGCGAATTTGCTTTTCCATTGCTTTTTCACGTTCGGCGCTAAGATATGCAGGGCATATACTAGCTAACTTTAGCCAAGATTTAAAAGAATGCAGGAGCTCTGCAGGAGGACGCTACAAATGCATGTTGTTCGCTATTGTGTCGAACAAGCCTTGTGTTCTACTTAACTGCATGATTATCCAATACAAGTTAACATCGCAAGTATCAACTTTCACAAAAACGTCCAATGAGAGGTACAGCCTTCTAGGGAACATCTAATTCTGCACTTTCTAACTTACCATTTGTTATGTAATCTCTTTCTGCATCCAAAAGAAAGCCCGCGAAATATGAACAAAAAAAAACAAAGACTTGGCATGACCATTTGCACCCCGCGATTTGAGTTCTCTTAAACACTCCACATATGAAGGCATTTAACACTAGAGCTTGATCAATTAAACAAGTATTTTTTTTATTTAGACAATAGGTTTTGGCCAATCAATGATAACAGCCAAAAAGTAGGCAGTTAGAGCAAGGTGACTGCTAGCTAAACAGCGTTGGCCATGTGGAGCGCATGCTGTTGCAATTGTCATTCGTGGATGCTGGTTCCAATATGACCAGAAAAATCTGGTTCGGTAAACAATATCAGCCCTTCTATCGAAAATGATTAAGAGGAAGCATTACCTCGGTCCCGACTCCGACGCGGCCTATTCAAATACATGTAAAACGCAAAAACGTTTTTGTGAGAGAACTCCTGCACCGATTTTAATAAAATTGGTTGCATTTGAGAGAGAAAGTTAAGTTCTAGTGACTGTTGGAAGCGGAATTTCGATTTAGGGCTTGAATTTTGTTTAAAAAATTTTCAAATATTCGACCGTTAGAAAAAAATAGAAGCACGAAGTTTACAAATTCATAGCTCTGCATCAAGAATAGATATCGCCGTTCTTTAAACGGCATCCATTAGATCAGTCAAAGCGGACAAATTCGATATGTCATGTTACATCTTACGTGAATTTGTTGCGTTGCGTATAGGGGTTCTGCAGAAGCTGAATTTGCAAATTAAAAAACTTTTTAAGATTCATGTGTAACATATCAATTTTGTCCGCTTTAGATACCCTATTAGATTAAATTCACGGAATTGTATTATCGTATTTCGTTGCTGAGTTACAGAGTTGTAAACTTGATAGTTTCGTTTCCTGAAAATCATCGATCTTTGTCAATTTTTAATAAAAGATCAAAAATTCAAAACCAACAGTCACTAGATTTTAAGGTTCTCTTTTCAACGCATCAAATCTTGTCAAATTTGGTGCAGTTGTTGCCGAGAAAAACGAATTCTCTTTTTACATGTATTTAGATAGGAGCACCCGAGCTAAAGCTTCCTCTTAAGCCTGATCATGTCAACGTCACTATTTTAGGTATAAAAAGAATCGTGTGGTTGCATGTGTAACACTCATGCACACATACACAAACATTAAGACGCGCACGCACGCAAAGTGCATGAAATTATGAAACGCTCGCAGAGTCCAAAATATTGTTATTTCGCATCCATAACCAAATAACGGGTAACATTGTTATGCGGGAACATTTTATGGCCTCAAAATGTTGGCAATTTTGTTCCCCTGGAACACTTTGCCGTAAGAGGGCTTAATAGCTCAGTTGATAGGTTCTGCTATAATTATTTTCTTCAAGATTGCCCCTGTTCCTCAAGTGCACGTGCCAGTGGCTGCATTGAAGACAACGACGACGGTTAAAAAAGAACAGAGAGATGTCGATGTGCGAAGCTCAGCTCTATTTACGGTTGCGAGAGTGTAAAAAGAGGTATACGATAGCTGTAGGAAGAATGCACGCTGAACGCACACCTCCGACGCCTGGACTTCGTTGCTATGGCTGCGCGGGAGACGATTCGCTCAACCTTTAAACTATCGCTTTATAACAAACCGCGAAAAGTTGTGCTGAGCAAAAAGCGACACAAAAGCGGGAATGCATATCCCCTGTACGTTGGTTGGTAAAACTTTTTTTGAGTGTCCTGCAGATTGCTGACCCGGGCCCCGGTATCCCATGTAGGGACGTCCAGGCCTTGCCTAGACGACGCTTCACGGCCCAGATTTGGTCAATGAGCGTGGAGCTGAGAAGGGCATAGGCCCAATCCCTGCAGGGATGATGCTGCCCGAACAGAGTACACCCACGAACCAAAGTTTGCGGGAAGATTACACTTCCGCGCGATTAAGCGCAGCATTCCAATGCAAAGCATACAAGCGACAGAAGGAATTCGAGCTCTTCGTGCTAGAAGGAATGCCACCTGACTCACGAAGGAACGTAGATATTTTTTTTTTTTGGAGAATCGCCTGCCCGCCAACTTTTGTGTATGAGTTTTGGTATCTGTGACTGAATATAACTCGGGTAGCCAGGAAAAAACTGGGGACAGCAGTACGCTTCAGGCGCCGGTTCTAATACGCGGACTCGGAACTGCAGTCTGTGCTCAAGAAGTGTAATGAGCAGACGACGCTACTGGTGGACCTATCATTTTGATGCCAGATTTGGATAGGGTTGTGCTGCGACATATGCCAGGGATTCCGGGGGCCGTATATAGTCAGTGGATCTTGATTCTGACATTCTAATTGTTAATGTCTACACTCCATGCAGGGGTAAAAAGTCAGAGCTTTCCACTCCATTATTGAACCCTCACTTGGCAGGCCCATCACGGCTTATTCTCGTGGGCGATTTCAATTGCGTGTTAGAGGAGATGGATCGTGTATCCTATAGCGGTACTCCAAAATTTAAAGACATGGCTGGAGATTCAGTACTCTGAGAGCTCGATGATGAGCTTGGAATGTAGATGCTTGGCGAGGGCTGAAGAGCTAAATTCATCGGTTTTATGTCTCATCATCACTGTCAGCCAGTATGCACTCTTCGAGGTTGTTTCGTTGGGCTCTTAAGAGCACTGCTTGCTAAATCTGCGGTTTGCCGATTCGTATTTAGTCTCGCAAGGGAACAGGCCATGGCGTTTAAATACACGGCTCGTAAAGGACAGGCAGGCAACCGCAGAGGTATTGTACATTCTATTTCCCAAGATCCATAACAAAGAGAATCTCGAAATCAGAGAATGGGATGAAGTGAAGGCAAGTATGCGCGAGTGCTTCAGGTCTTGGTACAAGTGTCGATCGCGCGAGATTAAGATCGTCTCTGACGCAATCCTCCTGCGCTCGATACCTCTGTTGTGCGGTCCTGTGGCAACTCTACCACTGGCATCTCTCGGAAAGGAAGATCGGATTCCCCTGCATCGATGCTGGGATGGCTTGAGGCGATAGAAATGGAAGCATGGTGCAGAAGAAACGCGCTCCGTAGAAATCTTTCAAGAAAGAGCACAACTCTCTCTTTCTTAGTAGAACCAGGCACTGGTGGCATACTAGCTTCACCAGATGGAGTTCTTGAGTTGGCGAGGCCGTTCTATAAGAATTTATATGCTGATCCAGCTACCATTCCAGCTGTTGTTCCATTTGTTTCACCAGTTGAGCCGCCGGAAGTTTCTGATTCAGCCACAGTTTAAAAAGAGCTCTTTTCGGCTTTGAAGTGTATGAAACATAATCGCCGTCCTGGATCTGATGGTTTGGCAGTTGTAATTTATGTAAAGTTCTGGCAAGTGTTAGGGAAGCCTTTCACATCCCTGGTGAATAGGCTGCTCAGTAAAGAGACTTTGCCAACGTCTCAAATAGATGGGCTAATCACTCTCCTTTGTAAGCATGAGTCCAGAAGTACCGATATAAGACAATGGCGTCCCATCACACTGCTGAACTGCGATTACAAGCTCTTAGGAAAGTGTCTTTGTATGCAACTCAATCCACTGCTTAATGCTATTTTGGGCCCATATCAGACATCTTGCGTCCAGGGTCATTTCACTTCGTCAAAATGAATCTGTAGTCACCCATTACGGCGTGCCTATTAGTCATATTGTGTGTTTGGCACGCAGACTCACCGAATATTATTTTTCATAATAAGAACATTCCATATAACCGCAGACCTTGCGGCAGGGACAAGATCTCGTGACTCTGTCATAAGACATCACGCTGAGCGACTAAATGAGAGTTTACACAGTTTTTTGAAAGGAAGCATGCACGGTCGCAGGACTCATTCACAAAATTTCGCGTCGGCTAAGTCCCATTGAAGCCGAATACAAATTTTAAATTTCTCTGCCAATTCCGGTCACTTGCTGTTACAAATACAAAGCTTTTTCTGACCAGAAAAATCTAGTAATTTTTTTCAGTGGGAAGCGGTTTATCTCGAACATTAGTACCATGCTCTATCCTGCTTCGCAAGCGTAAAACATGCTTTACTATATTTTCTTGCATGTAACTCTCATTACCACTTTCTACTGCGAAAATATTGTTTGTCTAAAGTAACATTTCACTGCGCCTTTGAATCTCTCCCCCGCCCCTTTTTTTCCCCTATTATGTTTGGTGCTCTACCTGCGTAGTTATTCGGTCAAGTACCAGCCAGCCTGAACTTTTCAACATTATTTGCTTTAAATAAGCATGGCGCGCTTACAGAACAAGGTATATAAGAAACAATGATCTAAGTGAAGGTACTATTACCTGTTTTTATAGCGCTAATTCTCATCGCTCGACGAACGTCGCCCGGAAAATGTGCTCGCTGCCCGTTGTAGAAGCAAAGGAAGAAATAGTTACGCTGAGCCGACTAACATCCAATGGTGAGCTGTGTCAGGAGGGAAGTAATTAAGTTTAACTTATCTTGCGAAGGTCAGTATAGCAGCACAACACTACGTAACTTTGTTTTGCCCACTTATTTTGTCCGCGCCACTGCCAGACGTTCCAGACAGGATTTTGGGCCAATGATGCTAAAACAGCGCATACAGAAACGCACCGCATTTATTACTTAGTTTCCTGTTTTATTACTCCTGCAACAACTACACCGTCGTGGAGGTCAAGCGCTTGAAGAGCAAATGCTGCGGGACAACTAAGCGCGTGAGTGAGCACAGCCCCAACGGACCGCCTACGTACTAGCAAGTTGCAATATTGCGTTTGTGCCTCTCGGCGTCTCAAATAATTCCGTAAATTCTCAACACATACCTTGGCTAATCTGGCTCTGAAAGGAATTAATGAGGCGCGTTTAAACAATAAGAAAAACGCAAGCGTTATTTACGACGTCGTGATTGACATAACAGATGAAGAATGCCAAGGGTTTCTGTCTTCAACAGTGAAGGTCGTCGACGAGCTTCAAGCTTCTTTTCGAGGGAGACACGATACCTGATGACGTCATGGTAGGCCACGTGAGACACACGGTGCGTCCTTACGTGCCCCAACTACTCCCCGATGTCGCAAGTCCCAAAAACTAGGCCATGCCAGCGCTGTCTCCAGAGGCCAGACAATGCAAGAGGCTTGGCAATGCAGGCAGCCACTGCATGTGTTTATGCACGGTGGAAAAAAAATTAAGTGCTTGACCTACAAAGAAACACACGAGGCAAATGTCAATGATTGTCCCCAATAGAAAAAGAAGATAAAAAATATTGAACCAAACGAGCAAGAGAAGTATATCACACAAACGGGTGGCACCGTCAGCGCAGCACCGCAAGAGACTATCGCGCCGTCGACGTGAACAAACTGTAGGTCCGAATGAGATTCCCCCGGATCCCATTCCGCAGTTCCAGCGGAAGGTATTTGAATCGGCATCGGTGGGCCTCTCCGAGCCATATTGCTTCAAGCGAGCAGCACAGGCCTGGGATCGAATGTATGGCCACGGCTTCCGCCACGCACAGGGGCCTTGGACTGTGAGCGCCAGGAAGGGCAGTGCAACGATAAATCACCAACGGGCTCTCTCATCAATGTCATGCTGCAGCTGCTACTATCTGGTTTTAACATCCCGACGGCTCCAAGAGCTGAAAAAAATCTTGCAAGCTATAGACATTGTCGTAACTACACAGCAGTAACCTCTACCTCCATCCGCGAAGATGACTGTGCTGCGCCATGAAGTCTGCGTGTACGCGGTACAGAGGAACAGTATGCTACACCTCTCTCATCATTATCGTCATCTTCAGCACACCACCACCTCCCTTCCGCTTCATACCCTACCTCTGTTATTCCCACAATTCCCTTCAACAGCGAGTAGTAGCAGGTTAGAGGCACTTCACTCATGCCGACCTCTACCTCTTTCTGCAACTGCATACTGCCTCTCTCTCTCTAGTCAAATGTGTAGCATCGGGATGTTCAACAACACATGTATTTATTATTTATGGTGAAATAAACATATTCAACACTTTTATTTGCGTCTCTATCTCTCACCTTAACATTTATCACGGCAGATTTGCACAAACGTTCCAGCATGCAAGGTACCATTGAATGTTTCTCCAGCGCTCGGCGTAATCACACCGACACCGACTTCACATCACCCAAGCTAGATGGCGCAGCGTCTGCAATGTGAACCGTAAGAGAGGGCCCCGGCTGTATAGACGTTTCGGCATCGGAAGTACCACATGTCACTATATAACTTCAATGCCAATCGCCATAACGTAGATGTTCATCGTAAGATGAGTTCTGCCGTATTTTTTCTTTCATTGTGTTTGTGCCTCACATTTTGAGGATAATTCGAAGCAAGCATGAAAGCGGTGCACTTGAGATACACTAGTAAATATATTAAAACGATGCCAATCTGCACTGTATGTACCATTGCCTATCTGGAATGGCAGGAGACATCCTTCTCTGATTACAAAGTTCTCTTGCAAGTGGTCGAACTACATCGGCACCAGAAGTGCAGACTACGATTGATCTCTGCCACGTATTACGTTTCCTTTATCTCCTCTCCTTTATTTCTGGCTTTCTTTTGAGTCCCTTTCTTGTACAGCTTCATTTTTTGCTTCCTCACTAATGAAACCTAAGATGAAATGTTTGCCAATTTTATAACAAAAATGTCACCATGGTTGTCGATGAAAGCAGCGTATTTGTAAAATATAGTTTCCTCTGAAATGGCGCGCAAACGTAAAAATATCAACCTCGTTCCGAAAAGCCGGCCTCCATACATCTATTGAGTCCATGAAATTGCCAGGATTTCACAAGTGGGTATACAACCATCGTACCTCTGTGCGGATGTTCGTGACAACAAACACATTCCATTCTCGTATTCATAAGCGATGCCCGTCGCGTGCGGGCGAGGATCACGTGCGCGTAAAAGACGAAGCGCCCTTCTGCGTTCGATGCTGCACGAGACGCTGCACGAGGGCAACCAGCCAATCGAGCAAGCACTTCGGAGACGATGGCCCCTTCAGCCGCTCTGAAGTCCTTCACGCGTTCCCGGATGCGAAGGCACCCTCACGCAAGACGTCAACGGCGCACTGAAGTCGTCCGCCGTTCAGTCTCACTGTGCATCCGACGTGCTGATGGCGGGGCTGCGCAGCGGGCTTCGACCGATCCGTTATCCCTCCGGCTGCCTGGGCGCCACAAGGACTGCAGCAGGTCTCCTCGCCACGTCCTCCAGTCCATGTGCCGCCATGACGCCATGCCAAGCTGCACTCTGGGGACAGCAGCAGCACCTGGCAACTGCAGCGTCCTACCGTGCTTCTGGCTCCGGCACGAAAGGCTGTGCTCCTGCAGAGCCCTGGCAAGTCATGTTTATTCATTGGCCATAGGTGTATGTAGCTGCCCTGCCGTCAATATGATTTCATACGTACAGATGGAACGGTGTGTCACGGGATATCTTCATACTGATTATAAGATGCGCCATGATGACTTTGTGACCTTTAACTATTTGGATAGAAAACCGCTTCACAATAATCGTCACTAAAAATGGAACCGTCGCTCATGTGCTTGTTTATTCATTTTAATCTTAAAGCTGGTGTCTTCGTGAACGTAATGGTCATTACGTATCTGTAACAGTCATTTACACGGTTTTACAGAGATTAAGCCCCGAAAAACGTGTAATCAAAGAAGGGCCTCTGTTTGCAGCCTATCTATCCATCTTTTGTACAGATATTTTGTCCACACAGTGGCCGCGGTTCTATATTTTTAATAAAGAGGAAATAAGAGTAGCAACCAATAGATGACAAGGTAATAGGCAGTCATGTTAGCCCAGTGGTTATCCTGTCGCGCTCCAGAGGTCGAGGTCATGGGTTCGATCCTAGAGAGCGGGAGCCAAATTCCTATCAGGGCCGAATGCAAAAACGCTCGAGCAAGATAAATTCGGTGCACGGTAAAGAACCCCCGGTGGTAAAATAAATTCCGCAGTGGTGCAATTCATCATTGGAGTGTAGTTCCGGCATGGAACTTCCGGCCGCAAACTGAATCATTTAGAACAACGCCAAAATAATTTGGTCTGAATGGCTGCTTCATTGTGTAGTTGCGCAAACTGACCAAACATACATGCTGACTTCGTGCTGACGGGGCTACGCAGCGGGCTTCGAACGCCCAATTTTCTCTCCGGCTGCCTGGGCGCCACAAGGACCCCAGCAGGTCTCGCCACGTCTTCCAGCGCAACTACCACCGTGACGCCATGTTGGCCTGCCCTCTGGGATCAGCAGGAGCAGCAGGCGGCAACCCCCTGTTACGTTTCGCCTACAACGCGCGGTAATGCCGGCGCGGATGCAACGGACGCCGGGGCTTCGTTCAAAGCGGCGGACATTTTGGCCCGCGCGACGCCGCCGC
The DNA here is from genome assembly GCF_023375885.2 of Dermacentor andersoni. Classification (NCBI taxonomy): domain Eukaryota; kingdom Metazoa; phylum Arthropoda; class Arachnida; order Ixodida; family Ixodidae; genus Dermacentor; species Dermacentor andersoni. Next base: position 342,186,081 of record NC_092814.1, read on the forward strand.
AACGCTTCCCCGCCAAGCGTGTCCAGGCGTGTTTCAGTGCCACGTGTCTTCGTGTGTGCGTGTGTGTGTGTGTGCCCTCGCTTGTCAAAGCGCGGCAGCCGGGGAGCGGAGTTCCCCAAATGAGGAGCCAGGAGGTCTCTCGGCTCGACCGTGCGCGCCGTCGTGTGGGCGGGTTGGCGATGCGTCACTACACTCGGTTCACCATGTCTCTCGGCTCAACATGTCTCTCGGCTCGACCGTGCGCGCCGTCGCGTGGGCTCTTCCCGTGACCTTCCCTTTTGGACCGCGACGCCGAGAGTATAAGAGCAGCTGCCCCCGGACGCCAGGAGAGGGGCTCCGATTTGTACTGTTGAGTTACGTGCTCTCCCGTCTCTCCACTTCGGTCGACCTGACCGGCCGCTCTTTTGCTATGTTAGAATAAACAAGTTGTTCTGTTACCAGTCTTCTCTTGCTTTGCCGGGACCTTCGGATGCTTCCAGTGCCCCAGGCCGCCAGGCCAACGCTACCCTTGGGGCTTGCGACCCATTGGCAATAACGGGCGTCAGCACCGAGACCCCAACAACTCGTGCCAGCGGTGCGATTACTACACCCCGCATGCTACCGTGTTTCTGGCTCCGGCACCAAAGTCTCTGCCCCTGCCGAGTGATGGCAGTTTCATCATTCGACATGATTGTTAATAGCTGTCCTGCCGTCAAGATTATTTGATAGGCGCAGGGCCTAGAGTGCGTCACGTGATCTTTTTATATTAAATTTGACGCTACAATGGTGTGGTCTCTTTCGAGCGCTCTCGCGGCGCAGTTTGCATTCGGCAGGTGTGTTCAGAGCGCCGCGCTCCCATTGAGATTGTAAGGAGGCGGTTCTGCATGCCTGCAACCTGAGAGCACGACCGAGGTCCGACAGAAGTTCAATCACGTGACTACTCCGATAGCTCTGGCAGCAGCTAGCACGTTCGGCTGAGGCAGTATTTCTACGGCTCCAATCTCGAGGGGCTCCGCATCGCTGTAAGCCGAATTGGAGCGTCGCAGGAAACAGCAGAGTACACCATAATAGGCAGCGTGTTGGCCTATTTTCCCTAAACTATTTGGATTAATAGGCCTCTACTCATCATGAAAAATGGAATGGCATTTTAAGCGTTTATTTTTTATTTTGAATTTGATGCCTTTGGTTGGAGAATATTGTCACGTGGTGGTGACGTTGAAGAAAGAACACAGTAGCAATACTGTGAACAAGAAAACTAACTTTTATTGGGCGAACCTGTGCCCACAAAACAGGCTACACTTATAGCGCAACGATAGCGGCGAACACGCTCGGCGATCGTCGAAAATCTGCCCGGCGGGTCAAGCGCGTCGGCTTTTATACAGCAGTCGTCGAATGTTCCAGACTAATCGCTGGGACCCGCGCGTATTCCACAATGTTCTACGCCATTCGCGTCAGGCGATGAAATCAGATAACAAAGTTCGGCGACAACAGACAGCCGGGTAGAATCATCGATAACTTTCCAGAAACGTCGGATACATGCAGGCGCGTCCCTCGCTGTGCGATTACAGTTGTTAAGCGGCGAAACGTGGTCGCCCGATAAAGATAAGTACACGTGTCAATATTGAGCATGTTTTTTTTGTTTTTTTTTTTTAGTTATGAGGTTTGACGTGGCAAAACCACGATCTGCTTTTGAGGCGCGCCGTAGTGGGGACTACGGAGTAATTTGGACATTTTTTTTTTGTTTTAACGTGCACCTACATCTAAGTACACGGGTGTTTTCACATTTCTCCCGCCATGGCTAGGATTGGATCCCGCGACGTCGTGCAACGACGCGGGTTACACCGTGTTTACATAAGTCATTTGCAAAGAAAGGTTAAACCGAAGAAGTGCCTGTGTGTCCAGTCGATCATATACGTCTTCTTCACATATATTTCGTCCAAGAAGCGATCGGCGTTCTGCAAGATAAGAAAGAAAAGTCAATTATTCTAGCAGCTATATCTTCGTGGACTTTGCGCGATGGCGAAGGCTACGGAACCAAAGCGCGACTGTGGCACCACTGTAGCAAGAAGTCCCACAGTTCTGTTGACGTTTTCTTACACTCGAAGAAACATATTGTATTGTTTTTTGAAGTAGATAAATTGCAACAACGGGTCACATTCAGCAGTAAGCAACTGACATTTTTGCTGTATTCATTATTTTACAAGTAGAGTTTTCACATACGCGAGAAAATAGCCCGTTTTTGGCGTCCGTCAAAGTAAACATGGCAAAGACAAAATGGCGGCCGCGTTTTCTGGTGTGTGTTCTTCGCTTGCTGTCCGGCCTGTCAGTTGATCACCAGGTGGTCAAGATTAATCTGGAGTGTTGTCCACTACGGCGTAAAACCCCAGAATTCACTCATTCCGACTCTGAGCTCCCCCGATGGAGTGATGACCAACAAAATACTGTTGAGGCAAACAAAAGTTTTTACACCGTCCACATGGAAGCACGCTCACTACGGCATGCCTTATAATATTATCGAAGATTCGGCTCGTAAAATGCCCAAATTAAAATATTAAGAACGACTCGGTAACGACATGGATCATTTAGTTGATTGCCAAAAGAGAGAGAGAGAGAGTAAAACTTTATTGAATGTAAATAAAATAAGGCACGATGGTTGGAGCCCCTATTCCAGGGCCCCACTGGCACGAGCGGCTCGCTGGGCTTGGTCCAGAAGAGCCAACTGGCTCTCGCGACCCTCGTCCGCAAGCCATGCCTCCCACTGCCTATTCCTCATTAGTGGATGTTGGTGTAATATGGGACAGTCTATGTGCGGAGGCCTCCTGGGGCACTCCCATGTGATGTGTTTTAGTGTGGGTGTGTCTGTGCACCACGGGCACTCGTCAGTGAACCTCGTGGGGTGTATTCTGTGTAGGTGGTGCAGGTTGGGGTATGTATTCGTCTGAATACGACGCCAGTCCTTCTCCTGTTCGCTGTTTAAATCGGAGTGAGGATGTCCAAAACGTCTCCGCTCCTGCCTTTGCTGTAGGAGGATGTCACGAGAATTCGGTGGAAGGACGTCGCTAGGTCATGCCGTTGCTCGGACGTTCAAAAGAATTATCTGAAAACTGCAGTTGCCTGTTGTGGTTGCACAGTCTGACGAAATGTGCTAGCCAAACTTTTCCTTCCCATTTAATGACGTGCTCTTCGGGGCACTCAAATCATTTAAGCGTGCAGTAACTATAGCCAAAAATAAAAATTACGTGCACGCATCCCTACGCCTTGCAATCTCTGACGACCAACGTGCCGCGAATACGTTGCGGGAGTTTTGTTTTGACGGTCTTGTAAGCGTGAATTACAATAGAAGTACACTGTGAGTATTCTGTACGCAATCCACTATGAGCAATTATTTCACATTTATTCTGCTAAGTACAGGGAATACCAACTTCCTCCAAAACTCGCAATTTCGACATGATCAAGACGCATTTGAACTACGCACGAGATAGCTGAGCGCGTTAGTTTAGTGCGCTGTACAAAACAAGACCTTCCCCCCATGAATAAATAAATAAATAAATAAATAAATAAATAAATAAATAAATAAATAAATAATGTACCATATGTGATGTCCTTCTAAGGCAAGTATAATTGAAGTGAACTATTCTCAATAGTCTTCACACCTGATTGCTCGATAAGGATTAGGAGGATCTTCGACTGCCTTTATGTTCAAATCGTCAACGAAAAAAAAATCCGAGGACACTTAAGCACATCTTATGAGTTATGAATCCGGAAACATAAGCGTAGAATTGAACGCCGCTGAACAGTCTTTCGACTTATGAACTCTTCGCGGGTGCTAAGACAAGCACGCCAAGACGCCTGGCCAACGCCTCCTAGATAGCACAAGGCTGGTGTACTTAGATCAGTGACGTAATGCTACCTTGCGCGCCTGCCATGCAATCTAAAAGGGACGCTTCCGAGTAAGTCGCTTTGATATTGATGTCATTGCATGCCGGGCTCATTATCATATATATATGTAATGCATTCTATAATAAATATTATATATACATTATATATTATATATATCCTAAGCAATTATCAGTTTATTATACGAGCACTGCAAATGTATGCTCAAGTCAATATTTTTCGTATCGTAAAAACTGTACAACGTAGGGGAAGTTGCTAGTGTAGCCACCTCATTGTGTTCAGGTACGGCAGTTCTTTCATCAGCATGCACTTCTTCGGTCGTGCTATTGTGCCTGGCCGACCACATGTGAAATCAGCTGAATCATTTTCGATGTAAGAGATGCGAAAAAAAACTGTTGAGGTAGTTTTCACGTTGCTCTGGTTTACGTTTCTTATTTCTTGCGCGCTCAATATATTCCATGGAAACGAAATGACAACCTCATACCTAAAGAAGAGATTTAACAGTAACTGAGAGTTCATAACGAATTCTTACGTATAAGTGCGGCGAGACGATATTTGTGCATGGTGTTCCCGCCCAAAATTTATCATTTCGCTAGTAACTATTGGCTTTCCGTCGCGTGACTGCACGGGCACTTCTAAATTCATAACTGCTTCTGTATATCACTTAAACTGAGTGCGGTATTCCTTACTGGATTTCCCACAGAAGTGCCACGCAAGGGTGACAAAAGGGTTGTTTTGGGCTGTCGCGGTGCCAGGACCTGTGGCCACGCTGCCCTTCGGCGAGACTGCGGAGGCTGCTCGACGCCTAAGAATCGCACGCGGCAGCCCAACTGGCGTCTGTGAGCAGGTAATGTACGGTGTGTGCACATCAGCCATTAGCGGCGGTCTACTGCGAATCGAACGTTAGAACTCACTTATCGATCATTTGGCGCGTGACTGCTTCCGCAATACTTAATGATATTTTGCGATTAAACTTTCTAAAACAAGACGCAAAATGTTGTAAGTTGGTCCGATTCCTTGTGCAAGGTTTGCTATCTGCGTAGACCGCGGTAAGGGTTTGGAAACACTGCTTACGAACCACAAATTCTGCAGGAATGGAGGACACGAAGCAGCCAGGGTCACAATGGAGAATCGTTGCCAACTGCTAGAACGACATGTTGCTCCTTACCGAGCATTCGCGCATGCCTGGTTACCTGTATGCAGCAAATCGGTGAATTCGCTCGCCTCAATTTGGTTGCAAATGGCATGTGCTCTTCAACATTTGTCACCATCTTCGTGTGAGATTTTGAGCCAACGAACAGTTCTTTCTATACTTGTTTTTACTAAATGTGAGACCCACGGGGATGGTTGATTAACATTTGACCCTCGCAGTGTCCCGACCTGCCGGCGTGCAGCCCTTCGGCGAAGCTGCGGTGGCTGCTCGATGCCGGAGAATCGCACGCAGCAGCAGCGCCACGAGCAGCGCGCACTTCGCCACGTGCATCGCATGCTGCAGCTGCTGTACCTCCAGCGACCCAGTGTTGCCGAATTGGGTCACGTGGCCTACTCTGTCTCTAGAAAGAGTCTGCGTGCGTGGCCAGCTCATTCATGCTAACGTACTTGATTTCATGATCCGTCGCTTTTTGTTCTTGTGCTTCTTTAATATTTCAATAAATATGGTTTTGATTGTCTACTCACGTGACGTCTACGCTAAAACGCTGTCGTTATGCGAGAAAAGATGATGTCAAGCTGTGCCGAAGTCTCTCCTGTCCCACACCCTTACTATCAACAACCGCAATAAGGGAGTACAACTACTCAAATGATTACGGTACGTTTCGCGGTAGTTTCGCGGAGCCTCTAGTTTAGAGCAGCAAATTTTTCTTTTTTCTTAAGCTGTAGATCCTGAACCATTGTGCAATGCCACTGAGATCAATGATCCGTGTACACTGTTTGATGCAACCTTACACCTTTGTGTGCAGACTAATCGCGTTTCAGTGCGGGATGCGCGCTCTCTCAGCTCTGTTTGCAGACTATGAAGGGAATTATATTGTCCTACACCATTCCGCAAGTTGTACGCAACTATCGTGTTCTTTAACTTGAATGCGCATCCATGGTCTAGAATAGAACTTCTATATTCAGCAGTGACATCGCAGAACAGGTCTACAAAATATTTCTTTGTATATACCAACATCGCTTTCATTACACCGGCACTGTACCTCGTTCGATAGCATGGTTGGATTATCGCACTGCCATCACTTCCTTGCCGATGTAATCGTGCTGACATTCTGTGCGTTCTTTTTGTTGTTGTTGTTTTTTCAAATTTCTTCGTTGCATCCATACTTTCCCCCAACTCCTCGATGGGCAGATTAGGGTAACCGGTTCAAATTATAGGAAGCGCCTTTGAAAATTACACTTACACGACTCGCCGTGGTTGCTTAGTGGCTATGGTGTTGAGCTGCTAAGAACGAGGTCGCGGTATCGAATCCCGGTCACGACGGCCGCACCCGAGCACTTAGATTTAGGGGTATGTTAAAGAACCGCTGATGGTACAAATTTTCGAAGTGCCCCGCTATTCGGTGTGCCTCATAATCAGATCGTGGTTTTGGCACGTAAAACCCCATAATCTGAAATTACTCTTCTGGTGTTTGCATTGGAAAGCCAGAACTCAAGAGCTAAGAGAGACATGCCACATGTATTGAGGGGGTCCAAAAGTTTTTTGATCGCCTGTGGTACTTTCACGTGCGCCCATTGCTCGGCACACGATGGCTCTTGAATTGCGCTCCTTTCGGAATACGGCTACCGCTGTCGACAGTCAAACCCGCGATATCGCGTTAAGCGGTTTCACCGCTGAGGTGCGGTATGCCACTGAGCCACTGCAGCCTGTCTATGACCCATCCTCTGTCGACCGCGAACAAATCGGTGGTCGCGGGACAATGCTGACAGATGCGTTTGTGTTTCCTTTGCTTTTTTTTTTTTTGAGGGGGGGGGGGCGGAGGGGTGCGGATTTGTTTTGCGAGCAACACACTTGTCACGGATTATTTTGGCAAAAGATGAGTAGCCACAATCCCGAAATGAATACAGTGGCGCTACCACGCACAACGGTCGAAGCCGATCACCTGAGTGCGCCCGTGGCATTCCGAGAAGGGCGGCTGTTTATCGAGGCTGGTAACATTGCTGGGCGCAGCATGGCACGCGGCTGCTATATTTAAGTGTCGATCGCTTCAAAGCGAAAGCAAAGGCGGCCGAAGGCTTGCTGCGCGGGTTTCGCAGCGTCCGCCAGCATCAACAGCGCCTGCTTCGACGGAAGCGTCGTCTGTCTTAAGGCTGCATCGTTCGCAGTTCATGGTAAGTCATTTTCCTCTCACTTGAATCTATGATTGCGAAGAAATACCTCTTTACACTCCTTTAGGTTTTAATTCTTTACGCCTAAAATGAAAAGATACCATACACTAGAGTAATATTTCTCACACTTTATTCGGGAATCGTTAGAAAGAGCCAAGCGTAAACGTGAAGTAACGAACTAGTTACCCTGTACTTGTATCTAGTATAGAAGTATCACGGCAATAGGCTTCTATTCAAACTCGGCTCCCTTTCTGCTGCGCAGTGAGTGAGTGAGTGAGTGAGTGAGTGAGTGAGTGAGTGAGTGAGTGAGTGAGTGAGTGAGTGAGTGAGGGAGGGAGGGAGGGAGGGAGGGAGGGAAAACTTTATTGAGCTCTATAAATTTTGTTTTGCGGCTGGGGAGGATTTTTTCAGGGGATTCTTCCTCCTTATGTCTTCTTTGGAGGTGTTCACCCACTGCTTTGTTCGTTCTCTATCGCAATGGTCTGCTGCCCTCAGTCCAGGGCTCCGCTGGCCTCTGCTGCCCGTTGTGCACGCCGCACTAGATTTGGCTGGTTACAGAGAAAGTAGGAAGCGATACCCTCCGCTGACCAAGCCCCCTAGCAGGGAAGGAGCTGTCCCATGGAGACAACTACAAACTGGGTCGTACCCTAACCTTCCCGTGCTAAATAAGATGCACCCCACACTATATAGGAACAATTGTCTATGGTGCAACGAGAAGGCTGCATTATACCACATAGCATGGGCATGTCAACAAACTGACGTACTGCCAGTCATGTCACACCCAAATGCGGAGTAATGGGAGGAACTCCACAGCGGTACGATGACCGCTGTGGAGTGACCAAACAATTTCTCTCCTTGGCAGCAGCGAGGCGCCTGTGCCAATGGAACTGCCGGTCCCCGTCCTATCAGTATATCTTTAGGAAAAAAAGAATAGGTTGTTATAACACATGACGATGTGCACTTTGTGAGTCAAGATGACGATACAATGCCACCATGAATATATCTGTAGGGTAGGGTATAAATAGGGTATAAATGTATATATATATATATATATATATATATATATATATATATATATATATATATATATATATATATATATATATATATATCCTATACTGTATATATACAACTATAGAACTGTAATTATAACTGGGACTGTCTGCCTGTCGAGAATGTCGTCAGATCGCTCGCCCACTTCCCGCGCAAAATCACGCCAGTCAGAAACACGGCCGTGACACAAGCCTGACTTTTCCTTCGTATTCACCTGTAACACTGGTATGGCTACGCGTTCCTTCCTCTAATCCAGGCCTTCCTACACAGTTCAGATCAAAATATGACGGCCCTTACCGGGTTTCACAATAGACGTCCCCGGTCAACTACGTCAATGTGTCTATAGAGCCATTTGCGGACGAGCGGCATCGCGGACGCGAAACTGTTCGTGTCGACCGACTGAAGCCGCACTACGACCCACCAGTGCTTGCTCTTCCATAGGTCGCCAGGACGAGTACTTTTTCGGCGGGGAGTGTCTGTAGTGAGAAATACGGGCACCAGCAGAAGGCGACGAGGAAGAAGACGGTTGCTGTTGTTGGTGCTCGCCCCGCTCTGCCGTTGTCTCTAGCCTTAAACGCGTAATGTCAAAATAAATAAAGAACAAAATAAATAAATAGGTTCTGCCGTATTTTTCTTTCATTGTTTTTTTACCTCACATGTTAAGGATAATTCGAAGAAAGTAAAGCATCAAAGCGGAACACTTGAGATGCACTAGTACATATGTTAAAATGATGTCAACCTACATTGTAAGTAGTTTTGCCTTTCTGGAAAGACAGCGACATCATTGTCTGATTACCAAGATCTCTTGCGCATGGTCGTATTACATCGATATCAGAGGAGCAGACAATGATTGAATTCTGCCACGTATTAGGTTCCCTGTATCTGGTTTCCTTTATTTCTGGCTTTCTTCTTGATTAGCTTTTTTGTAGAGATTACTTTTTTTCTTGCTTCCTTACAAATTAAACCTAAGCAGACAAGCTTGTCAATTCAATGACAAAAAACGCCACCATGACTGTCGATGAAAGGACCGCACTTCTAAAATACTCCTCTTTCTGCTGCGGCGCGCAAACGTAAAAATATGAACATCGTTCAAAAAATACGGCTGTCATATCATATATCAACTGATTCCGCGAAAGGGGCTCTTTTCTACAAGTTAAGTGTGTATAGAACTATCGTACCTCTGTGCGGATGTTCGTGAGAATAAACACATTCCATTTTCGTATTCATAAGCATATTCATAGCGATGCCCGTCGCCTGTGTGCGAGTATCACGTGCAAGTAAAAGACGGAGACGAAGCGCCCTTCTGCGTTCGACGCTGCACGAGACGCTGCACGAGAGCAACCAGCCAACCGAGCGAGAACCTCGGAGACGATGGCCCCTTCAGCCGCTCTGAAGTTCTTCACGCGTTCCCGGATGCCAAGGCACGCTCACGCAAGACGTCAACGGCGCATGGATGGGGTCCGCCGTCCGGTTTCACTCTCCATCCGACGTCGTGCTGGCGGGGTTAGGCAGCGGGCTTCGACCGACCAATTATCCCTCCGGCTGCCTGGGCGCCACAAGGACTGCAGCAGGTCTCCTCGCCACGTCTTCCCGCGCAAGTGCCGCCATGACGCCATGTCAAGCTGCACTCTGGGGACAGCAGCAGCACCTGGCAACTGCAGCAACCTACCGTGCTTCTGGCTCCGGCACGAAAGGCTGCGCTCCTGCAGAGCCCTGGCAAGTGATGTTTGTTCATTCGCCGTGAGTGTATGTAGCTGCCCTGCCATCAATATTATTTCATACACGGAGATAGCACGCCACATCACGGAATATCTTCATACTGAGATAAGATGGGCCATGCTGCCTTTCTGTCCTTCATCAGTCTGGATTGAAAAGCTCCTCACAATATTCATCAGTAAGAATGGAACGGTCTCTCCTGTATGTTTGTTTATTCATTTTAATCCTAACGTTGGAGTTTTAGCGCAGGTAATTGTAAGTACGTTTTACAGATATAAGTTTTACGAATATTAAACAACAAGAAACATATAATCGAAGAAGTGCCTCTGTGTGCACGCTTGTATCCATATTTTGTGCGGATAATTTGGTTCTACGTTTTTAATGAAGACTGAATATTAGTAGAAACTAAAATTTCATGAGGTAATAAGCAGTCATGGGAGCCCTGCAGTAGCCATCCTGTCGCTCTCTAGAGGTCGAGGTCATGTGTTAGGTCCTAGAGGGGGAGGGGGGGGAGGGGGGCAAATTCCTATCGGGGGCGACATCAAAAAGGCTCGTGCAAGATGGATTCGGAGCACGGTAAATAACCCCCGGCGGTGAAATTATTGCCAGAGTAGTGCGACTCATCATTGAATTACAGTTCTGACTCCTAACTCCCGCCCAACCCACGCAAAAAAAAAAAAAATGACCTGGCCCCCTATAACGTAAAACTCTTCCAATATATGTTTTTATTCTAGTCTTCTGACGTCAAGTTTGCGCAACCGCCGACGCAAGCATCACGCGGTGACCCGCAGCGCTGCCTGAACAGCCAATCAAACACTCCAACTTGTCTTTGCTTTCGAAATGAATAACATTCGCTACGTTGAAGTGTTTCCCTTGTAATTGGCTGGCAGGAGGCGAGGAGCACGCTCAAGTGGACAGCGCTTCGATGGGACCGAGCCACCGCACTGAAAGAAATAACCAGGTAGAGAGGGTGGTGTCGGCGTCTGCGATTGGTCCGCTTTCTCTACTTAGCTTGAGGTGGCTGGTCGAAAATCCCGACGTCGTGCAACAGAAGGTTGAGAATGCCACTAAAACGAATCCTCAGCAAAGAAAAGTTGGAACTGCGGGATCGTAAACGTGCCGAAAGTGCTGAAAAAGGTTACACGGCCACGCAAGCAGTTTATTATACGCGAATAAACCCATGCTCTCTGGCAGGTGCGATTAGCCAGTGCCTTAAGGATCGGCAGCAGCCATCTTTTATTCCTTTGAGAACGGGGCATGCTGCGCCTATTCAGAAGAAAATTCCGACTTGTTCGCATATTAATGCATCTTTAACGCGTACACGTCTCTTTGACGCTTTCAGTTCTTGCGGTTTTGTGACGCCGCCTGACAAGCAGGTGAAGCGGGTGCAGCCCGAAAACTTTTGACCAATAGCCGAGTACTAATGCCGAAAAGCCGTCGAATGGGAAATTGCAATTTTTCTTTTGTTCGTTCAAACGATGCATAATCAGTGCGTACACGCTATTTCAGATGGGGAGCTATCGGTCCAAAAAGTTTTTGACCAATCGTGGAGGGCTGATTTCAGAATTAGAAGGAATTGTTTGGGATACTTTTACATTATAGCGCCCCTGGTAGCTAACTGAATCATTTAGATAAGCGACAAAATAATTTTATTTAAATGGCTGTTTCATTATGTAGTTGCGCAAACGGACCAAATATAGAAGGCGACTTTATGCTGGCGGGGCTACGCAGCGGGCATCGACCGACCAGTTTTCGCTCCGGCTGCCCGGGCGCCACAAGGACAGCAGCAGGTCTCCTCGCCACGTCTTCCAGCGCAAGTGCCACCATGACGCCATGTCGGGCTGCCCTCTGGGATCAGCGGGAGCAGCAGGTGGCCACTCGAGCATCGTGCCGTGCTTCTGGCTCCGGCACGAAAGTCCCTGCCCATGCCGAGAGATGGCAAGTTGTGTTTCTTCATTCGCCATCAGTGTTAATAGCTTTGCTGCCGTCAAGGTGATTTGATAGGGGACGATAGTACAGTGTGTCACGTGATATTTCTATATTGAATTTACAGGGTAGTGGCGTCTTTGGGGCGCTCTCGGGATGCAGTTAGCATTCGACTGGTCGAAACCAGCAGTTCTGAACACATTCGCGTGGTCTATTCAGAGCGCCGCGCTCCAGCAGAGAGCGCTTGGAGGCGGTGCTGTATGCCTTCCACACGACAGCGCCACCGAGATCCTAGGGAAGCTGGATAACGCGGCTACTCTGATGGCTCTGGCAGCAGCTAGCACGTTCGGCTGGGGCAGTATTTCTACGGCTCCAATCCCGAGAGGGATCCGCATCGCTGTAAACCGACTTGGAGCGTCGTAGGAACCACCAGAGTGTACCAGAAGAGGCACCGTGTTGGCCTATTTTCCTGAAACTATTCGTATTAAAAGGCCTCTACTCATCACGTAAATTTGAATGGCATTCCAAGCGTTCATTTTTTTTATTTCTAGAATTTTGTGCCTTTGGGTAGAAACTATCTCCATATGTTTTTTTTTTTTTGTTATGAAATTTTACCTGGCGAAATCCCGATTTGATAAGGAAGCACGCCGTGGTTGGGGACTCGGGAATAATTTTGACCTCCTGGTCGTCTTTTAACATGCACCTAAGCCTAACTGCACGAGTTCTTTCGCATTTCGCCCTATCGAAATGCACCCTCCGTTGCCGGGATTCGCTCCCACGACCTCGTGCTTTGCAGCGCAACACCATAGCCACTAAGCAACCACGGCGGGTTAGAGCGAGTCTGTGTAAGTCATTCTCACTGTTCGACAAAGGAACCTAAAATCTTACAAGGGCCTGTTCGTTTAGTCAATATTATACGCCTTCTTTACATATGTTTCTTCCATTGAGTGAACGCTGGTCTGCATGATAAGAAAAAAAAAAAATGAATAATACTAGTAGCTTTATCTTCGTGGAAAACTATTTTTGCCGCGAAATCAAAGGCTACAGAACCAAATCGCGACTTGTGCACCGCTGCAGGAAGAAGTCCCGCAGTTCTGTTGACGTTTTCTTATGTTCAAAAAACACAGTCTTGTTTTTTCAAAGAACATCAATTGGAACAATGTGTAAAAGAAATCAGTAAGCGACTGATACTTTACTGTATTAATTAGTTTGCCCAGTTGAGTTGTCGCATACTCGAGAAAAGAGCCCATTTGGGCGTCGGTCCAAGTCAAAATGGCAAAGGAACAATGGCGGCGGTATCTTCTGGTGTGTTAAAAATTAAATTAAATTATGGGGTTTTACGTGCCAAAACCACTTTCTGATTATGAGGCACGCCGTAGTGGGGGACTCCGGAAATTTCGCCCCCATCGAAATGCGGCCGCCGTGGCCGGGATTCGATCGCGCGACCTCGTCCTCAGCAGCCCAACACTATAGCCACTGAGCAACCACGGTGGGTCTTCTGGTGTGTGTTCATCGCTTCTGTCCCGCCTGTTAATTGATTCCCAGGTGGTCAAAATTAATGTGGATTGTCTTCCACTACGGTGTGCCTCATAATCAAATCGAGGTTTTTCCACGGAAACCTTCCAGAATTCATTCATTCCGCCCTCTTTGCTCAACTGGAGAGACTCATGGCCAACATGAACAACAAAATACTGTGTAGGTGAACAAAACAAGTTTTTACACTATCCACGCGGAAACCAGGTCAACCCGTCTGGGAATCACAACCGTCGACGCCGGCGTCGGTTGTGCGTTCGACATCATACGGCCACTTCGGGGCTTAGGTACAGATTGCGTTGCTTCCTGTTCAAAAGTCGATACAAATTGACTGTATAAATATCGATTAGCTTCGGAAATTTACGCTGAGATAATGGTATCTGCCAGCACTGAAATGAATTAGTCATGCAACGTCGGAAAAAATCAAAGCCGAAGACAGTGCCACACTCAATCACCGGCACTCCGCTGCATACAAATACATGTGCAGAAAACTGAAAACCCGTAGCCTTCGCTTCGTGCCACAGAATAGTTGTCAGCGAGTATTGAGTGTGTATTGGTTTCGATGTACTTTTTGTTGTTCATTTCCTGCTCCTTTGTTGTTGTTCATTTTAAGGGCTGGTACAGGAAGGTCACGACCTCTTAGTGTACTTTTTAACTACGCGTATAATATTAACAAGCGTATAAGCTTGTCCTTCATATTTCGATGCAATGTATTGCCGCATGTCCAGTAACCGCCTCCGTATGGAGGCTTGCACTATGTACGAAATAAAAAAGAATAATTACCCGCTGTGGTTCTCCAGTGCCTAAGGGGTTGCACTTCTGAGTCCGAGGTCACCGGTTCGATCCTCGCCTAGGCGGACGCTTTCCGAAGGGGGGCGGAAATCAAGAACGGCGACGCATGCCGTTACTTGGGTGCGCGATGAAGAACCCCACCGGGTTGAAATATGCTCCGAAGGACACTCGCTACGGTGTGACTCATAATAATATCGTAGATTTGGCTGGTAAACTGATCGAATTGAATAAAAAAAAAAGGCTCCGTAACGGACAGCAACATAATTTAGTCGAATACCAGAGGAATTCTGTAAAAACGGATGTACTCTGCTGTGGTTGCACAGTCTGACCAAATTTACTAGCAGAACTTTTCCTTCTCATTCTGTGACGTGCTCGTCAGGGCAATCAAATAATTTAAGCATGCAGTAAAGGAGCCAAGACTAAAATGATGGCGTGCACGCATCCCTAAGCGTTGTAATCTCTGACGGCAATATGTTTCGAGAGTTTTGTTCCGACGGGTTAGTAAGCGTTAATTACCAGCAAATGTACACTGTGGGTATTCTGCACGCAATCCATTATACGCAATTACTTCGCTATTATTAGCAACTTCCTAGAAAACTCGGAATTTCAACATGATGCAGTTGTATTTGAACTACGTGCGAGATAGCTGAACGCATAAGTTAAGTGAACTACATAAAATGACATCCTCGCCGCATAATAATGAGAAAAATACACCACTGAATGAAACATTCTGCCATATATGATGTCCTTCTAAAGGAAGTATAATTAAAGTGCGCTATTCTCAACTGTCGTCATACCTCAATGGTCGCTGAGTATTAGGAACAGGTTCGACTCCATTTGTGTTGAAACCGTCATCAACAACAACAACAAAGGCTCAGTGTGCTTCCAGTCTGTGAAGAGGGATGACCAGCGAGGTTGTGTATGTGGGCCGCTTAATGACGAACTACACCTGCGCCACGGGTCGGTCCGGCATTGCACTATCTTCGGGATCGGACCGCGTAATGGGAGTTTTCTACCTACACATGGACACGATGCTGGTGGAACTAGCCTTAAAGACCTTCGGTATAATTCGCTGAAAAAGTTCATTAATGAAATAATTAATGGCGAGTACGAACGCGAGAGCAGTCGCACGAGCGCGTTCGCGCGGTAACGCCTACGGACGCCAACGAGCCAGCTGTGAAAGACGACGGCGACGCTGGAACCATCCTGATAATGATAGTTTTCTCTTAACACACGGATAAGATCATTGGGGAACTAGCCCTTAGAACTTCGCTGTAAGAATTCTTAGGACACCTAAGCATTTGGCAGTTGTCAATGCGAAACATTAATGTACAACTGAACGCCGCTGAGCGGTCCTTCGAGTTATGAGCACTTCATGGGCTTTAAGGCGAGCGCGTTAAGACGCCTGGTCTAGAACAAGGATCGTGCACTTTGATCCGTGACGTAATGCTATCTTGCCCGCCTGCCTTGGAATCTAATGGGCACGCTCTCGAGTAAGCCACGGTGATGTTTATGTCATTGCATTCGTCCCGCCGGGCTTGGCAATCATGATCTCATGAGGCAGAGTGCAAAGGCCTATGAACCACCCAGTGGGTAACACGCTTAGCTTCTATACGCGGGTTCGTACGTTCGAAACTCACAACCACCAATGTCTTTCCTTTCTAGTTTATTCTGTTTTCTTTTTTAAATTTCTTCATACCGATTACCGAGGCGAGGTTAGGACGCAGGCGACAGCTTGCGCGGCCAAGGAACGCGCTGATAACCTAGTCTTCCGAGACCGAGTGCGAGGTTGACGTGATAGGCGGTGATGCCCCCTCCCATTCGCTCGCACTTTTCCGTGGAGTCGCGCCTTCCTGTAGCCTTCCTATAGGGCTGGCTGCCACTCCGACTTTATCTCGTAACACCCACTTCCTAACACTTTGAGCCTTCTTCTAGACATCTTCAACCTCCACAACCTACACGGAATATTATCGGAAAGTAATGGTTTTTGTCCCTCGGATTATAGCGTGCTTTGACAAAACGAACCAATACTTGTTTCCATTTCCGGTTCTCGGAATCATACGCGCTGAAGGATTTGGGCACAATGCACGGAAATACTCTCCATGGCCTATGTCGTCTGTCCTCCTTATTTCAGTCATGTTTTCGCACTGTATGCCATAGTATGCCGCTCTGTCAACCAACTCGGCAAACAACCGTGTTCAAGCTATCGAGCTTGTCCACCAGGGTAGCTACACTGCCGGTATTCATCACTGGTGCACCTAGGGACCACAAAATTGATCTGTCCGCGACCACCTACACGGTGACATCATTATTTACTAGGCTTCCTCTCTTCGCCAGCGAGTCAAGCTGGCTTCACACAACGCAGCAAGTCCTCTGACAAGCATCACGTGACTGAGCCGCAACGAACTGCTCCGCCAGCTGCTTATCTGCTTCGTACTTGTGTGCGCAGTGATTGGGTAACACTGAGTCACCTAATGCTCGTCAGCACATTTTGTTCCGTCACATTAATCCAGCTTGAGTGTGTGCCTAGAAGCGGAAACGCAGCGCCAAAAAAAGAAAAAATAAGAGAAAACAGAGGATGTGTGCCACTGAAGCTCACTGGCCTCTTCGTTCGATCACCAGTGCTGCCTTCATCTTTCTTGTCGTTTTCAACGCGAGTTTTTCTAATATGCTTTTTTTTCCTGCACTAAATGCAACGAGAACGCATTATACCTTGGTTTAATATGGGAGAGTATTTGAGCAGTATTGGAAGACTCTAAGCAAGTAAGTAGCGCAAAACGCGAAGGAAAATATTTCGAGCTGATCCGCTTCATAGTGCATGCCTTGGTATCTGCAGCACACCGTCAGAGTTGTCCGCAGTCTCCCAGATCGTAACAGAGCAAGCGGGTTTGATCTCTGAGGCAGGGTGCTGCCTAATTGCCGCTGCCGAGACTCGCGCTTTGCGTTCCTCGCGAGAGAAGGACAAGCCGCTTGAAAATTGTTGCGAACTGTAGTAACACGGGACATTGCTAGTTAATGAAAAGCATGCGCCTCTCGTTTACCTGCAAAAAATTATCAATAATCTTTGACTTATTGCGGGCTACCATCAACCTGTGTACTGAAGCATCGGTAACCGTCCTTCGTAACCGCTGCCGCATTCTATACCCGTGCGAATATCGTTGGGCAGCTGCAAAGCAGTGAAAAAGTTTACTCCAGTGAAGCGCGTTACGGATTTAGAATGGACACTAGTCTAAAGAAGCCGTTCCAGCCCAGAGAGCGATGGCCTTGCGCTGCCGTGTGGTTATCTACCACAAGGATTCAGAGGTGGCCTGCAATGGCGTGGTTCAAGCACTTACATGATGTTATGAGGGCAGTAAGATAAGGATGCTGACAAAGATAGGCGTGCCTTGAACATGTTCTGCTATCGAGAGGAATGCACGGCGCAAGTGGTGTTCCGATCCAAGCGTCCCTTCCCAACTTTGCAGCCCGCTCCGCCTAAGCGTTGTCGACAGTGGGGACGGCGGCTCTGCTGTTGGGCACGTCCTGCTCGTGTCACGCGATCCTCCGAGATGGCGCTGACGACAGCGCCCATTGTTCCTCTGCTCTCTAAGCCATCGCCCCACTGGCTTCCATCATCATCATCATCATCATCAGCCTGGTTATGCCCACTGCAGGGCAAAGGCCTCTCCCATACTTCTCCAAATACCCCGGTCATATGCTAATTGTGGCGATGTTGTCCCTGCAAACTTCTTAATTTCATCCGCCCACCTAACTTTCTGCCGCCCTCTTCTACACTTTCCTTCCCTTGGAATCCATTCCGTAACTCTTAATGACCATTGTTGTAATCGCACCGCTGGCACGAGTTGTTGGGGTCTCGGTGCTGACGCCCGTTATTGCCAATGGGTCGCAAGCCCCAAGGGTAGCGTTGGCCTGGCGGCCTGGGGCACTGGAAGCATTCGAAGGTCCCGGCAAAGCATGAGAAGACTGGTAACAGAACAACTTGTTTATTCTAACATAGCAAAAGAGCGGCCGGTCAGGTCGACCGAATTGGAGAGACGGGAGAGCACGTAACTCAACAGTACAAATCGGAGCCTCTCTCCTGGCGTCCGGGGGCAGCTGCTCTTATACTCTCGGCGTCGCGGTCCAAAAGGGAAGGTCACGGGATGAAGGTCACGGGATGAAGGTCACGGGACGGCGGAGCATGAGCCCACGACGGCGCGCACGGTCGAGCCGAGAGACCTGCTGAACCGAGTGTAGTGACGCATCGCCAACCCTCACTTGGGGAGCTCCGCTCCCCGGCTGCCGCGCTTTGACAAGCGTGGGCACACACACACACACGCACACACGAAGACACGTGGCACTGAAACACGCCTGGACACGCTTGGCGGGTAGGCGTTGCGGCGGCGTTGAACGGGCCAAAATGTCCGCCGCTTTGAACAAAGCCCCGGCGTCCGTTGCATCCGCGCCGGCATTACCGCGCGTTGTAGGCGAAACGTAACAGACCGCCCCGCCGGGGGAAGGAGATCCCGATGGTCAGGGGACTGCATCCGCTGTCCGGAGGGATGTCGCTCGATGATGCTCATAACCGTAGTCGGGCGTCCTTTGGCGTTTCTTGAGCGCAGCGCACAGAGAAGGCCTCGTTCTCACGTTCAGGTGCACACAGGACACTGCAAAGTGACTTCGGGAGAGTTGACATTTTTGTTCTCGTTTCCGGCAAGCGTTAGAACCACGCCTGAAAGTCAACCGCTCAGTCAGCAAGCACGGCACAAACCTCACTAAGCCCTGCCAGGCTCTTTCCCCTTTTATACTGCTGCCTAGTTCCTTACAGTAGTTTAGCAGCACTCAGAACGCGTCCACAAATCGGAAAATTGCACTAGAAAGCACATCATCACTTTGAAACACTATACAAAAGCAATAGGTTAAAAAAAATCCTGCCTCAGGAAGAAAAACATCAGTAACAAGCAATTTTGAGGCTGATTCCCACGTTAGGGGCTTCGACTTAAGCCATCGGCGTTACCGTTGAGACTCCCCTTTTTGTAACGCACCTCAAAGGAATATTGTTGCAAAGCGAGGCTCCAGCGCAGGAGGCGGCCATTTTTGGGAGAGATGGTCTGCAGCCATTGGAGAGGGCAGTGATCCGTCTCAATGATAAACCTCGAGCCAGCTAGGTAACATGACAATTTCTGAACGGCCCACACGATACACGCACACTCTTTCTCGGTGGCGCTATACGCCTGCTCACGACTCGTCAGCTTACGACTAGCATAAAGGACGGGGTGTTCTACTTCTCCATTTTCCCGTTGGCACAATACAACGCCCATGCCTCGCTCACTAGCATCACACTGAACAACGAACCCTTTTGTGTAGTCGGGCGATCGTAGCACAGGCTGGCTTGTTAGGGCGCTCTTTAGGGCGCTAAAAGCTCTTTCCTTCGTCTCATCCCAGACGACTGTTTGCGGCTCTGTCTTTCTTAGAGCATCCGTCAAGGGAGCCGCGATATCAGAGTACCTGGGGATGTACCTCTGATAGTAGCCGGCGACACCTAAGAACGACGGAATATCGGTCTTCGTGCGCGGTTGCGGGAAGTCTCGCACAGCGGCCACCTTTATTTCAGAGGGGCGGCGACGACCCCGACCAATCACGTGTCCGAGGTAGACAACCTCGGCCTGTGCTAACTGGCACTTGGGAGCCTTGACTGTCAAGCCCGCATCGCGCAGGCGGGTTAGCACTGCCCGCAAGTGGGCCATATGCTCAGGCCAGGATGCGGAGAATATCGCTACGTCGTCTAGATACGGTAAAGCGAATTCTTGCTGTCCCCGCAACACTTTATCCATGAGGCTTGAAAAGCAGTATGGCGCGTTCTTCAAACCAAAACTCAAAACTTTAGGACGGAATGTCCCCATTGGTGAAATGAACGCCGCATACCTACTAGCCTCTTCTGTAAGTGGAACCTGCCAATAACCCCTGACAAGATCTAGGGTGGAAATAAACTGAGCGCTACTCACTCTCTCAAGGCGCTCCTCGATGTTAGGGATCGGATAAATTTGATCCTTAGTGATGGAATTAAGCCTGCGGTAGTCGACGCAAGGACGAGGTTCCTTGCCCGGTACCTCAACTAAAATCAAAGGGGAGGTATAATCACTCTCACCTGCTTCAATAACACCGAGCTGTAGCATTTTCTTTACCTCAGCCTCCATAATATCGCTCTGGCGGGGTGACACCCGGTACGCCTTAGATCGTACTGGCTCTGGGGAGGTAAGTTCTATGTCATGAGTAAGGACAGAAGTCCTACCAGGCCTCTCAGAGAACAGACCTTGAAACTCTTGTAAGAGCTGGTGTAGTTCGGTTTTCTGCTCAGGCGACAGCGATGCTTTACTTATTAAGTCACTAATGACTTGATCGGTGTCTTTCCTGTTCGTCACTGAGCCTAGTCCCGGAAGCTCGACCGGAAGCTCTTCTAACTTTCCCGCATCGGGAATTTCCTCTCCAGTATCTGGTGCCTTTAACGCTACAGGCTCAATTTTATCCCGTTCGGGCGTGCTCTGAATACTAGCTTGCTGCGCCTCTGACCCTTTCTCATCGTTCAACAACGTCGGCCCCGCAACTACCGCCTTTGCAGCGAGCTCCCGAACCTTCGATCTGGTTAAGGCCTGAACGCTAGCCTCACCAAACAAAAGCCCCTTCTCGCGCAGGAGGTGATCGGACCTGTTCGAAAATAGGTACGGGTACTGGGGGGGCAGCATAGATGACACTGCGGCCTCCGTCTCAAGTGCTCCGAAAGGTCCTTCAATAAGCACTTTTGCTACCGGCAGACACACGCTATGAGCTTCCACTGCTTGCTTGATCCATGCGCACTCGCCCGTGAACATATCGGGTTCTACGTAAGAGGGGTGAACTACATCCATTGTAGCTGCGGAATCGCGAAGCACTCGGCACTCTTTCCCGTTCACGAGGAGGTCTCGCATGTAAGGCTCGAGAAGCTTCATGTTCTCGTCAGTGCTGCATAAAGACAAAAACACGACTTTTGGTTTTGTTTCTGGGCACTGCGCCGAAAAGTGACCCGGCTTCTGGCACGTATAACACACGCGCACTTGCCTCATCTCGAACCGCTTTCCGCGTTCGGCTTCGGCTGCCGCCGTCTCCTCACGTTCGGTCGGACACTGCGCCGAAAAGTGACCCGGCTTCTGGCACGTATAACACACGCGCGCTCGCCTCGTCTCGAACCGCTTTCTCATGGGCGTGAACTTTGGCCTCTCAAACTTGGAGCCAAATTCACCCTTTTGACCGTCCTTAGCTCCGCGAGCCCGACGCGTCACAAACTCCTCGGCTAGCTCAGCGGCTCTAGCCACCGTACTAACGTCTGGCCTATCCAAGACCCAGTACCGCACGTTCTCAGGTAACCGACTATAAAACTGTTCTAGCCCGAAACACTGCAGAACTTTCTCGTGGTCACCAAACGCTTTCTCTTCTTTGAGCCACTCCTGCATGTTTGACATAAGCCTGTACGCAAACTCTGTATATGACTCACTTCTGCCTTTCTCATTTTCCCGAAACTTCCGACGGAACGCCTCCGCTGACAGCCGGTACTTTTTTAGCAGACTCGATTTCACTTTGTCGAAATCCTCTGCCTCCTCTCTCTCCAAGCGAGCGACTACGTCGGCCGCCTCGCCGGGTAGCAAAGTGAGCAAGCGCTGTGGCCACGTTTCCCGAGAGAACCCCTGCTTCTCGCACGTTCGCTCAAAGTTAACCAGGAACAAACCAATGTCCTCTCCAAGCTTAAACGGCCGCATCAGGTCAGTCATTTTGAACAATACTCGTTCTCCTGCACCGTGTGCCTGACTTCCATTACGAGCGCGTTCCATCTCTAACTCGAGACGCTTCATTTCCAAAGCGTGTTGACGGTCGCGCTCTTCTTTTTCTTTCTCTTTTTGTTCTTTAAGTTCGCGCTCATCTTTCTCTTTCTGTTCTTTTCGTTCACGCTCCTGTCTTTTTGCCGTCTCCCTCTCCTCAATGGTCTCAAGGCATTCCGACAGCTCGTCATCCTCAGCTTCTAACTCAAGAATAGCCCTTAGCAGTTCTGGTTTTCTGAGTTTGTCTGAGACATCCAGACCCAACTCTCTCGCAAGCTCCAGCAATTTCGGTTTGCGCAACGACTTCAAATCCATGGCTGCTCTGAATGCTGCTTTCTCTACTGCCTACTATTGTCTTGCCGCAAACTAACCCGGTAGCAACGACAACCACAATTACCAGCTCTGTTTCTAACACTAACAAAAGCCTGGCAAAACTCAGAAGAAGAAAGTCCCGCACTCACCAAACCTTGCAGCCAAGACTTCAGCGCAGTCGTTCCGCTGCAGGCAACCAGTCATCACACAGGGCTCGTTGCACTGCTCCCGGATGGTCGTTGAGCTGCTCAGCATACAGTCAACCGCATCTCTTCGCTGCTGGCCTCCGTTGTCGCGATCTCACCGCTGGCAACCAGATGTAGGAATCGCACCGCTGGCACGAGTTGTTGGGGTCTCGGTGCTGACGCCCGTTATTGCCAATGGGTCGCAAGCCCCAAGGGTAGCGTTGGCCTGGCGGCCTGGGGCACTGGAAGCATTCGAAGGTCCCGGCAAAGCATGAGAAGACTGGTAACAGAACAACTTGTTTATTCTAACATAGCAAAAGAGCGGCCGGTCAGGTCGACCGAATTGGAGAGACGGGAGAGCACGTAACTCAACAGTACAAATCGGAGCCTCTCTCCTGGCGTCCGGGGGCAGCTGCTCTTATACTCTCGGCGTCGCGGTCCAAAAGGGAAGGTCACGGGATGAAGGTCACGGGATGAAGGTCACGGGACGGCGGAGCATGAGCCCACGACGGCGCGCACGGTCGAGCCGAGAGACCTGCTGTACCGAGTGTAGTGACGCATCGCCAACCCTCACTTGGGGAGCTCCGCTCCCCGGCTGCCGCGCTTTGACAAGCGTGGGCACACACACACACACGCACACACGAAGACACGTGGCACTGAAACACGCCTGGACACGCTTGGCGGGTAGGCGTTGCGGCGGCGTTGAACGGGCCAAAATGTCCGCCGCTTTGAAAAAAGCCCCGGCGTCCGTTGCATCCGCGCCGGCATTACCGCGCGTTGTAGGCGAAACGTAACACCATCGGTTATCTTCCCTCCTCATTACGTGTCCTGCCCATGTCCATTTGTTTTTCTTGATTTCAACTAAGATATCATTAACTCGCGTTTGTTCCCTCACCCAATCTGCTCTTTTCTTATCTTTTAATGTTAGGCCTATCATTCTTCTTTCCATAGCTCGTTGCGTCGTCCTCAATTTGAGTAGAACCCTTTTCGTAAGCCTCCAGGTTTCTGTCCCGTAGGTGAGTACTGGTAAGGCACAGCTATCATACACTTTTTTCTTTAGGGATAATGGCAACCTGCTGTTCATGATCTGAGAATGCCTACCAAGCGCACCCCAGCCCATTCTTATTCTTCTGATTATTTCAGTCTCATGATCCGGATCCGCAGTCGCTACCTGTCCTAAGTAGATGTATTCCCTTACCACTTTCAGTGCCTCACTACCTATTGTAAACTGCTGTTCCCTTCCGAGACTGTTAAACATTACTTTAGTTTTCTGCAGATTAATTTTTAGACCCACCCTTTGGCTTTGCCTCTCCAGGTCAGTGAGCATGCATTGCAGTTGCCCCTGATCTACTAAGCAAGGCAATATCATCAGCGAATCGCAAGATACTAAGGTATTCTCCATTAACTCTTATCCCCAATTCTTCCCAAACCAGGTCTCTGAATACCTCGTGTAAACACGCTGTGAATAGCAACGGAGATATCATATCTCCCTGCCTGACGCCTTTCTTTATTGGGATTTTGTTGCTTTCTTTATGGAGGACTACGGTGGCGGTGGAGCCGCTATAGATGTCTTTCAGTATTTTTACATACGGCTCGTCTACACCCTGATTCCGCAATGTCTCCATCTCTGCTGAGGTTTCGACTGAATGAAACGCTTCCTCGTAATCAATGAAAGCTATATATAAAGGTTGGTTATATTCCGCACATTTTTCTATCACCCGATTGATAGTGTGAATATGGTCTATTGTTGAGTAGCCTGTACGGAATCCTGCCTGGTCCTTTGCTTGACGGAAGTCTAAGGTGTTCCTGATTCTATTTGCAATTACCTTAGTAAATACTTTGTAGGCAATGGACAGTAAACTGATCGGTCTATAATTCTTCAGGTCTTTGGCGTCCCCTTTCTTATGGATTAGGATTATGTTAGCGTTTTTCCAAGATTCCGGTACGCTCGAAGTCATGAGGCATTTCGTATACAGGGTGGCCAGTTTCTCTAGAACTGTCTGCCCACCATCCTTCAACAAATCTGCTGTTACCTGATCCTCCCCAGCTGCCTTCCCCCTTTGCATAGCTCCCAAGGCTTTCTTTACTTCTTCCAGTGTTAGCTGTGGGATTTCAAATTCCTCTAGACTATTCTCACTTTCATTATCGTCGTGGGTGCCACTGGTACTGTATAAATCTCTATAGAACTCCTCAGCCACTTATTCTCATCTCATCCATATTAGTAATGATATTGCCTGCTTTGTCGCTTAACGCATACATCTGATTCTTGCCAATTCCTAGTTTCTTCTTCACTGCTTTTAGGCTTCCTCCGTTCCTGAGAGCATGTTCAATTCTATCCATATTATACTTCCTTATGTCAGCTGTCTTACGCTTGTTGATTAACTTCGAAAGTTCTGCCATTTCTATTCTAGCTGTAGGGTTAGAAGCTTTCATACATTGGCGTTTCTCGATCAGATCTTTCGTCTCCTGCGATAGCTTACTGGTATCCTGTCTAACGGAGTTACCACCGACTTCTATGGCACACTCCTTAATGATGCCCACAAGACTGTCGGTCATTGCTTCAACACTAAGGTCCTCTTCCTGAGTCAAAGCCGAATACCTGTTCTGTAGCTTAATCTGGAATTCCTCTATTTTCCCTATTACCGCTAACTCATTGATCGGCTTCTTATGTACCAGTTTCTTCCGTTCCCTGCTCAGGTCTAGGCTAATTCGAGTTCTTACCATCCTATGGTCACTGCAGCGCACCTTGCTGAGCACGTCCACATCTTGTATGATGCCAGGGTTAGCGCAGAGTATGAAGCCTATTTCATTTCTAGTCTCGTCGTTCGGGCTCCTCCACGTCCACTTTCGGCTATCTCGCTTGCGGAAGAAGGTATTCATTATCCGCATATTATTCTGTTCCGCAAACTCTATAACTCTCCCCTGCTATTCCTAGTGCCTATGCCATATTCCCCCACTGCCTTGTCTCCAGCCTGCTTCTTGCCTACCTTGGCATTGAAGTCGCCCATCAGTATACTGTATTTTGTTTTTACTTTACCCATCGCCGATTCCACGGTGCAGCGGTGGCGTAGAGGTAGAACACCCGCCTCGCGTGCAAGAGGTCCGTGGTTCGAATCCCGGTGCCGCGCAATTTTTGACCAGATTAAAAAAAAAATTGGCGTGTTGATAAAATTGCATAAACAGGCCTGGAGTGTGGCCTGATCCCGGTGACCAGAACCGGTAACGCACTCCCTCACCAGAGCGGGATTGGCCACCCTGGTGCAGTACTTGGCCATAACCTCCTATATGAACACGGTTTCCATCAAAGGTGATGAATCCAATAAGATTTTCGAGGCAACATTCCATAAATTTATAAATGTCTCTGCAATTAGGCATAACATCAGCATTACCCACCAGCAGGCAAACTGCTAAAGCTGATCTTGTTCTCACCCAGAGAACCAAGAACTCCACTACAATCGAATCGCAGTCGTAATATTTATCGATATCGATCAAGT
Source organism: Dermacentor andersoni (assembly GCF_023375885.2). NCBI lineage: Eukaryota > Metazoa > Arthropoda > Arachnida > Ixodida > Ixodidae > Dermacentor > Dermacentor andersoni. Next base: position 342,212,118 of record NC_092814.1, read on the forward strand.
AACACCGTTTGTTATGACATTCTTACAGAGAAATATACAATGTGTAGGTTTTCTGACGCATCTTTCGATATAATAATGCTTTGCCATTCAAACAGACGGCAATGTGTTACCATGAAAGACTTCACTTCCTCAGCACTAAATGCACAGAAATGAGTATAACACAGCGCACCGTTCCACGGTGTGTTCTTTTCAATTTTTATACGTAAATTATTCCCCCATCCTTTGGCCTAGCGTATAGCACAGTTTAAGATACAGTACGTTGTACGAGCACCGCGAAAGTGTGTTCAAGTCAATATTTTCCGTATCGCGGAAACTGTACAACGTCGGGGAAATTGCTAGTGGCGCCACCTCATTGTATGCAGCTATGGCCGCTCATTCAAGAGCATGCGCTTCTTCGGTCGTGCTGTTGTGTCTGACCGATCATATCTGAAATCACCGGAACCATTTTTCACATGTTAGCCACGAGAAAAAAACACAACCAGTTGAAGCAGTTTTCACGTTTTTGTTGCCTCAATTGAAATAATGTATGGAAAATAAATCACAACTTTGCCCACGAAGAATAGTATGTCGAATAGCAGCTGATGAAGGCTGCGCTGTTTGAGCGAAACAGTTGAACAGTGACTTATAGTTCCTAAGGAATTCGTACGTAGAAGTACGAAGAGAAATACGCTGTCAATGACCTGTATTTATTTATTTATTTATTTATTTATTTATTTATTTATTTATTTATTTATTTATTTATTCAAGAACACGCCTGATTGTCGAGCGGAAGAGGGTACTACAATTGGGGGAAGAGCCGCGCAAGCATACTGTCATCACAATTTCTGAGAAAAATGCAACAAACGCGCCTAAATACGCGACTAAATACGCAGACACGACTATGCGTAGTAAAGCCACAGTTTGGATTAAACCAAATTAACAGTATATTAGAATAAATTTGAAAATTGAAACACCTAGGATTCAGAATACATGAAAGGCCCTCAGTGAGAGTAATTCGAAAACAAAATCTACCGGATGGCAAAGGTACTGGAGGAACACAACGTAGAATATAACTCATCCAAGCACAGAGACATAACACTATGATATACGTCGGGGTGAAATTCAGTAGGCAATGTCTGATCGTAGGTTGTTCTAGCTAAGTATGAATCTGGGTATAAATGACTGCGCGCGAAGATCTGAGTGATAAACCGGGCTTTGACTTAGAGTGGGGTCATCTATAGCGTGAGTGAAAGAAGCCATCAATGCAAACGCTCGTGATTTTGAAGTTTATGAAAGAGCGATAGGCGCGCCTGTGTGCGGCGTAGTGATAGCGGATTCGATTCGGCACGATTGTTTAAACATGCAGCACTAGAGTACGGGGGATAACTTGTAAAGATAAAGCAAGCAGCACGGCTTACAAGTATTCAAGGTTACGTACGATGGTGTCCTGGTTCGGATCCCAGGTGGCGCATGCATATTCAATTTTGAGGTATCACTACCGCGGTTATATACAAGATCGTTTTTTAAGTATAAACATGCTTGCTTTAGTCGGTGTTTGATTATTTCAAATTTGCGGTTAATAGATGCAAGAGTAACGTTGATGTGATGACGAACATATGTTGGATTCCATTGCAAAGTGTCTCCTCAACAATCTTATTATCAAGAGAGTATGACATAGCAATACGGGACGAGGAGCGTGAAAATGACATGCATTTAGCTTTAGCATAATTTAAGGTCATTTGCCAGTCTGAACACCATGGACTCAATGCGTTTAGGTGTGGTTGGAGCGCTTCACGGTTAGAGTCAGTAGAAATTTTACGGAAAATGGCTGAATCATCGGCGAACCGTCTTATTCGGGACGACATGCAGTTAGGCAAATCAATAATATAGACTATAAAAAGCAAAGCACAAAGCACACTCCCTTGAGGAACGCTGGACGCAACTGGAATAAAGGAGGAGAGTTGTGGTGATCATGGTGGAGGTGTTCTTGTTGAAATTTGATTATTTCGCTAGGAACTATTGGCTTGCTGTCGCCTGACTGCCCCGGAACTTATAATTTCATACCCGCCTCTGTAAAGCGCTTCGAGTGAGCGTGGGACATGTTAGTGGATTTGTCACACAAGTGCCACGCACGGGTGACAAAGCGCTTGTTTTGTGCTGTCACGGTTCCAGGACCTGTGGCCACGCAGCCATTCGGCGAAGCTGCAGAAGCTGCTCAACGCCTGAGAATCGCACGCAGCAGCACAACTGGCGTCAATTGAGGAGGTAATGTATGGTATGTGCACATCGGCCATTGGCGACATTCTATTTGGAATCGACCGTTAAAACTCAGTTATCCTTTACTTGGCACGTGTGTTTCAGCTTTATTTAATGACACTTGGCGATTAACATTTGCAAAACAAGATGGACAATAATGCACGTTTATCGAATTGTTTTAGCAAGACTTACTATTTGCATAGGCCGCGGTAAGGGTTCAGAAACGACTGCTTGCGAGCCACAGATTCTGCAGTACAGGAAGACATGAGGGAACAAGGGTCGTAAGACAGAGGGAGAATCGTTGCAAAAATGTATTGTAGGGTTTTACGTTCGAAAACCACGATCTGACAATGGTGCACGACGTAGGTGGGGACTCCCTTAATTTGGACCAGCTGGGGTTCTTTAACGTGCACTCAAATACAAGTACACCGGTGTTTTCCCATTCCATCCCCATCGTAATGCGAGGCCACCGTAGCCGGGATTCGGTCGCGCGGCCTCGTGCTTAGCAGCCCAATACCATAGACACTAAGTAACAACGGCGGGTGAGGGATAATCGTCGTCAACTGCTAGAACGACACGTTGCTCGTTAACGACTATGCGCGCATGCCCGGTTACCTGCATGCAGAAAAAGCGCTGAATTTGCTCGGCCCAATTTCGTTGCAATTGGCCTGCGCACTTCGGCACTCGTCACCGTCCTCGAGCGAGATTTTAATCCAACGAACAGTTCTTTTTATATATATTTTTAAAATAAATGTGTGAGCCACGGGTGGGCGGTTGATTAACATTTGGCCCTCGCAGTGTCCCGACCTGCCTGCATGCTACCCTTCGGCGACGCTGCGGTGGCTGCTCGATGCCGGAGAATCGCACGCAGCAGCAGCGCCGCGAGCAGCGCAGCCTTCGTGAAGTGCATGGCATGCTGCAGCTCCTGCGCCTCGAGCGATCCAGTGTTGCCGAACGAGGTCACGTGGGCTGTTCTTTCACTAGAAAGAGCACACGCGCGTGGCCAGGAAGTTTATGTTATCGCTTTTGCTTTCGTGATCCGTCATTTTTTGTTCTACTACTTCTTTAATATATCAATAAATATGGTTTTGATTGTCTACTCGCGTGACGGCTATGCTAATACGCTGTCGTTATGCGAGAAGAGATGATTTCAAGCTGTGCCGAAGTCTCTCCTCTCCTATACCCTTGCTATCAACAATCGCAAAAAAGGAGTACAACTACTGAAATGATTACGGTGTGTTTCGCGGTCGTGTACGTGTATCGCGATGTTCTGGTAGTCTTGTGCTTAAATGCATCAAACGGTGTTAAGAAAGGGAAAGCAAGAGCAACACAGCAGTTCTAGCGCAACTTTCACGGTGGGTATCTGGAAAACGGTGCCACTCTTAGGATTCGATCAAAATGAATATCCCTTGCAAAAGCGCCGGCAACCATTCTTAAACTAAATATGTGCCGCATTAAGCAGTCCGTTAAAAGTTCGTTAGAGAATTATTTGGTAATAAGTCAGTTACGGAATTTGATTTCTAGCGCTGATATCAGCCTCTTCCATTAGGGTTCCGCACTTTTGACATGCGTACCCAGAATAGACTGGCCTATAAGGAGGCCTGCTTTCCATTTGCGCTTCGGCGTTCAGTACATGCCATTGTGTGAATGCTGTAATATGTGTCAGCTCCGATGTGTAATAAAAGCAAGAGCGTTGTGGGGTACGTTCACGTGTTATGTGAATTTGATGAAACGCTGATATATGTGGGAAGCATCATCTGAGTGGAAAGTGCCGACCAGTTATTATGGCATTAATCATTACAAAGATTAGCAAGGCTTGTTGTGTCTGAAGGCGTAAATTGAAAGTGTCGCAATAAGTGATGCGCGAAGGTTTCACCCCTTGTGTTCCGCATGCACGATCAAAGCTGCTGCAGCATGGGAGGAAGAAGGGCGTCATTTCCGCTTCACTATGATACGCTGCATATGGTTAATCATAGCATGAGAAGCGAACAAACAATAACATAGAGGAAAAGATAGGGGAAGTTACTTGTACTAACTAACCGATTTAAATAAATAATCGATTACGGGAAATAAATGTGGCTGAAAAACAACGCACCGAAGGTGGGGAACCATCCCACGTCTTCGCATTATGCGCCCCATGCTCTACCAGGTCAGCTACCGCAGGACCGTTTGCCCATCTACATCCTCGGGTATTAATGTTTTACTACTAGAACTAATGCTGTGAGTCTTAGCCAGCGCCACCAGTCGCCAGCCTTGGCGGCGTATGTGGCACACCCTTTCTGCCAGAGGCGTCACGAGCACGTGATCTTTTTGGGTGAAGACAACGCATGCTACCTTGAGGCATGAATATTGCCGGATTCAAGGCCCTTCTTATGTAACAAACGAGAATTATTAATTGGAAATTATCATTTCTTTAATTCAATCAGTGAGTACAAGCAATTTTTCTTGCGTTTTCCTTGGTTTGATTGTTTGGTGGCTTCTTATGATCTGATTATTCAAAATCGGTCGCCTCGGTTAACCGCCTTTCCTCTCGTTTATTACATAACGAAAGTCTCGAATCTCCAAGCCAACATTAAAGGCAACATTGATGCCTTCAGGTAGCATGCGTGGGTTTATTGACTATTTCCTTCACCCAAAAAGATCACGTACTCGTGACTCTTGGGACAGAAAGGATGTGCCACATCCGCCTGCAAGGTTTGCGAGTTGTGACGCTGGCTAACACTCCCAGGATTAGTTCTATTAGTAAAACATAAATAGCCAAGAAAGTAGATGGGGAAATGGCGCCGCGGTAGCTCAACTGGTAGAGCTTGGCGCGCTTAAAGCGAAGACGTGAGATCGTTCCCCACCTTCAGCATGTCTTTTCATCCGCATTAATTTCCATTAATCTATCATTCCTTTAATTCAATTGGTGAGTACAAATAATTTCCCCTATGTTTTTCTTGGTGTCATTGTTTGTTGACTTCTTATGATATTCCTATTCAAAAATCGGGCCCCTAGGTTAACCTCCTTTCTTGTCCTTTATATGGGTAATGGGTGGTTCACTTATGATGCCAATCAGGACAAGATCCTGGAGCTGAAAAGATAGCACAGCGGTATGAGACTGCCGTCTGGAAAGACCTCAATTTGATAATACTTAATTGCCGCAGTTTAATAAATAAAATTGACGCATTTGCTGTCTCGGCTTCTTCTTTTAAGCCTCGCATTGTAATCGGCACTGAATCTCAGCTCCTTGGATGTATTCGCAATGCCGAAAATTCTCCCTAACATTACTACGCCTTCCGCGCTGCTTAGCTACAGCCCGGACGGGAAACTGCGAGCCGTGGGGAGAGCCGAAGAGGTCGCCATCACGCATCGCCTGGCGGCCATGTGGCCTTCCTCACGAGCCCATGAATTAGCTCCCCACTCTGACGAATAACGTTGTGTCTCTCTCTTGCACTCTGATCAGAATACACACAGGTGCATTCAGCCTTGTCCACTTTCGGCGTCTTTCGAATCTTGCGAATCCGCGCGACGTAAATTCAAAATCAACCCTGGTGGTTGTCTGGCCAATGATGCTGTGTATCCCTCTCATTCGCCGAATAATCATGCACGTTTTTAAGCAGGTAATTGTTCTTTTTTTGTGGACAAGAAATCACGGCTTTATAATTGGGGGACACGTCAACAAGCCACAAGTTTTATGGTAAGACAGTGGTATTATGGTAGGTATTTGTAAAGGGGAACGCTTTGCCTATAGAATTTGCGGAAATCACAGGCTCAAATATTCTAAATCAGTGTGTGCGTGAAGCCACGTGGCAAAGGAACACGTCACCTCCAATCCTCGACTTCTTCTTGGGAAACCCTGGACCGTTTGTTTCAAATGTCGAAATAATTCCCGGTACATTGCCATTATAATTTGTTGTTGCGCATGGATTGCATTTCGCCGCCAGAGCACCATATATATAGGGCCCAGGAAAGTTTACCTTTCTGATAATGATATATATATATATATATATATATATATATATATATATCTGTGCGTGGGTAAACGTCGAACGATGCAAGAAAGCGACGACAAAGCAGTAACTTAATTCCCTGTTGTTTTTTCTTCGACGCAGCAACGTCAGAAACCGCGCTTAATAGGCTGCCAGTGCAATTATTAAACGTCACGGTGTTCTCGTACAGACTTCTGATCAGCTAACAATGCACGGGCCTGAGATATCATTCGCCCCTTCTACTGACACGCTCGAAATCAGCGAGATTACCCACGAATGCACGCAAATTGGCCGCGTGACTGGCCGTTCGAGGCACTTTGCGTGTATTCGCGCGCTTCTTTCAGGCCTGGAAAAACTCTTCTTTTATAGCACGTATTGAGCAACCGAAAGCTTTAGTGGACGTTTTTCGTGGTGCTCTACATGTTTCTCACTGACGCTTTTCATCCAAATATAACATTTGAGAAGCTGATCAAGTAATTAGGTGTAATTGTGTGATTAGGCGGAATGCAAAAAATAATCTGAGTATCTCCGAGCGACGGCGAACAGTATTAGCTTGGTTTGGTCCAGCTACGTGTCATTTGCATATTTCTAAATCTTGGTTCATAATAGTTGGAACACCTAGCTGTACAGCTGCTGTCCGGATTGATTCGCGAAGAAATGCTGAACAAAGCTTACTGGAAGCAGCAGGCCGGACGCTTTACTATATGCTTTGCTGTATGCTTTACTAACCGAAAACCTTTCCGGGACAGACCACATTGCAGGCATCTGCACAAAAGCTTCAAAGAAGTTAGGTTACTTACGTCGTAAAATGGGTAATTCATCTCCGAACATCCACAAATTGGCCTATCAGCCGTTTGTTCATCCACAGCTCGAGTATACATAATTCATTTCGTCCCCACATCCTACCTACTTAATAGACATGCTTGAATCAGTCCAGAACCGAGGGGCCCGTTTCATCTCACGTAGTTATAGCCACCAATCCAGCGTAACGCGAATCAAACTCGATCATTCCCTCCAGCCTTTCGTTCTTCGCCGTAATATCGCTCAGGTATCCTTGTTTCACAAATATGTTTATAATGCCACACAATCCACGCTGCATATCCAGATCGCCTCAAAAAGGTCTCGCCGAATAAATAACCACTTAAGTTTTGCGCTCATATACGGTACGACACATGCTTTTAACTTTTCCGCACTCCTTACGGCCATTCGTTTGTGGAACCATCTTTCTGATAACATTGATTCCGAGTCAGATCAAGAAAAATTTCGTCATCCCCTACAAGAGTATTTTTCATAATAGTACATACAAACCACTTTATCTTGTTTCAAGTACTTGGAATTGTGCATCGAACTTCTTGCGATGTTTTTATTTCTATTGATACATTGCTATCTTGCTCTTATCAATGGGTATTTTATGCTGCGTCATGTGTTCACTTGTATGCCCTGCATATATTGCTTTTTTTTGCGTCTTTTTCCCGAAATATCCCTTGAAGCATTGTATTCCTAGATCTGTTAAATTTTCCTGTATTGTACTTTCTAGTATTAGTGCCTTACGTTAATTTTACTCGTGCTTTTTCCTTGAAGTGTGCCTTGGTGGCATTTTATTACTTCAGTTTTTCCTTTTTCATGTTTTGATCTTTATAGTAATGTTGAAAAGCCCTGCATTGGGACGTATCTTTTGTACCAGCCTTCAGAAGACTGCTTACTCTTCCGTGTTATGCATTTGATTTTGTAACCTCTTTACACATTCCCCCATAGAGCCTTGAAGGTATTATAAATAAATAAATAAATAAATAAATAAATAAATAAATAGAGGGAGCCGGCAGAAAAATATCTTTGCAATGTGTTCTGGAACTTGTGCTCCGTGAACACCGGCAGAACACACCAATGATTCCAGCGTATATGCCGTGCCTCCGTGCCATACAACATGTTAAGGGGACACCAGAGAGCCGTATGGTGTCATGAAAAAAAAAAAATATTAGGGGGCAACTAAGAAATTGTTGTGTGTGAATGCGAGAGCATAACGTGACGTTGAGATATGTCGACGAGTTTAATGCTGCGGCTAAATGTTGGAGAGCTTTAATGCTCCTGCGTTACGTTGCCGAGGGTAATGTTGCTGCCTATGAGGTGGCAACAACGCAAGACGACAAACAGGCCGTAGTGCGATCTCTCAGCTGAGTTCTACTTAAACTATAGTGTTTCACTTGCGTTGAGTGTTATTTCTCGATGACTACACTTGGCCGAGCGAAGCCAGTATTTTTTTCCGACCCGGAACCATAGTGTCGGCAATAAATTTCTTCATCGGGTTCGTAGGCGAACTCCACCTCATACTACGGAGGGACGCAGTAGTCGTCGTCATCCGAGGGGCACCTGAAGCGCGTTGCATCTTATTCGTCAACGGCGCCTGTGGGATCCCGACAACGCGAAAAGCAGAGTGAGTTGCTGCAGCTCGCCTCCAAGGTAAATACACCTGGTAGCGAAGCTTCCATAGGAGCCTATACGTTTAAAAACATGGCGATTCATCTGCGGATGTATGGATGGATGGACGTATGGTTGCCGTGAGTGTGTCCTTTGGAACGGAGTGGTGGGTTGCGCCACCGATCTCTTCTTATTATATTGCCGAATGTCCTGCCTTTGATCAAAAAGAAAAGAAAAAGGAAAGGAGAAAGAAAATCACGATGAATTCCCATAACCAATGTTGCTGAACCCCTATTGTAAACTTTGTTTTTGCATGCCTCGGTTGTTTGCCGTTTGCCTACTTTTTATTCACCAATCTTCCAATCGCCGCTTACTAATCTCTTCTGCGCACATATTTACGTTACCCTTGCTCTCGCTAAATCCATGTTCTTCAAGGAGGCCTGAGATGCCTAAATCGAAGGCTGGACAGATATCTTCCCGTTCTAATAAAACGTGCTCCATCGTTTCCCCAGCTTTACCGCAACAGCCACATGCGTCTACTTCCTTCTTATATCTCGCTGTATAACTGGGTGTTCTAAGGCAGCCCGCTCTCGCTTCGAAAAGTAAGAGCTTCCCTTGAGTTATCATGAATTGTTTCTTTTCCGATTTCGCTTTTTCCTCTGAAGTAGTTACCCATGGCATGTTTCTTTTCCAATGCCGCCACCCATGAGATTATCTCAGTCTCTCTGACTTTTCCGCTTGATGTTCTTTGTTGCCATGTTGCTCACCAGGCGAAATGCGAAAACACCCGTGTACTTAGATTTAGGTGCACGTTAAAGAACCCCAGGTGGTCAAAATTTCCGGAGTCCCCCACTACGGCGTGCCTCATAATCAGAAAGTGGTTTTGGCACGTAAAACCCCATATATTATTATTATGTTGCTCACCATACAGGTAGCATATTTGCTGGAGAGCTTTCTAGTTCTTTTTCTGCACTGTGAAGCCATGTTTCCTTTTTTTTTGTACAAATACCTGAAAAGTCTCTCAGCCCATTTAACTTTTCTCCATATTAGTCAGTAGTTATTCATAATGAATTTTACGTTGAGTTTCTCTCACCTCAAAGCTTGCCCTGCCCGTATCACCCTGCACAGCTTCATTTGTAGTCTTCCCGTGAGCGCCCAATGCGAGAGGTCCCTCTGACCTTTGGTTGCCATCGAGTCCCGATTGTGCCTCTGATTTCAAGCTAACAACCGCATTTTCTAATGTAAGTCCTGGAACCACCAAACCATTTCATATACCCCGGAGCACGTGCTACCTATTGTATCCCCATAGCACTCCGTGTTTCATTAAAGACGTATTTCTCTTCCCGTTTGCTGTTATTTTTTCCTGTGTTTCCAGATATCTATCTGTAAATGGTTATATACAGCACATGGTATATCGTTTATACATATACCAACGTATTTACGTTCTTTTTCCGAGGTATTTCCTGGCCTCGCTTTGACGCAGTCTGTTCACTGTTTTCATTGAATTCCATAACACCTGGTTTTTAACCTACATTTCCGACCTAAATTCTCGCCTTCCTGTCCACCGATATTAACTAGACGTTGCATATCACTTTGCTTGTTAGCTAGCAACACAATGTCATCCGCATAAAACAAACCTGGAAGCTGCTGCTCTACTGCTATAACCGCCTATTTGCATAAGAGATTAAACCCGATATTACATCCCTCTAGCGCCCTTTCCATTCTCACCAGGGCACCCTCGTCTCAGTCCCTTGCTGATATCAACTTCCTCCTCGAGCCTCATCCTTTTCCATTCATGCAAACATCATTTTGTAGGTAAATCTCTCTCAGAACCTGTATACAGTTATCGCCCAAGCCTTCCCATTCCAGAATTTCCCACAAAATTTTGCGGTCCTACCTTTTCATACGCTCATATAATGTCTACAAAGGCCACGTATAACGGTGTCATTTCTACTTATTTATTCTACTCATTTCATTTCTAATAACTTATCGAGACGCTTAATTATTCTGAAGCCATTCTGAATTTCTCCTAAAATGCTGCTTTTCTTTGCCTATGCTTGCAGCTTTAATTTAATTGCCTGGATTGCTAACCCACATTTTACCAATGTAATGGTGAACCGTCCATTTGAGTGAATTCCATCTTCCTCTCGCTTACCTTAATAAATAAATGATGGCGTCACTTTTTTGTCGTTTTTCTGCCGCGGCATTCTGACGATGGCGGGGTGGCTGAATGAGCCAAGTAATCCTCTCGCATTAAAAAGGAAAACAGAAAAAAAACTTGAGGTGTTTTACGTTCCAAACCCAATCGACACATGATGATCACGTTAAGGTTTATGGAATTTTTGAACATAGCCTGTTGCACATAACGTAATTTTAGTCATTCAGCTTGATTACTCAGAGAGACGGACATTCCCTGCACGAGCAATGGAAAAATGATCTCCCGGCGGTATAACTACTATCGACGTATACACGTGTGCAAACGCAGCTCTAAAATAGATGAAAACAAAAGTCAAGCTCGAAGTATACGTAATAGGTAATGTTGTATAATGGGGACACTGAAAGTTGCAAGTTAACTTTAACGACTACGTACAAACAGAAATCGTGCTAACCCCAAAGGTGCGCTATCTACTCCTGGCCGCAGCGGTCGCTATTCGACGGGGAAAAGTGCAAAAACGTGCGTTTACCATGCATTGGGTGTACATTAAAGAACACTACAACGTGCCACATAATCACATCGTAGTTCTTGCGCTTAAAACCCGTGAATTTAATTTTAGAGCGCAGCTCTTAGGCGTTCTATCCTACGGTGGGCGTCTGCGTCACAGAGCGATCAAGCACATTGACAGATGAAAAACGGTGACAGCGAAGAGAGCGCAAGGAGGAAAGCGGCGGAGGAGGGCATGGTGAAACGGAACAATAAGAGCGTAGTTCCTCGCACGACGCGCTCTGCGGCGACGATGACAACGCAATGGCGTCCCACTAGCGTGCGTCGTCTGGGAAGTCAGTCTGCGACGGCTGCTGTGAATCGCGCCTATGCGTTACCTACGTGCTGCCTCTCGCGATCTCCCGATTAGGGACGCAGTCGCGCTACACTTCGCTCCGTTTGAAACATGCCACATGAGACAGATTGCCCGCGCCAGCCAGTATATCGCAAAATGAAAACACGTATAGAGCTGCACTCGACTTTCACATTAAGGAGCATCGTAAACTTCGGTGAATCTGTAATATACAAACACCTTCTCCATCGCATCAAAGGTAAGAGAGAAACTCTTAAGAGTCAGCGAGTACACTTATTTGTATCTCGAACCGTCGCTCCCTTATTTGGTCCACTCTACGCGGCCGTCACGTGAAATTGTGTAATATATGTAAATTGAGGCACATCACATTAACATGATAAGCTAGCTAGTTCGACTATACCTTGAATCTCAAACTTATGAGTTCGGATTTTGTTAATGCGTCAACTTCTGATTGTACAAATGTCTAACACCAAGATGTAAACCCACGCCATACGTTCACTATACCTGCCGTCTCGCCAGCTTCGAGCGATAAAGCGAGAATCGCCAACGAGGATCGAAAACGGGATAAGTGTGGCAAAGAGCGTATAGCTCGCCCTTGGCGGCGCACAAAGGCAGAGCCTTCCGTTATCCGCCGTATAAAGCCGCTTGTCGCTCCAGGGTGACTGACACGAACCACAGTATTCGCTGCTCTACAGGGATCTGGCGGTACGGAGTTATGTGGGGAAGTTTCGCGCTTGACGACTCGCATGTTGGCCTCATCAGCTTCAGTGAGTTTGTACCGAAAACCCACCCCTGAGCGACGACGAGTCCGAGGGTTTGTGGGCTGTCGTGCTCGAGCCTGAAAAATGGCGGGACGTAGAATGTAGGATGACGGGGCAGCGGAGTTGCCCATCGAATAGCTGCGCACATGCAAGAAATCTTGAATTCAGATCTGCAATGTTTACTCGCGACGAGGCGGCACGGGGTGCATTTCTAATCGAAGTGCCTCAACCCGTGGCCAATAGCGTTTATACTCGGGCACTGCAGCCGCAAGCCACGCGGAAGGCTGCCGATTGGGAAACAACGTGGAATGTCGCCTCCGATCCCAGCTTGGCAACAACGGAGAAAACCGTGACAGCAGCGCAGGAATCCGCGCAACTGCGCCGGCGAAATAATGCAGAAACGAAGATGCCGAATGAAAAGAATAGTTCTAAAAATGAAGAGTCAGACCAATGGTAACAAAAATATTTAAAAAAAATGCAGATCGAGCACATTGTCGGCAACAAGAACCATATGCGATGCAATATGCAAGTTGCTGGCTATCCTGCTTCGTTTGGTGTAGCGCAAAGCATTGCCAGGTGGGACAACGTGTTTATGTAATGCGAGAAGTTGTGTGGATTATGCGAGTCTGTGTGACCATGGCCGCAATAAGGCACCGATGACGGTGACGACGATCGCATGATGGTGGTGACGGCATTATTTATACTCCGACCTTTCGACGTAAAATTACGACATGCCTATTCCTGGACACTATTCATGGAAGTAAGCGAAAGAAACGGGGATTATGAAGTTATCTGCTACGAAGTGTTTTATGTTAATGATTTATGTTAAAATGATTGAGCCATTTGAACTCAGGCAAGGAAACGTTAAGACCTGTTCGACCTCCATTGAATATTGTCACGTGGTGGTGACGTTAAGAACACAGTGGCAATACTGTGAAAGGCAAAACTAGATTTTATAGGGCGAACCTGTGCCCACAAAACAGGCTACACTTATAGCACAACGAAAGCGGCGAACACAGTCGGCGATCGTCGAAAATCTGATCAGCGGGTCAAGCGCGTCGGCTTTTATACAGAATCGTCGAATGTTCCAGACTAATCGTTGGCACCCGCGTGCCTTCCACAAAGTTCTACACCATTCGCGTCAGGCGAATAAATCAGATAACACAAGGTTCGGCGACAACATACAGCGGATAGAAGCATCGATAACTTTCCAGAAACTTCGGATACATGCAGGTGCGTCCCGCGCTGTGCGATAACATTTGTTAGGCGGCCAAACGTGGTCGCCCGATAAAGATAAGTACACGTGTCATTACCCCCCTCTTAAAAAGCATCGACCCGATGCTGCAAACAAACGAAAGTAATAAGGAAAAGCACTCGTAGCAAAGAAGACAACAAAATAAGGAAGTTCATCAGCGTCCGTAAAAGGGTTTAAGGCGCACCACGTGGACCACTTCAGATCGTGCGCGGCGCTGCTGTGAATGCGAAATGCCGTCTGGCACGACCTCATAGTCCAGTGCGCCAATACGTCGGATAACCTTGTAGGGTCCGAAATAGCGTCGCAGTAGCTTCTCACTTAGTCCTCGTCGGCGTATCGGGGTCCATACCCAAACACGGTCACCGGGCTGGTACTCGACAAAGCGTCATCGGAGGTTGTAGTGTCGGCTGTCGGTCCTCTGTTGGTTCTTGATCCGCAGGCGGGCGAGCTGTCGGGCTTCTTCGGCGCGCTGGAGATAGCTAGCGACGTCAACATTCTCTTCGTCAGTGACGTGGGGCAGCATGGCGTCGAGCGTCGTCGTCGGGTTCCTGCCGTAAACCAGCTTAAACGGCGTGATCTGTGTTGTTTCTTGAACCGCCGTGTTGTAAGCGAAGGTTACATACGGCAGGACCGCGTCCCACGTCTTGTGCTCGACGTCGACGTACATTGCTAGCATGTCGGCGAGGGTCTTGTTCAGGCGCTCCGTGAGACCATTCGTCTGCGGATGGTAGGCAGTTGTCCTCCTGTGGCTTGTCTGGCTGTACTGCAGAATGGCCTGGGTGAGCTCTGCTGTAAAAGCCGTTCCTCTGTCGGTGATGAGGACTTCTGGAGCACCATGTCGCAGCAGGATGTTCTCGACGAAAAATTTCGCTACTTCGGCTGCGCTGCCTTTTGGTAGAGCTTTAGTTTCAGCAAAGCGGGTGAGATAGTCCGTCGCCACGACGATCCACTTAGTCCCGGATGTTGACATCGGAAACGGCCCCAACAAATCCATCCCAATCTGCTGGAATGGTCGGCGAGGTGGTTCGATCGGCTGTAGTAATCCTGCTGGCCTTGTCGGTGGTGTCTTGCGTCGTTGACAGTCTCGGCATGTCTTGACGTAACGGGCGACGTCGGCGGTCAGACGCGGCCAGTAATACCTTTCCTGTATTCTCGACAGCGTCCGAGAGAACCCGAGGTGCCCAGCGGTTGGATCGTCGTGTAGGGCGTGCAGTATTTCTGGACGCAGCGCTGACGGTACAACAAGAAGGTAGCTGGCACGGACTGGTGAGAAGTTCTTCACGAGCAGGTTGTTTTGTAGCGTGAACGAAGACAACCCGCGCTTAAATGCCCTAGGGACAACGTCGGTGTTCCCTTCCAAGTACTCGACGAGGCCTTTTAACTCCGGGTCTGCTCGCTGCTGTTTAGTGAAGTCTTCTGCGCTTATTATTCCAAGGAAGGCGTCGTCGTCCTCGTCGTCTTGCGGCGGGGGATCGATAGGGGCGCGTGATAAGCAGTCGGCGTCGGAGTGTTTTCTTCCGGACTTGTATATTACCGTGACGTCATATTCTTGTAGTCTGAGGCTCCACCGTGCCAGCCGTCCTGAAGGGTCCTTTAAGTTAGCTAGCCAACACAACGCGTGGTGGTCGCTGACGACTTTGAATGGCCTGCCATAGAGGTAAGGGCGGAATTTAGCTGTAGCCCAAATGATGGCGAGGCATTCCTTTTCAGTCGTAGAATAATTGCTTTCCGCTTTTGACAGCGACCGGCTAGCATACGATATCACCCGTTCAAGTCCTTCTTTCCTCTGGACAAGGACGGCACCGAGGCCTAGGCTACTGGCGTCAGTGTGGATTTCGGTATCGGCGTCCTCGTCGAAGTGTGCAAGTACCGGCGGCGACTGCATGCGTCGTTTGAGTTCTTGAAATGCCTTGGCCTGCGGCGTTTCCCACTTGAACTCGACATCACATTTGGTTAGATGTGTTAGCGGCTCCGCGATGCGTGAAAAGTCCTTGACAAAGCGCCTATAGTAGGCACACATGCCAAGGAATCTGCGCACTGCCTTCTTGTCGGTTGGCTGCGGGAACTTTGCGATGGCAGCTGTCTTCTGTGGGTCGGGGCGTACTCCTGATTTGCTGATGACGTGGCCTAGGAACAAAAGCTCATCGTAAGCGAATCGGCACTTTTCCGGCTTCAGAGTGAGCCCTGATGACTTGATGGCCTCTAGTACTGTCGCAAGCCGCCTCAGGTGATCGTCGAAATTTCCGGCGAAGACGACGACGTCATCCAAGTAAACGAGACAGGTCTGCCACTTTAATCCTGCTAAAACTGTGTCCATCACGCGCTGGAACGTTGCAGGCGCCGAGCACAGTCCGAATGGCATAACCTTGAACTCGTAGAGGCCGTCTGGGGTGATGAAGGCCGTCTTTTCGCGATCTCTTTCGTCGACTTGTATTTGCCAATAGCCAGACTTGAGGTCCATTGACGAGAAGTATTTAGCGTTGCAGAGCCGATCCAGTGCGTCGTCTATCCGTGGGAGGGGGTATACGTCCTTCTTCGTGATCTTGTTCAGACGACGATAATCGACGCAGAAACGCAGGGTTCCGTCCTTTTTTTTCACCAAGACTACAGGAGATGCCCACGGGCTTTTGGACGGCTGGATGATGTCGTCGCGCAGCATTTCGTCGACTTGGTGCCTTATAGCTTCACGTTCTCGCGTCGAAACTCGGTAGGGGCTCTGGCGGAGAGGTCGAGCGCCCTCTTCGGTTATTATGCGATGCTTTGCGACTGGGGTTCGTCGAATCCTTGATGACGTCGAAAAGCACTCTTTGTATCGTCGAAGTAGACTTCTGAGCTGTTGCTGCTTAATCGTGGAGAGACTTGGATTTATGTCGAAGTCTGGCTCGGGAACTACGGTCGTCGGGGTAGATGCGGCAGAATCAGAGAGGACAAACGCATTGCTGTTTTCCAGAATTTCCTCGATGTATGCGATCGTCGTGCCCTTGTTGATGTGCTTGAACTCCTGGCTGAAGTTCGTCAGCAACACTTTCGTGTTTCCTCCGTGCAGTCGAGCGATCCCTCTTGCGACGCAAATTTCACGGTCTAGCAGTAGACGTTGGTCGCCTTCGATGACGCCTTCTACGTCAGCGGGTGTTTCGGTGCCGACCGAAATAAAAATGCTGGAGCGAGGCGGGATGCTCACTTGATGTTCGAGCACACTCAAGGCGTGGTGACTACGAGGGCTCTCCGGCAGTATCGCATGATCTTCCGACAGCGTTATTGACTTCGACTTCAGGTCGATGACTGCGCCGTGTTGGTTGAGGAAGTCCATGCCGAGAATGACGTCTCGTGAACACTGTTGGAGGATAACGAAGGTGACAGGGTAAGTCCGGTCGTGAATGGTAATTCTTGCCGTGCACATTCCTGTCGGCGTAATCAGGTGTCCTCCAGCGGTGCGAATTTGAGGGCCTTGCCATGCAGTCTTAACCTTCTTCAACTGGACGGCGATGTGTCCACTCATGACTGAGTAATCGGCACCTGTGTCGACTAAGGCGGTGACTGCGTGGCCGTCTAGAAGCACGTCGAGGTCGGTGGTTCTTTGTCTTGCGTTGCAGTTGGGTCTTGGCGTCGGATCACGGCTGCGTCGTGTTGAACTGAAGCTGGTACGTCGCGTCGTCAAGTCGTCTTTCGTCGGTGTAGTCTTGGCTTCCTGACTTCCTCGGGACGGCGGCGTGTCGTCATTAGGTCGTCGAGATGGTTTCCTTGTCGTCTTCGTCGGCGGCGGAGGATCTTCCTCAGTTCGACGAACACCAACCGCACCTCCATCGGTTGCTGCTTTTAGTTTTCCGGATATGGGCTCGCTGACCGGCCCCGGGCTGGGCCAGTGTATGGTCGGCGCTGCGGCGACAGGTAGCGGCCTGGTGATGGCGAACGCGACGGTCGTCGAGAGCTCCATTGAGTAGCGGCGATGTAGTCGGCGATGTCACGTGGGCGCTCTCCAAGCTGTGGACGCGGCGCGTTGACGGCGAACCCTCTCAGTCCCAAGTCGCGGTATGGGCATCGGCGATACACATGGCCGGCTTCTCCGCAGTGATAGCAGAGTGGGCGGTGGTCGGGGGCTCGCCAAATGTCCGTCTTCCTCGCGTAGGTGCGCTGGGCGACGGGTGGGCGTGCTGGCGGCGGTGGTCGACGGAATTGCGGCGTTACAGGGCCCTGGCGCGGTCGTGGAGGAGGACCTTGACGGCGTGCGACGGCGGCGTAGGTCATCGCTTCTGGCTGTGGTTGCGGTAATTGAGGTTGCACCTCCGGAACTCCAAGCGACCGCTGAACCTCATCTTTGACGATGTCAGCGATCGAGGCCACTTGAGGCTGCGACGACGGGAAGATCTTCTGAAGCTCCTCTCGTACGACTGCCCTGATAGCCTCGCGCAGGTCGTCGGAGGCCAGCGATTGAACGCCGGCATAGTTGGTAGTGTTGGTGCGGCGGTCGAATTGCCGGTTTCGCATCTCGAGTGTTTTCTCGATGCTAGTGGCCTCGCGAAGAAACTCGTCGACGGTCTTCGGTGGGCTTCGTACCATACCGGCGAAAAGTTCCTCCTTTACACCACGCATCAGTAGCCGGACTTTCTTTTCCTCGGACATTTCCGGGTCGGCGTGGCGGAATAGGCGGCTCATTTCTTCCGTTAAGATGGCAACGTTCTCGTTTGGTAGCTGCACTCGGGCGTCTAGCATAGCTTCAGCCCTTTCCTTGCGCACGACGCTTGTAAAGGTGCGCAGGAAGCCGCTACGGAACAGGTCCCACGTTGTCAAGGTCGATTCCCTGTTCTCAAACCAAGTTCTGGCGGCGTCTTCCAAGGCGAAGTAGACATGCCGCAGCTTGTCGTCGGAGTCCCAGTTGTTGAACGTCGCGATGCGTTCGTAGGTCTCCAGCCATGATTCCGCGTCTTCTGTCGCTGCTCCATGGAAGGTTGGTGGGTCCCGAGGTTGTTGTAGGATAACGGGGGACGCTGGGGCAGCCATTGGGGTTGTCTTGACCACGATCTTCTTTGTCGTCTCAGGTAGAAGTCCGTGCTCTGGGGGCAGTCCTTGTAGTCTGCGGCTAGCACGCTGGTCTAGGGCGATGTTGGTTCTGTCCTCGGGTTTCGGGCTTGGATCGCGGCTTTGCGGGGGCGTTCGGTACATGAACGCACAAGCACCTCCACCAGATGTCACGTGGTGGTGACGTTAAGAACACAGTGGCAATACTGTGAAAGGCAAAACTAGATTTTATTGGGCGAACCTGTGCCCACAAAACAGGCTACACTTATAGCACAACGAAAGCGGCGAACTCAGTCGGCGATCGTCGAAAATCTGATCAGCGGGTCAAGCGCGTCGGCTTTTATACAGAATCGTCGAATGTTCCAGACTAATCGTTGGCACCCGCGGGCCTTCCACAAAGTTCTACACCATTCGCGTCAGGCGAATAAATCAGATAACACAAGGTTCGGCGACAACATACAGCGGATAGAAGCATCGATAACTTTCCAGAAACTTCGGATACATGCAGGTGCGTCCCGCGCTGTGCGATAACATTTGTTAGGCGGCCAAACGTGGTCGCCCGATAAAGATAAGTACACGTGTCAATATGAAGGTGGTATATAGAGGGTCGCACAACTTCTACGTAGTGTTAGCTGCCACGTGGAAGTAACTGGGGATAGTGGACCGATCCAAAAAGCGGCATAGTCTTGCACAACATCTCAAAGTGTTGTCTGCTACGACGGAAGAATGCAGGAAACTGACACGTGACGGAAGGGCCAGACGACTAATGCAGCTAGCCGGGAAGTTCGCTTTAGCACGAGAGAATTGTAGACAGCCACAGTACGGTTAGTGGGCGCTGCGGCACCAGTTACGCACGCCACCTGCAGACCTTCTTTTTTTCATGGGCGCCGCCATATTGCGCAGGCAGTGGCGCCATCTATTAGCACTCTGATTTCACCGCCATGCTGACTTCGGAGAAGTGCGCTGTGTTGTATGCCAGGTATACGCTCGGCGGCAGTTGCTTTGGGGTTGCCGTGGCCTACTTAAGGCTCACTCACACTAGGCCGATCCGACACCGATTTCTGTCTTCCAACTATCGGCGGCAGGGTCTTTTTCTTTCGTGTCGGCGCGTCTGTTACACTGTACACTGTCACACTGTAGAGCACCTTTCCCCATCTCCCGAAATACATTTCTGGGTACGCGACTGACGTAGATCGAGGACGACATCGTACCGCCTTCGTGATCAACGCAGGTCGAACCGGTTTTTTGGCGGACTACAAACTGCACCGTCGTTTGAACATAAACCACTTAACATTGACACAGGCACGTAGCACTGTATAACACTTAGTCGCAGCTGATGCCATAATTTTGCTTACGCCCATACAGTACCTATGCAGGTCCCAGGAACACGCGTGCCGTAAAGTCACGTGGAGAGGCCACAGTATAAATTATGTCATCGCCGTCGTTCGGTCGTCGTCACTGTCGTCGTCGTCATATCGCTGCTGTCGTCACACAGACGTTCGCGTCAT
Source organism: Dermacentor andersoni (assembly GCF_023375885.2). Lineage (NCBI taxonomy): Eukaryota > Metazoa > Arthropoda > Arachnida > Ixodida > Ixodidae > Dermacentor > Dermacentor andersoni. The sequence goes on from NC_092814.1 coordinate 342,232,293, forward strand.
TCTCACAGCTGCTCGCCTTACAAAAACACGTTGTTCCACCTTGTTCTCCACAGGCAGAAACCTGCTAAATTCTTCGGATATGATCGATCCCCACAGTGCAGGAGAACTGTATAATATTTCGATATTTTAATGCGAAAATCATTCTTGGCATACTCAGGCAAGACTTTCCTTTTTTCCTGATTATACAGCTATTCAGCTGTCCTATCAAATATATGGGCCGGTACCGCAATGGTGCAGTCGAAAAATGTGGGTCGGTTGCCTGGGCGTGTCCGACAGGGTACATGTGCGTGCTTCAACAAATATCTGTGCCTCCCACTTGAATCACTGTATCGGTGCCCCTGTGATGCGCGGAATTCCAGGTGGCGTCAACTGAAGGAGCAGTGGGTCCCGCACGAAGCGCCTCATAAATTGAGTACACGCCTCATAAATTGCAAGTTTCGACTATTCGCATACTTGGATACCCATCGTATATGAAACCTTCCCGAAGTGTATGTATAGTTAGTCTGGCTCAGTTTCCATCAATTCTTTCCATTTCTACACATTCGTTCTTGAATTTTTTTTTCGCTCTTTAGAAGAGTCCTTTATTTTGCACATATACCCATGCCACCAGACTTCTATCCGCTCAAGTGGGTCTGTGCCAAAGTTCCCGGCATACACCATGATCAGCTCGAGCACGCAGCTCCTCGTTCGATGTCACACGCGTAGCATTTGCGAGGCTTCTGCATCGTCTCCTGAGGTCCTCGTCTGCGGCCGTACGAGTGTAACGAGCCGAGTGTGACGTCACCCAATGCAGTTGCGAGGACTCCTGCTGCGATTCCACCACGTTCCTGGCTGCGGCCAAGTTTGCATCGGCACCGCCACACTGCGCTGTTTCCCGATGAGCGGCTTTGCCCGTCGCTTGTGGCTGCACTGCCAGAATCTAAACATGGTCGGCCGCGGGTCGACGCACACGGCTGAGCAAGTCGCCGCGTACCGCCTCGCTGAGGAAGACGGGGCAGTCTTCATTCAAGGCTTCCGGCAAGCGCATGCGCAGTCCGTAAACGATGGGCGACCTGGCGGGCCTCTTCCGGTCTCTCGGAGCTTCCACGTCGCACTGTTTTCCGGGCTCGAGCACGAAAGCCCACAAGCGTCCGGACCCTTCGCCGTTCAGAGGTGGGTTTTCCGTGCACCCACAGCACAGTTGATGAAGCTAACATGCCAGTCGACAAGCGCCAAGCTTGTCCAAATAACTACGTACAGCACTGCAGATCCACGTAGGGCAGCGAATACTGTGGTTCGCGTCATTCATCCTGGAGCGACAAGCGGCTCTTTACGATGAACAAAGAGAGGCTCTCCCTTTGTCCGTCACTGATTCTTCCGTGTGCAACAGGATTATAAGCGGCGCACGAAGGGCGAGCTATACGCTCTTTGCGACACTTAGCCGATTCTCGATCCTCATCGGCGCTTTTCGCTTCACTGCACGAAACTGGCACGGTGCTGCCCAGTGAGCGTATGGCATTGGTGTACGGCTTGTTACCAGATATGTGTATAGTCCGAGTCAGTGCGTTTACATCACAGGCGCAGATAATGTGTGATATTCTATGCAGTGGAATTAGCGCATCGTGTCAGTAGTTGTGCACCGTAATTTACATATATTGCAACGATTCGCACGACCTTCGCTGAGGATGGAGCAAGTGAGAGAGCGATGGTGCGAGATAAAAAAAACAAACTGCACTGTCTGCGTTTCTCACTTTATCTCCTCGCTTTGAGATGAAGCAGATGGTGTGCATTTATTACTCCGCGTTGACTTGCACCTTTTAAATCGGACAGCTTTCTTTGGCTCCGTCACCCGTTTCCCTGGTCGGTTGGTTGTGGCTGGTAGACCAAGGCCGGTAATCGGGAATTGCTCGTCGAAGGTTGGAGACGAGGCGCCGACGCGAAGGACGCCCCTGCTTGCGTTGTGGGGCACGTTCACAGGCGACCGCCAACTGCGGTGGCTCTTTGAGGTACTGCGGGGAATTAATGATTGCTTCATTTATTTCAATCAATTAGGGAATGCACCCTAGTGAAACGTTACAAAAATGTAGCTTGAGGACATCTGGAGCCCAGAGTATAAATACAGATATATGGTATACCGGGGTAGCACGCATACACAATTTATACCAGCAGGCAATGGCGAAAGAACATTTCAAAAGGACAAGATGTTATATGAAAGACGGGGGAATGAAACATCAACTAAAACACGAAAAATGCAAACTAGTCATCTATTAGCAAACAGTATTATTTGTTTCTTTTAATAAAATATAACCTAAACGAAGCGAACCTATAAACTTCATCATAAACATAATAGAACGGGTCATACATATTTAGCGTTCTAGGCAATAGATATTCTACGCTCCGTTCACCGCAGTTTGTTCTTACACACGAAAATAACCATTTATTTGTCTCGTACAAATGGATTGATGTACGCGTGCCGTTTTAGAGCGAGCCTTAAGATGTTAGGTACACTTGGCAGAGAAAATTCGAGAGAATATATTAATCTGTATGCAAAAAGAATGTCCACACAAAGAATATTTTACTGAATAAGAAGTTGAGTTCTGTAACTGCCACCAGCTATAAGTCTTATTGCTCCTTTTTTTTTCAAACCGAGAAGCCTAATACTGCTGCTTTTAGATGTGGTCGCCCATACCAAGGGGGGCATTCTGTAAGTGTCCACTTATAGTGGACATTATAATTTCGTCTGGTGTTGGAAGTGGTGATTGGGTGGGGGCGCCTGTCTCCTTCTGTCTCCCCAGCCCATCCTATCAGAGCTTCAGCAGCATACGAAATGGACATGTCCACTGGGTGGTCATTTAAAAAACAATAATAACAAACAGGGTACAGTAATTGAGATCACGTTGGAATATCGCATGGCATATGATGTGTTTAGGCTAAGGTTGAAATCCATAGCGGCATTTTGACCAGAAACCTACAGCAAGTGAGCGCTTTGAGCTACCACACTGACCCTACCGAACTCTGGACGAAGCTTCTATGTAAGGCCTACAAAGATGATTGCCATGCGTACTTCAGTGACGATTAAGCAATCAGTGTTTTCAAGAAATAAAATGCAGAAAAATAGCACAATTGCAATAAAATAATCGTCTCAACAGCGGTTTTTAGTGTCAGTTATGGGGGGGGGGGGGGGGGGGAGACGAAGCAAGTTTGTTTAGAATTAAAACTTTATTCTTTTTTTATTTTGTGAAGTAAAGTAAGAGCCAGCTTTTACAACGGGTCAGTTTGGCTTCGCACGGAGTGCCTTGCATCTATGCAGAACGTCCGCGCGCGCTCTGAAACCCGACTTCGGCTCATTAGCGAACGGGCTCGGCCCGGTGTCCGCAGCCTCAAAACCTAGCCCGCACCGGGCCCAGTCAAGAACATCTTAACCAGGCCTGGCCCGTGCTTTCGGGTCGGCCCGGGCCCGTGGGCTCTATAGGCTGTACCACAGTGCTTATAAACAACGCCCCATGCACCCCATCATTTGCGCCTGAAAGCCGTGCGACGATGAACTCGCCCTGCAACTCGGTTCGCGCGAGAGCACAGCCCTTGAGAAAGTTCGACCACGGCCGAGAGAGGTTGCTAAAAGTTTGCGGATACTTACAAATACTGCAAGCGAGAAAGGAGGGGATAAAATTTATACGATAAGACAAAGGACAATGTCTGGCTATTTTACACCCTAGAAGGCAGCCCGAACATAAATGCACAAAGGGGGCAAATATTCTCATCAGGGTGTGGCATGTGTCTATTGCAAGAGAAGACTAAACCCACTTTAACATGACAATGTCAAGATGCAATGCCCAACCACAACCGCAATGCCATCCCCAGTCAGAGCAGTAGGGAATGTCGGCATTGCACAAGCGCATGGGTTTGAAGCTTACGGAAGCATTATCTGGTCAGCGGTCCGAATAAGCAAAACACGTTTAGAGTATTCGTGGGAAATGATATCAAGAGAACAAATGCCGGCGTTCTTACAGGCACAGATAACCTTACAATATCAGAAAAAGCTCGGCAAAATATAAGACTGCAGTATATATACTAAACTTTATGATATGATTAGCTCAACCAGGCTATGTCACCATTGGTCGCCCCGCCGTTTAAAAGGGGATGCCAATAACATTAGTATCGATAAGTGAGTGCTTCTTGCAGTGAATGCAAATGTTGGCGCGTAACATCATATGGCGGAAAACTTATCTTACATGAATGATGGTGCATATGGCCTCTAGTAACCATCACAAGCTGTTAAATGCCGTGGCAGAAGACCTCATTCACAAATGATAGCACATCGCAGTTTAAGGGGGCCATAATCAAACCCAGTCTAAGATTTTGGTTTCACACCAGATTTCGAAGAGTGCCGTTCAAGGAGCGTCAAAGTATACCAAAAGAATGTTATTAAAGGTTAGTGCAACTCTTGATATATCCAAATGATCTATCGCAAATCTTTAGTGCGAGAAAGCGACTACATTGTGCGCAGCAAACAATCTCTCCCCTTACCTTGTTTACAGCCCCCACAAGGGAACATTACCGGACTTTTATGGGAGGGCACCAGCTTACCAGTGTCGTTCAAAGGGAAAGTGTGTAATCATTGCATTCTACCGGTGCTAACATATAGGGCAGAAACTTGCCCGTTTAAGACAGACGTTCGAGACCAAGTTCCGACATAAAGTGACCTCATTAAAGTGACCCTAGAGCTGTCTGTTCCCGCATCTATTTCCCCCCCTATGGGGTTTATTAGCGTTATTAGCGTTTTGTTTTACTATCTCAGCATTCCTACGAAGCAGTGCATACTAACGCGACTATACTAACTTGGAGCGGAAGAGCGGCCTTTGAGTTCGCCCGTGGTTTTCAGAAGAAACATGTCCGCGCCTACAGTCTGGGCGCAGAGTTTTTTTTTGGGGGGGGGGGGGGGAAATGACAGGTTTCGGCCCAGCTCGTGGCAGTAGGTGAAGAACCCACGGTCCTGGTTTTGTCCTCCGATAGGCTGCATCAAGGTGAAAGAAAGAATATGCAAGTCATTGCAAGTCACAAGACATGTCACCCACATGTGTGGCACGTGAATACCTGCCGCTGTGTTGAGTCAAGGACCTGCGCAAGCAAGAATCCCCGCGCCGGCCTCTCCCGCTGGGACCGCTCCTTTCTTCTCCGTCTCCGCGTCGGCTGCTACAACACCGCCGCCCGAGCGCACAGACTGCGCGGAACTGGCAGCCCCGCATGTGCGGAATGCGGCGAGGATGAGACTCTCGCACATCTCCTGCTGCGATGCCCATCGTTCGACGCTGAGCGCACCGCGCTCTGTACATCCTATCGTCGTGTGGGTCTACCCTGCAACACGGAGACAGAACTACTATTTCCCGCAGCCCACGCCTCCATCGCCAAGAGAGCGTTTGCTGCCCTTCTCGACTTTTTTGTCGAAACTCAACTGAGAGCGCGGCTATAAGCCCCGCATTGCTTCTTCTTTTTCAACCCTCTTGCCTTTTTTTTTCTTTTTTTTTTCTCCGCTCTCTTTCATTCTCTCTTAATCTTTTCCTTCCCACTTCCCCTACCCTGTGCAGTGCTGTTGAGGTGTCCTCCTTTGAGAGACAGTTACGGCACTGCACTTCTCTCTTCCCTTCACCCTTATAATCACTACACACACACAAGCAAGAACAAGGGCAAAGCGGCCCGAAACGGGCAACGCTGCGTGTACGCGCTTGCTTGCTCGACCTCGAGGTTGAGGATCGCAAAGTTTTACGATCGTAAAACTTTGCGTGTTCTTAGTTAACAGTTCAGATGCCAGTCAACTATCAGGTACAACCAACGGCCTTAACAAGCCTAACCATAAACATGTTGAAAATAAGCGTTCGGAAAAAAGCGTCTACTACGACTCTTGTAATTCAACTATAGTTTGCGCAAGTGAAATGGGAAAATACGTTGTTGTATTTTCCCGTGAAAATTCTGCGGCTGATAGTTCATGTCAGTCGATTTTTATTTGAGCACAATCGATAATCACATCTCCTTTGGAAATCAATATGTACCAATTTTTTTTTATCAGTGAAGTTTCTTCTATAAAAAGGAACCTAAAAAGGCGCTGAAAATTTCGAAGTTCCATTGGAGACAGCGTAGCCCGACCTCATTTATTTTCTCCCTCATATATTTACTTCATGCTTGCGGCACCCACGCCTCCAACACAGCCACACGATATGCTTCCAAGCAGGGCACACCGACATGCCTTCCTCACGAAGTGTCTAGGAATCGGGGACTTCAGTAGCTGCACCCTTGCTTCTCGCGAGCTGCAAGCAACCGCCGTTTACAGCGGGGGGCACCGTTTTGTTCAAATCACTATAATATATAAAGAAAGGCATAAGACGGGAAATGTTCTCGAAACAGTTTCAAGACACCTACCTACACGTCATGCGACAGTGATTGCATTTCATGTCAGAAAAAAAGCTAGGCATGCAGACACGGACACAAGCAGAGGGAATCGCAAAACAGAAGCACCCACCGTCAACTGAAAGGTTGCACAGTGGCGGAAAAAAAGGCTCGCACAAGACTTATCTGCGCATACTGAGGAACGGTGGTACCTTCCGCAGCTCCTAGAGTCAATCAGGGATGAAAATAAAGAGCAAGTGTCACGCCTTAACAGTTATATTTCACATAGGTCCACATGTAACCCCACTTAAATTTTCGCACTACCACTGTGGCACTGCAATACTTACCCGCGTTGAAGTCTTCAATCTTTTAGGTCATATCTCGAGTTGCTGAACAAGACAGCGTCAGCGGCAAATCGAAGCCTTCATTACGTACATTTCTAATTGACACGTTAACATTCTCAATCTGCCAGTTTGATTACTTTTTTGCACCCATTTAATGAATAACTTTGGAGAGGAGGTGCTCACTTGCCGCGCATTGTTCTTAATCGGTACTATCCCGTTGCGTGAAGATCTATGCGAATAATCCATATTTGATTTCAGTAATCAATGTGCCCGACCTAGAGACGGCAATTTGTAAAAAAAATAAAAATTGCGTGTTTCGGTGCCTGTGACAAGCCCCGTGGACTCGTTCGGTTCTCCGCCCCGGTGTGCCCAAGCTGGAACTTGCTTGGTGGTTTGGCTGAGTTTTGGGTGGATTTGACCTAGTTATCTCAGTTATCTCAGTTATCTAATTTTTGTAGGACTTATTTCGTGATTGAATCAGGACTGATGTCTAAAAACTCTCCTGGGCAAGGGCCCAGCCCTTGGTCAGCCTCCCTTTCTCCTGATGATTTGCCTTTGCAATCTTTCTTCCGCAGCGGTGTTAGCAGCATCCCTGTCGCGCTGGTGCCCTCGAACGGTGGATTCATCCGGCTGAACAACCCACAAGCTGTTCAGGCCGAGCTCCAAGCCATGACACAGCATTTCCAGATGATAAACGATGTCCGACAATTTGGAAGAGGTGGGATAGTTTGTAGGTCATCAGATTCGACCTGTGTTACAGACCTCTTAAAGTGTAAGACTTTCGCATCTGTCCCGGTGAGTGCGTTCATTCCTCCTCATCTAGCATGCACTAAAGGCATTGTCCGGGGCGTAGACTCTCGATTGAGCCCAACTGAGACTCTGGAGAAACTGTCTGATGCTGGCGTGATAGCTGTATACCGATGTAACCGACTCGTAAACGGGGAAAAAGTTGCCACAGAATCGGTTATTGCTACGTCTGCTGGCATGACCTGCCCATCTGAACTAAAAGTGTGGCCACTTATTTTTAGAGTGGAACCTCTCGCTTCGCGTCCACTTCAGTGTCGAAACTGTTGGCGTTTTGGCCATAGTGCAGGAGGCTGCAAATCAAATGGACGCTGTCGCGCCTGTGGTGCCGATCATTCCCCCAATGAATGCACAGCTGAAACCGAGACGTGCTGCCTATGCGGAGGAAACCATCCGGCTGACTATGGAAGCTGCTCGGCTAGAGCTAACGAAATACAGTTACTAGAGATAATTGACAGGCGACGATGTTCGCGGCGAGAAGCTATTGCAGTCGTCAAGGAAAGAGCCTTTGGATACGCTGGCGTCACTGCGAGGCAATCTACTTTCCATGAAGACAACTTGCCTAAACTTATTGAATCAGCAGTAGAAAAAGCAATGACAAAGGCTATGCAACATATTGTCACAAGTGTTACCGAATGTATTTCACAAGTGTTTACTGCGCAGATGACACAGCTGTTGCAAACAGCTGCCGCACCAATCACCAAATCGATTGTTTGTGCTGCAGAACAGGTAGCCAGTTCAGTTCTAGCGCCGAGTACCACATCGGACCCAACATTTGTAGGATCCGATCCTTGTTCTTCGCGTCAGTCAGACTCGCAGGTCGACATGGAAACGGGTCATGATATCAGGCCGCAAAAGCGAACTGGGTCTCCAGTAACTACTGCTTGTCCTTATACCAAAAACAAAAAGGGTAATTCTATTTCTCATTCTGGCATCCAAGAAAGTTCATCGCGACGATAGTCGCTGAATATCAATTAGATCATCACCATAGCTTTTTTAAAAGTGCTACAGTGGAACTGTCGTTCCTTGTTCTCTGCTTCAACAGACTTAAATTACTTAACAACTGAACTTAATCCTGACGTCAAAATCTTACAAGAAACCTGGCTTACTCCTGAGAAAAATTTTCATTTTAAAGATTTTCGATCTTTTCGATCAGATCGCCTTTCACTAGGAGGTGGTTTAATGATTTTGGTATCGTCTAAATTCTGTCATAAGGCGAAAATAGCTTTCAGGTTAATGTCTCCAGAATGTGAAATTTTGGCAGTGCACCTTAGCATCCCAGGCTACCGTTCATTTTCTATTATAGATGCTTATTTCCCTACGGGCGTACACAGTACATACCAATTGGATAGTGCGCTTGCCAGCTGCAAAAATGAAGTCGTCCTTACTGGTGACTTCAACTCGCATCACGTGTCATGGGGTTACAAAACAGATGCATGTGGGACACGTCTATGGGACTGGACCATAGATAAAAATCTTTCATGCCTTAATGTCAGAGGACCTACTTTTATCTGTGGGCAATCTCGCTCAGTGTTAGATTTGACGTTTTCTAGCACAAGCGTCGCCGTGACATCTTGGACTACGATTGATTTCGGTACAAACAGTGATCATCTTCCAGTATACTTTGAAATTGCATGCCCTTTAACATCAGTTGATCGACACGACAGCATATTTGTGAATTGCAAAAAATTTAAAGACTGCTTGCGCTCCACCATTGCATTATTAACTAATAGTAATAACGAAGAAACTGGCTTGAATATTTGTTCAGCGTTAGAGATGTCCCGAGAAAAGTCTGAATTTGTAATTCAGACCGCTAAGCGTTCCCCATCTAGTCTTTGGTGGAACAGTGAGTGCACACGAGTTTATCGAAGAAGGAAAGCCACAAAATTGGAAAGATTATCAATTTATTTCGGCAACCTTCAAACGTGCTATTAAAAACGCGAAAGATGAGTACGATAAAAACCATTTCGATTATCTATCTAAATCCAAAAACAAACGGGCTTTATTTAATTACCTTCGGTTTAGAAACAGACTCCCAATGAGCGTTAATGTAGACTCAATCGTCTATACCTCACAGGAAATGCAGGAGTCCTTAGAGCTATTGGCTAAAGGATTGGAGAGCCGGTTCGCAACGCGCCTTCAAGCTTCTGTTTTTACTCCTGCATTATCAGACTACAAAGAGATATCCTATTCGGAAGTAGCACAAGTTATGTTACGGTTGCCAATTACAGCGCCTGGCCCGGACGGAATAACAAATGCAATGTTGAAGATTTTCTTTCAAGAAGCTCCACGTGAGCTTCTGAACTTGGTAAACTGCTCTGTTAGCAATGCATGGATTCCACAAGAATGGAAGATCGCCAAAATTGCTCCGTTACTTAAAAAGCAAGGGGCAGGGTACACTATCGACAACATCAGACCAATTGCGTTGACATCAAACATAGTGAAACTTATTGAAAGAGTGCTTCTCGGCCACATAATAGAGTTTATTGACGAAAATCAATTGTTGAGTCCTTGCCAAATTGCATTTCGATCTGGCTATTCAATATGGCACGCGCATGTAGACCTTGAAAGTCGAATTAACATCGCCAGACAGAAAAAGCAATACGCGGCTTTAGTTACCTTAGATATATGTAAAGCCTATGACAGCATTGAACACACAATTTTAACAAATCGGTTACAGAGCCATTGTTTTCCAGGCTATATTGTAGCATGGGTGCATGAATTTTTAAAAGACAGGGAATTCTATTGTTTTCGAAGCGGCTATTCTTCTAGAAAACATAAGCAAACAAGAGGTGTGCCTCAGGGATCGGTACTCTCTCCAGTATTATTTAATATTTTACTGAGCAGAATCCCCGTTCACCCAGGAGTCAGTACCTACGTTTATGCTGATGACATTGCCTTTTTTGGTATGGCTAGTGACATATACTCTCTTTACGAAATTTTGCAGTCGTATCTAAGGGAACTGGAACACTGGCTGGATAGCTTACACTTAAACCTGAATGCTAATAAGTGTGCTATACTTGTTTTTCCAGTTAAAGACCCAGTATACATATCGCTGAACTACCATCTCGAAGATATCCCACAAGTAGAGTCACTAAAGTACCTCGAAGTTATTTACAACGGAAATCTTAACTGGCGGCCACATATTGAATATATTGCGACAAAAGGAGCTCGTACAATGGGCATTTTGCGCAAGTTAAGCAATCGAAGAACAGGTATGCGCAGAAAATCCCTCTTGATGGTATATAAAATGTACGTTCGTCCGGTGTTAGAATTTGGATGTGTTTTATTCTCAGGTGTTCCATCACACAAGCTTCGGCCGCTAGTTTTGTTAGAACGAGAGGCACTACGTCTGTGCTTAGGCCTTCGAAAATACGTTGCAAATGCCGTATTATACATGGAAGCAAGAATCCCACCCATATTATGCCGATTTCACCTTCTGACCGTTCAGACCTTCTTAAGGCTATATGAATCACCATTAAACCGTCCTCAAATTATTTTCATCTCCGATCCAGAATCATTTTTTCCTGTTCATTGGCCCAGGTTTCATAGACCACAGATTATATTTGTGCAAACATTACTTGAACCACTAAACGTGCAAATTCGTGATGTGATTCCTAATAATACGCATTCAAGTTACCCAGAGATCAGGTTCGACGACATTTTCCCGAACCACGCGAAACTACTCCCTTACGGCATCTTAAACGCCATGTTGCAAGACCACCTAAGCACCCTAGAAACAAACATTATCATTGCAACAGATGCCTCACAGTGTGTGGAAAAAGCTGGCATTGGAATATTTTGTCCTGCGCTCGACTGGTCTTTTTCTTTAAGATTGCCTGATTTTGTGCCTATTTTTATGGCCGAGTTGTTAGCAGTAATCCTAGCGTTACGTAAATTAGACCAAATGATTACAACGGCTGCTATTCTTACGGACTCCCTTTCTGTGTGCTCTTGCCTTACCGCTACTAATGAGTCACCCATGCTAAAACTCTTCCACTTACTAGTTCCGGCCCATGTGCAATGTATTCATTTGATTTGGGTGCCTGGTCATAAAGGTTTCTTTTTTAATGAAATTGCCGATTCACTGGCACATGCATCACTATCCGGCCCTGTTCTTCCTATTCTACCAGTGACAGCACAGATCACGGCGGCAAGATTTCGGATGAGATCAATTAGATTAGCCTTATCAAACCCACATTTGACAGCTTCTCCAGAGTATAAACACCTGGCATTTTCCTGGCATAGCGAATCTTGTTACACAAAGATGCTTGGGGTCTGCCTCACCAAATTACGCTGCCGCATTCCCTCCCTAAATTTCTATTTACACAGGTCGGGTTTGGTTCCCTCTCCCCTCTGTTCTTTTTGTGAAGAGGAGGAGACGATACAGCACTTTCTTCTATCTTGTCGCCGCTTTGCTGCGTTAAGAAAAAGATTGTTGGAGATACCTTTTCGGAGAATTGGCCTGGACTTGACAGAACCTGCAATTCTTTCGTTCGGGGCGTCCACTTTGGGATTCAGCCACAGGGATGCATGCTTCGCTGTCCAAACATTCCTTACAGAATCTAAACGAATGCCCTGCTAAATTCAATTTTTTTATTACTTTTTAAATTAATTATTACTCATTCAACAGCACCTTCCTGATTTTATTTTAGCCGGTAATTCAACCCTATTCAATGCTATTCCCATAGATATTAGGAAATTTATGCTCTAGATAATTTTGGAATAATCCACCCATTTCTTGGCCAATCCCCCATCGTGGGTAGGAGCCACACGTGCCACAGGCTACAACAACAACAACAAATACGCCAACAAAACGACGCAAGGTTTCGCAGTTACATGTTCTCCTCATTCTTCTTCCATTACAGTCCTGCCACATGTCCACTGCAGGGGAGCTAAAACTAAGGGGTACGCTTAAGTTACGTAACACTTTGAAGTTCGAACAGATTAGTTTGGTGAATTGTTACAGTGCGATTAATCTTCTTAATGCAGACGTTGTGCAATCGTGAGCAAAAATTGATAGGCCATTAGCGACAAAAAAAAAAAAAAAAGTACGCCGACAGAACGCACATCTTAGAATCTATGTGAAGCAAAGCTTTAGTAAAGCGGTACAATAAATGCTTTGCATCTTTCGGCCACCAGTACATTTGTCTTTGCTTTCAGCCTATGCAGCCTGTAATCTCGTGGAATATGCACCACAAAGCTCACAACGTTACAGTCTTGCAATTTGTATGCTGATGCACTGCATCATTCACAGGCTATACCGAAATGCAGTCTTAATCAGGTGGATGCACAGTGCGAGACGCCTACGCAAAAATGTCTACGAGGACAGACGCGATGCATGACGCTCGTGGAGGGAAGCCTGGGAATGACAAGTGCGTGAACAGAAAGTACGACACGTATGAAACATCATTTCGGGATTCTGTACCTCTCGTGTCACAGTGGGAGAATTCAGGAGAATTGGTCAAGAACGGGCACATACACACACAGTGGCGCATATCGAGCGACTACATTACAGCGAATAAAGTAAATTGAAGAATAAGTAAATCACAATTCGCCATTTCATTCAGGTTGATTCCGCGATTTCATCTGACGAAGAAACATAGTGGCTATGAGTGGCCAATGGGGACAATGTCTCTGGAATAATTTTTACCGTCGGGTGTTTTACAACAGGACTTCGACCCCGTGCACCTGCAGAACGGTTATTCATTCCAACCGCAATGGAATCAGGCCACGACTTCTGGGAATCGAACCCTCGAACTTGAGCTAAGAAGCGGACCGCTATACTCTCAGACATCAAGCGGGGTAACAGACAGTGTAATAGGTGCACGAACCCTGTCCTTATACTTAGAGTAAACGACGTCCGTGATCTTGCCCAAATGTTTTTCGTAATGGTTCATGGCATTCTGTAGCACATCATGAGGTCATAGCTTCAGTTGCCAGTCACGGCCACAGAATTTCGATAGTGCCTTAATACAAAAACGCTCGCACAGCCTTTCGGGGGTGCGATTTCAACCCCAGGCTGTTAACCGTCACCCGAAGTCCACCCACTAAAGTGTCACACGTATGTCCACAGCATACTTCAATAAAGTGAATAAACGCACAAATATACTTCGTTCTTGTCTTTTTTTGTTATTTTAGCGCGCAAGGAGCGTTCAAATAAAAATATGTGACATTTGTGCTGTATCTGTCTGTCCTTCATTTCACTAACGTTTTCGCCACTCATACGCTTATTCATACGCTAAATCAGTCGAAGTCCAATCGGTTCCTGTTACTTAGCGCATCGTCATTCTAGCAGAAATACTGATATTTACTTAGTTTGCGCTCTTCACCGGAAAGAAACATCCAGACTGTCGATTCACTTTTAGCCTGCCATAAAGCTTTCATGTGAGCATGATGCCGGCAGATCTGTGTATACAGCTGAAAAAAAGTCTCATTTAAAGCACATTCATCGAACTTTCCTATTTTGACTAAACATTGCATCCAGTTTCTGACCCCTCCCCATCTCTTCCCTTTCTGCACAGACTGGCTCATACAATGTGACGTTGTGATCGGTGGTAAAAGACCTTTCATTTAAGGCTGTCCCTATTCTCTGTTCAACAGTCCCGAAGAAACGCGGAACGAGGACTGCTGCATTAATGAAGTGTTTGCCGGCCAACAAGTGAAAAATACAGCGATAAGGACAATGACATAAAATGGTGACACATAGAATGGAAGAAGGGATTACGAAACTCGCTCGAAAAGCACCGAATCATTTTCTTTAGTGAGCTCGCATAAGTGAGAGAAAATAAAAGCAAGTAAAACATGAAGCTCGCGCGCTTGAGACTGATTTGGGAAAGTCTTTTAACGATGTCAATCTACTCTGCAGTAAATACGTTCCATACTCGTATTCATAAACATATCAAGAGCGATGCCCGTCGCGGGCGTGCGAGTAAAAGACGATGCGCCCTTCTGCGTTCGACACTGCACGAGACGCTGCACGAGAGCTACCAGCCAACGAAGAAAAGCAACTCGGAGACGGTGGCCCCTTCAGCCGCTCCGAAGTCCTTCACGCGTTCCCGGATGCGAACGCACCCTCATGCAAGACGTCAACGGCGAACTGATGTCGTCCGCCGTCCAGTCTCACTCTGCATCCGACGTCGTGTTCACGGGGCTGCGCAGCGGGCTTCGACCGACCAGTTTTCCCTCCGGCTGTCTGGGCGCCACAAGGACTGCAGCAGGTCTCGCCACGTCTTCCAGCGCAAGTGCCGCCATGACGCCATGTCAAGCTGCTCTCTGGGATCAGCAGCACTGCCTGGCAACTCCAGCATCCTACCGTGCTTCTGGCTCCGACACGAAAAGAGGCGCTCCTGCAGAGCCATGGCAAGTCACGGTTAGTCATTCGCCGTGAGTGTATGTAGCTGCCCTGCAGTTAAGTTAAGTTCACAGGCAGAGATAGCACTGTGCGTCACAGGATATCTTTCTATTGAATCTAAGATCCGCCATGCTGACTTTCTGATCTTTAACTGTTTGGATAGAAAACCTCTTCACAATATTCATCAGTAAAAATGGAACGGTCTCTCATGTGTTTTTGTTTATTTTTTTAATCCTCAAGTTGGTGACTTAGTGTAGGTAATTGTAAGTACTTGTCGTATAAGTCATTTGTCTAGTTTTACAGAGGCTAAACCACGAGAAACGTGTAATCTAAGAAGTGCCTCTGTGTGCAGCCCATCCATCCATCTTCTTTAGATATATTTTGTCCATACAGTCACCGCTGTGAGTGAATAACAGTAGCAGCTAATAGATGACGAGGTAATAAGCAGTCAGGGTAGCGCACCGGCCATGTTGTCGCTTCCAGAGGTCGAGGTCGTGTGTTCGATCCTAGAGACGGGGCGCCAAATTCCGGCTGCGGCGGAATGCAAATACGTTCGTGCAAGATGCATTCGTTACATGGCAAAGAACCCCTAGTAGTAAAATAAATGCCGGAGTGGTGCGACTGATCATTGGATTGTCGTTCTGGCACGTAAAACCCCACAAAAATGTCTGTGTATTAAGCTGCTTCATTTCAATGAAGGACAAAATAATTTTATGTAAACGGATATGTCATTGTGTGGGTGCGCAAAGTGACCACATAATATACAAGCAGAATTTTCCTTCCTATTTTATCACGGGCTCCTCAGGCTACTAAACGCAATTAGACAGGCAGTATACTTAGCCAAGAGTCAAAAACTAGCGCCCACAGCTCACTATGCCATGTGATACGTCAATGCCAAAGTGCTGCAGGCGCGTTGCTGAAGTTTTGTCTCGACGCTTGTACAACCTTTAATTCACATGGATGTCCTCTGCGAGTATTTTGCACACAATCCCTTTGAAAATGATTGCACATTCACAATTCATACTATGAAGTAGGGGGAATAGCATTGTGCTTTTAGAAGTCGCAATTTCAATATGATGAAAACATCTTTTAACTATACGCGTAATTTGTCATAACTGAGCACTTAATTTTTATGAATCTTAATAAACAATGCAACAAACAAACACAAACCAGAGATCATGGATTGCGTGAGTGAAGCGATTCGTCATACCTCATGGGCAGAAGAGCATAAGGACCAGCTTCCACTACCGTAGTGTTTAAACTGTAAACATAATAATAGGGTTATCGCCTTTCAATAGCAGCAGTAAAGTATAAAGCTTTGATAGGGAGCTAGAGAATACGATTTGAAATGTCCACCCTCGTTGCGCGGTCGCGCTATTCTGTAGCGCAGTGATGTTGTAAATCTTCCGTGCATGTATGGAAACTGTTCAGATTAGTTGAAGACAGTTGCTTATGGTGTACGCGCGTGCGTCTATGTGCGAGAGAGAGAGGGAGAGACCGAGAGAGAGAGAGAGAGAGAGCACTGTTCCTTAAAAATCGGGATGTGTGTTATTGACGCTCAGTGACCGCTTCAGTCGATCGCTATAGCGGCCTTCCGCTATCTGGTCCTTCAGCATGCGAATATTTAGCCCCTACACATTGAGCAGAAAGCCCACAGCCAACCGTCTTTGACAATGTCAGTTTTTTTAAGCACTGCATCATGACACTTAATTAGCAAGTAACCGGAGTACAACGTGACATACAATGTTGCCAGTTGCTCCACTTCACATTGCAAGGCTAGCTGGAGCTTGCAGTAAGGGTTGCCGAAATGCCGTTCGCGACCCCCGTGCCTTGTGTTTCTCGCGAGAGGAAGACAACGTTCGCCTACGAATAAAAAAGTTAAATTAATTAGCTTGGAATTATTACGATGCCACCAGCCTATCTACATCCACATTCGTAACCGTCCTTCGTAACCTTTGGTGCAGGCTTCTTCCTTGCCATGTGCGTCGGACAACAACGGAGCACCGGCTTCATTGTCACAGACTTCATCCTTGTCATCTACGTGGGGCAGCTTCGTCTCACGTAGTGATAGAGTCGACTCCTGTGAAGGGCGTTGTTCATGGAAGAATGGCGACCGGTCAAAAGAAGCCGTTCCAGTCCAGAGAATGATGACCTTGATCCGTCTATATAGTTTTCAACCACAAGTATTCGGAGGCGGCCTGCAGTGGCGTGGTCCAAGCCCTTACGGGATGTCTTGCGTGCAGCAAGATAAGGACGGTGGCAAGGATTGGAATACCCTGAGCATGTTCTGCTATCAGGAGGAAGACACGGCGGAAGTGGTGCTCCTAGCCAAGCCTGCCTTCCCCACTCCGCAGTCTGCTCCACATACTCGCGGCCTACGTGGGCGACGTCTGCTCAGCCGTTCGGCACCTCTTCCTTCTTCTGCCCCGAATTCCTCCTGATGGCTATGGTGGCATCATTGTTATTTTGTCGATGCTTTCGCTCTCCAGTGCGGATGCTTTCCGAGAGTGGCGTTGACATGATTCTTTAAGATATACTTGTACGAAGTAATTTGATTGTATATTATTTACAATAAAGGAACTATTTATTGCCCAATCTCAATCTTCGCGTATGTCGTAATCCTATCGTCGTGCGAAGAGATGCCATTTGAAGTTGCGCCAAAAGGCCTGTTGTCTCACTCCCAGAATCACGATTGCAGCGATTCCACTGCGCGTCGCAGTCATGTGCATGAAGCTTTCGTCCTACTTTAAGGCTGTCACAGCATTTATAAGACATCTGGAGGATTGTCAGTCTCATTTAAAATAGTCTTTTCCAGTCATCATTAGTAAATTTCATACTTGCATCGAGTTCCTTTAAATCACATTAACAGGTGCGTCGGTAGGTGCGTCCATTTCCTTGTAGTTAAACATTTTGGCACATGGTCCATCATAAGGCTTGCTGCATCCTTTGGATTGTCTATATTATGTATCACCACATAAAATGTCTTATTCCAATTCAGTTTTGAGTTACACTTTAGTGAGCCGGACGCTTAAAATATTGCGGTTTTACGTGCCAAAAATGCAATACGGTTGTGACGAACATCGTGGTGGGGGACTCTGGACGAAAGTAAGGCGCGACGCACTTTCGTACGCCACTTCAGGTCGCAAGACGATGTCGTTGCGTGAGGAATGCTTTCGTCAAGGATGTTAACCTTGATGCCAATGGTAATATTGATGGTATTGTTTGGAAATGAAGCGCCCGGCTGGGAAATGACAGCAAAGCTCTTATGAACAGCTGCAATGCCCATAACGGAAACAGAGCCGCATACGAATCTGGCAGTGGGAAGTGTAAAGAGTTGCTAGCCCAGAAGGAAACGGACAAGCTGCGTAACTGAGAGCAAAATAGCTTTTTTTTTCACATTACCAAGGTACTCGCACGAATACTCATCACAGGCCCGTGCAGGTGTTCATGAAGGTACCCGCGTTGTATTGGACCCCAAGTACTACCTCCTATTAAAGTGGACTGTGCCCGTACATTAAAGCTTTATCTACCTCAGAGTAGGTCGTAGACGAAGGTTTCGCAACACAAGTACTAAAGTTTACGCTTGTGGGCAGCCCGGCTCTTGTCCTCCATATGTTAAAAGTAATAGGTCTGTGGTCAGTGGCGTAGCCAGAAATTTCTTTCGGCGGTGGGGGCTCACATTGCAGCTCGGTCTCCTCCTTAAGAGGAAGCTTTAGCTCGGGTGCTCGTTTCTAAATACATGTAGAAGGAGAATTCGTTTTTATCTGCAACCAATGCAGCAAATATGATGAGGTTTGTTGCAGTTAAAAGAAAAACTTGAATTCTAGTGACTGTTGGTTTCGAATTTTTCATTTAGGTTGTCATTTCTTTATTAAAAATTCACCAAAATCGCAAATTTTCAAAAATCTAAACTATCGAGTTTAAAACTATATAACTCGGCAATGAAAAACGATATCACAATTCTGTGAATTGCACCTAATAGTACATCTGCAGCGGAAAAAATTTCTATGTTACACGTGAATCTCAAGAAATTAACATTATGGAAATACGGCCCTGTACACAACGTAGCCAATTCACGTAAGATACGAATTGACACACCAAATTTGTCCGCGTTGACTGTTATAATAGATGCCGTTTAATTAACAGCGACATGCGTGCTTGATGCAGTGCTATTAGTTTGTAAACGTCATGCTTCTATTTTTGGTGGAAACTTTCAAGTTTTTCAAAATATTGAAACAATGTTCAGGCCCTAAATCGAAATTCCGCTTCCAACAGGCACTAGAATTCAATTTTCTCTCTCAAATGTAACAAATTTCATTGAAAGCGATCCGGGGGTTATCACAAAAAAGCGTTTCTGCGTTTTACATGTATTTGAATAAGCCGCGTCGGAGTTGGGCGCGAGCTAAAGCTTCCTCTTAAACAATTTGTCTGGGGATCAAATACATGAATAATAACTGCATTGTCATTGCTAAAGATGCTGCAAACGAATTCTTGAACGCTATGCACTGTCAAAACAAGTAAAATAGGTATTTTGTCATGCAAGAATATACTTGTATGTGCCAAAAATTGTGCCCAAAATAACCGCTATCAATGCTTGCTTCCACGGTTTTTCTCTGTTTAATAAGTAAATAAAATATCACACGAAATTTAGAACTATATCAGTTCGAAACCAGCAAGGCAGTGCATGCCGCTGATGTGAAAAATGCAAAGGCCATGAAATTAACAAGCTGAGGACAAATATTGTAATGAAACTTTGTCATTCATGAACCTTGTTTAGATTCTTGTACATATGCAACGGCCAATGAAAACTGTCAATGACGCTGTCATTTGTTCCAATGTATTACGAAGGAGCAGCTATCAGCGGTCATGTATCGTGAGTAATTGCACCGAAATTATAGCCGCAACAGAGAGCACGTATAAAAAGCAGGAGTTCTGCAACGTAAAGGTTCCCCCCAATCGCGTTCCTCAGGACACTCTAATAAAGTTCTTGTCACTGTCACTGTCTGCAACGTAAACGAGGGCAAGTCAAACGAAAGTCAGCCAATGCGAATATATGACAAACGGGGTACCTCATTTAGAAGTAGTCTCCATGATCCTTTAGACATTTCTCCCGTTGTCCAACGAGTCGCGTGATTCCCGTCTCATTAAACTTCTTGGGCTGCTGCTTCAAAATGTCTGCAACTGACTCTTTCATGCCACCGTCCGACACGAATCTGGTTCCCTTGAGCTGTTTTTTCAAATGCTCCAAAAAGTGGAAGTCACAAGTCGACAGGTCTGAGCTGTATGACGGATGTTGCAGCGTTTCCCCCTTGAACATTGCCAGTATTGTATTAACCACATCAGTGACGTGGGGACGGCATTGTCGTGGAACAAGATCAACCCATTCGTCAATTTTCCACGTAGTTTGTTCTTGATAGTGACACGCAGCCAATCTGGCGTTTTACAATAACGAAATGAATTCATAGTCTCTCAAGATTTAGCAAATTCTATCAGTAATAGCGCCTAACGATCGAAAAGAAAAGCCAAGAACACCTTTCCGGCGGAAATGACGGCCTTTCCTCTCTTGGGGGTGGTGAAATCGAATATTTCCACTGTAAGCTTAGCTGTCGTGTTTCAGGTTCGTAGAAGTGGCACCATGCTTCGTCCTCGATCACAATTGGAGACAAGAAGTCGTCACCCTTATTGTGATACCGGGTCAGATGAGTCAAGGTAGCACTGAACTACTCCGTCTTCTGGCTGTAGTTCGAAATCTTTGGCAACCATTGCGCACAAAAGAGCGGATAACCGAGATGTTCATGAATTATGGCGTGAACCGAACCGCGACTGACGTTCACACGCTCTGCCAGTTTATCGATGCTTATCTTCTGTTCTTGTCTCATCAGGTCATCAACCTTTGCAATTTTGTTAGGGGTGATGCACGATGGCTTTGGTCCGGTCTTGGATCGTATTTGCAACTTTCACGTCTTTCTTTGAATCGTTTGCTCGAACGTTTCACAGTGGCCAATTAATGCAATATTCAACGTACACGGCATCCATACGGCGACTGATTTCTTTTTGGTAAATTACTTCAGCTGTCAAAAACCTCAGGGCACCACGCTGCTCAACTTCTAGAGCGTCCATTATGTCGCGCAACCATGTTCAACCCAGTGCATTAAACAACCTTGATACTCACACCTGCGTGTCACTTTTGTAATAGAGAGATGTCTCTGTGTCACGTGCATGCCTCGCAGATAATGGACCGAACAATTATTGCGCGGGGTGGGTTGGCTCACTTTCATTTTACTCGCCTTCGTCCATTAGTAATACGAAGATACAATGGAATATACAAATGCGAAGATACAGCTTGATTGAAGGCAAAAAAGTGTTACTGGAAACAAAGTTCACTGCACGTATGCACAAAACCTCGCAACAAGGTGTTTAAATATACGTATAAGTCTCCAATAAATGTAAGTATCTAAAAACTGTATACTGTAAACTGTACACTATATACAATGCGTCAAACAAGGCAAATAAACATGGTGCGCAATCAGTGATTCACTGAATCCTAGATCCCACCCCCATTCCATCCACTCCCCCGATGTATCGCGCGCGACGGAAGGCAACGCGCTTGCTCCCCGCTTTTCCCTTTTGCGCACACAAGACTGAGTCACCATCGTCGTCTCACCCATTCCAGCCCCCCATCCCCCTCCCTACGCTTTCAGTCGCAGATAAAGCATGCGGCTCTCGGTCACGATGTTATCGCCCTTGGACATTATACGAAACATGAGGGCGATGGCGACGGCAGGAATGCGCCTGGAGTGTCCATATAATTGCTATCGCAATACTATATAATAAGACTATCCGGAAACTGAAGCGTCCCGTGGTCCATTACTGTCCGCAAAAGAAGAAGTAACAAAATCGAACTTTCACCATACGACAATTCGCTGCGCCACAACGTCTTTCTCTTTCTTTTTTGGGGCTGCGGCACCGAAATGAAAAAGCGCAAAGTGTGTTGGCCATAATGAAATGCCTACTTTGGGCACCTAATGTAACTACCGAAAGAATATCGAAGAAAACGCCAGACGCATGGTCCACCGAGAACCATACGCATACTGCTCGGTATCCTACACTGGTGCGACAAGACTTTCCGTAGAGGTTGCGCTCAAGCGATCGCGGTGCAACTCGTCAAGTCCCCACAGTGATGGCGGCGAGCGACGATAGTTTCTTTTTCTCGTCTGCTAGCCAGAAAGTGTCCAAAACTCTGCCAGGCGAAAATCCACTCGGCCAGAAAAAAACGAACGCGCATTGAAGTGCGCCGCGCGGTGGTCGGGGTAACACCAGTCTGTATAAGTGTTCTGTGGTAACACGAGAAAAACGCATGCACTCTGGCTGCCTCTGCAGCCCTCGGGTGTAGAATAGCGAGGACAAAAAAAATTGAAGGGGCTCAATGTGTCCTCGCGAATAAAAGTCGAAGTAGAAAAAATAAATAAAAACGTAGTTACCTTGGCTGACTTTAGTGTCTTGACATGGATGCTTTGGCGGAGTTGAAAAAAAAATGATATTTTTTATGTGTCATGACGGCAAAAATGAACCACCACAACACTTCATCTCATCCGACCTCGCTGCTGGCTTTGTCAACTTGTCTGATAGTGTGTTGATTTGGCTTGTCTCGTTGTATGGTCTGATGTAAGACTTTAGAAAAGTCATGCACCTTTGGCGTCCAATATTTATAGTAACATAAAACCCACAAAGTTCCGCAATTGAAAATCTAAAGCACAACTTTGGAAATGTCAATGCACCTTTCACATCAAAATTTTATAAGAACGTCATAGCCATAAATTTCGGAATTGACATCAATGCGCTGCGTAGATACCGCGGCCTCTGCAAGATGCCGTCGCGAGCCCGTTCGCCATCAAAACGCCCTTGAAACTTTGTGCTCGGATGGGGCTGCTTGGCGTTATGTGACTCCCGGTGCATGGGCGCTGCCGCGAAATCCAGCCCGAGTTCGCAAGGTTCACGCTGAAATGTCTTTTCGAGCGTGAAAAAGACATTCTAGAGAAAATTCAGAATGATTTCCGGCACCGGAGATTGCTTGGGTGGGCGGTGTATGGACAGCACGAAAAAATTTCGGGGGGGGGGGGGGGGGGGCTGAAGCCTCATAAGCCCCTCCGCCCCCTGGCTACGCCCTTGTCTGTGGTGTTTTATAAGTATAACGACGGTCTGATCATGAGACACGCCGTAATGAAGGACTGGGGATTAATTTCTCATCAGTTGGGGTTCTCTAAAGGGCCCCTAAATCTAAGTAGACAAGCATATTTGTGTTTCGCCCCCGTAGAAATGCGGCCACTGCGGCCAGATCTGAACGCACCAGCTCGAACACAGCCGCGCAGCAGATGGGGTTATGGGCTTCCTGAGCTTATGGCTCGAAACGAGTTCTGAATATAAATTGCAACAAACAATCTGTTTCCCCATTTCGTTACATTTACCTAAACAAAAAAGGAACTACAACGCTGTCACAAAGCAGTGAAATTTAAAGAAAGAACATCAGCTCCATCAGTGCGTCTACGTCCGTCTATTGACTACAGTTCAACTTTGTTATGTCACTGTCTCCGCCCTATACTTATCAAAAGTAACCTGCCCTTGCGAAAACAATAAAAATAGTGAAATTCAGTTCAGAAGCTCCTGCAGACCACAAATTGGCATTCTAGTTAGCGATATTGCGTCAGTAATACATGCACGTAGAACACTAGAATTTTTAGAGCTGAATACTATGGTGCCCTGTAAATACTGCGATTTCTATTTTCTACCAGGTAACACAGAGTCGACACCTTCGCAACAACATTGGAAATACCATACACCACACATTTTTAGTAAAGGATACACTAATAGCGTTGCTCGAGTTATTGCTACACTTTTTTAAATTTAATTCTTTGTACCTTCTCCAATCGGTACATGACCGAGTGGTACCTAAGGTTCACTGCTACCACGCGCCCCTGTTGATCGCGGATGAATGTCATCGTCAGTACCAACGCACAGAGACGCTGACGTGCAAGTACAGTTTTATCAGTGTTATCGTAGCAACAGAAAGTACCAGACCGGCTCTACAGCAGAGGACGACCACTTACGGCATATGCCCGCATAATTTAGTGTAATCATAGCGTGCACACTTTTTTTGTGTCGCCAGCACATCGTTAAGAGCAGCAAGAAGACTTCGCGGCCTTAGGTATCCGCGATTGTCGATTCTACAGAGATCCCTCGAAGGTTTTTTGTGCGTAAGCATTTTGATGAAAGTAATTAAAACGGGGATATTGGGAACGGGAAGCGTTACGAAGAGGTCAGAGGAAGAAACGGCGTAAGAAAGCAGATTTGCACGGTTTCGTTCAACCTGCCGGGTTCACCTGTCGAAGAACGAAGGGGGTACGAGAAGTGACATGAGGAACGGTTGCTCAGTAATTTCAACACTTTGTTTTTCTTTTCGAACACGCCACTGATGCTTTGAACGGGCTGGTGTCTTATTTATATAACCCTCTTCGGGAAGCGGAAGGGATTCTAAACGCTTCCTTGGGCTAAGAAGCGGAACCTCCCATTGAGACGTCAAGCGGTGTATACAGGACACTCGAACAACTCTTAAAACTCTGTCGTTTTATCGAATGCAAATTATCTCCGTAATTTCGCGCAAATGTTGATTGGAATAACATGTACAGGCTGCTGAGTGGTTGTGGCTCCTTCAGGCTTAGCGGGGCTGCAGCGAACGCATATCTGTGGGGTCCGCGCATTTACCTTTATCACGCACCATTCCACAGGTATGCGCAGAAACACCAGGCGTTGAATGGTAATCCGCAACCCGTTTTCTGCATTGTCCCGTTCAGGCATGCATGGTTAACTGTAGGTGCTGAGCTGCGTAGATTCTTTGAATTGCTGCGATAGTTTCGTTACAGTTGAGGCTTAATCGCGCTTTTTGAACGAGAAGCCGTCCGAGGCAATGACAGACGGCTCGTCATCACTTGTGCTGGGCACGCTTCTTCGCACTTTGGCAACCAGTGATATTTGTGCAAGACTCACCACGTCGACGTGGAGACGTCCGGTTCCTGTTTCTGCAACAGCGAATTCTCGCACTCCTGCAACAACTACACCGTCGTGGAGGTCAAGCGTTTGAAGAGCAAATGCCGCGGGACAACTAAGTGCGTGAGTGAGCACAGCCCCAACGGACCGCCTACTAGTAAGTTGCAATATTGCGTTTGTGCCTCTCGACGTCTCATATAATTCCGTAAATTCTCAACACATACCTTGGCTACTCCGGCTCTGAAAGGAATTAATGAGGTGCATTTAAACACTAAGAAAAATGCAAGCGTTATTTACGACGTCGTGATTGACATAACAGATGAAGAGTTCCAAGGGCTTCTGTCTTCAACAGTGAAAGTCATCGACGACCTTCAAGCTTCTTTTCGAGGGAGACACGATACCTGATGACGTCATGGTAGGCTATGTGAGACACACGGTGCGTCCTTACGTTCCCCAGCTACTGCGATGTCGCAAGTCCCAAAAACTAGGCCATGCCAGCGCTGTCTCCAGAAGCCAGACAATGCAAGAGGCTTGGCAATGCAGGCAGCCACTGCATGTGTTTATGCACGGTGGAAAAAAAATTAAGTGCTTGACCTAGAAAGAAACACACGAGGCAAATGTCAATGATTGACCCCAATAAAAAAAGAAGATAAAAAATATTGAACCAAACGAGCAAGAGAAGTACATCGTACAAAGGGGTGGCAGCGTCAGCGCAGCACCGGAAGAGACTATCGCGTCGTCGACGTGAACACGCTGTAGGTCCGAATGAGATTCCCCCGGATCCCATTCCGCAGTTCCAGCGGAAGGTATTTGAATCGGCATCGGTGGGCCTCTCCGAGCCATATTGTTTCAAGCGAGCAGCACAGGCCTGGAATCGAATGTATGGCCACGCCTGCCGCCGCGCACAGGGGCCTTGGACTGTGAGCGCCAGGAACGGCAGTGCAACGAAAAATCACCAACGGGCTCTCTCATGAATGTCATGCTGCGACATATAATCGACGTCGTGGAGCTGCTATTTGGGTTTAACATGCCAGCGGCTCCAAGAGCTGAAAAAATCTTGCAAGCTATATACATTGTCGTAACTACACAGCAGTAACCTCTAGCTCCATCCGCGAACATGACTGTGCTGCGCCATGAAGTGTGCGTGTACGCGGTACAGAGGAACAGTATGCTACGCCTCTCTCATCATTATTATCATCTTCAGCACACCAACACCTCCCTTCCGCTTCATACCCTACCTCTGTTATTCCCACAATTCCCATCAACAGCGAGTAGTAGCAGGTTAGAGGCACTTCCCTCATGCCGACCTCTACCTCTTTCTGCAACTGAATACTGCCTCTCTCTCTCTAGTCAAATGTGTAGCATCGGGATGTTCAAACACACATCTATTTATTATTTATGCTGAAATAAACATATTAAACACTTTTATTTGCATCTCTATCTCTCACCTTAACAATTATCACGACAGATTTGCACAAGCGTTCCAGCATGCAAGGTGCCATTGAATGTTTCTCCGGCGCTCGGCGTAATCACACCGACACCGACTTCGCATCATCAAAGCTAGATGGCGCAGCGTCTGCAATGAGAACCGCAAGAGAGGGCCCCGGCTGTATACACGTTTCGGCATCGGAAGTACCACATGTCACTAAATAGCTTCAATGCCAATAGCAATAACGCAGATGTTCATCGTAAGATGAGTTCTGCCATATTTTTTCTTTCATTGTGTTTGTGCCTCACATTTTAAGGATAATTCGAAGCAAGCATGAAAGCGCTGCACTTGAGATACACAAGTAAATATATTAAAACGATGCCAATCAGCACTGTATGTATGTAGCATTGCCTTTCTGGAATGGCAGGAGAAGTCCTTCTCTGATTACAAAGATCTCTTGCAAATGGTCGAACTACATCGGCATCAGAAGTGCAGACTACGATTGATCTCTGCCACGTCTTACGTTTCCTTTATCTCCTCTCCTTTAGTTCTGGCTTTCTTTGGGTGCCTTTCCTTTACAGCTTCATGTTTTGCTTCCTCACGAATGAAACCTGAGCAAAAAAGATTGCCAATTTTATAACAAAAAATGTCACCATGGTTGTCGATGAAAGCAGCGTATTTGTAAAATATAGCTTCCGCGGCAGTGGCGCGCAAACGTAAAAATATGAACCTCGTTCCGAAAAGCCGGCCTCCATACATCCATTGAGTCCATGAAAGTGCCAGGTTTTCACAAGTGGGTATACAACTATCGTACCTCTGTGCGGATGTTCATGACAATAAACACATTCCATTCTCGCATTCATAAGCATATTAATAGCGATTCCTGTCGCGTGCGTGCGAGGATCACGTGCGCGTAAAAGACGAAGCGCCCTTCTGCGTTCGATGCTGCACGAGACGCTGCACGAGGGCAACCAGCCAATCGAGCGAGCACTTCGGAGACGATGGCCCCTTCAGCCGCTCTGAAGTCCTTCACGCGTTCCCGGATGCGAAGGCACCCTTACGCAAGACGTCAACAGCGCACTGAAGTCGTCCGCCGTTCAGTCTCACTGTGCATCCGACGTGGTGATGGCGGGGCTGCGCAGCTGGCTTCGACCGATGCGTTATCCCTCCGGCTGCCTGGGCGCCACAAGGACTGCAGCAGGTCTCCTCGCCACGTCTTCCAGCGCAAGTGCCGCCATGACGCCATGCCAAGCTGCACTCTGGGGACAGCAGCAGCACCTGGCTACTGCAGCATCCTGGCGCGCTTCTGGCTCCGGCACGAAAGGCTGCGCTCCTGCAGAGCCCTGGCAAGTCATGTTTATTCATTGGCCATAGGTGTATGTAGCTGCCCTGCCGTCAATATGATTTCATACGCGCAGATGGAACGGTGCCTCACGGGATATCTTCATACTGAGTATAAGATGCGCCATGCTGACTTTGTGACCTTTAACTATTTGGATAGGAAACCGCTTCACAATAATCGTCAGTAAATATGGAACCGTCGCTCATGTGCTTGTTTATTCATTTTAATCTTGAAGCTGATGTCATCGTGTACATAATGGTCATTACGTATCTGTAACAGTAATTTACACGGTTTTACAAAAATTAAGCCCCGAAAAACGTGTAATCAAAGAAGGGCCTCTGTGTGCAGCCGATCTATCCATCTTTTGTACAGATATTTTGTTCACGCAGTGACCACGTTTCTAAATTTTTAATAAAAAGTGAATAAGAGTAGCAACTAATAGATGACAAGGTAATAGGCAGTCATGATAGCCCAGTGGTTATACTGTCGCGCTCCAGAGGTCGAGGTCATGGGTTCGATCCTAGAGAGCGGGAGCCAAATTCCTATAAGGACCGAATGCAAAAACGCTCGTGCAAGATAAATTCGGTGCACGGTAAAGAACCCCCGGTGGAAAAATAAATGCCGCAGTGGTGCGACACACCATTGGAGTGTAGTTCCGGCATGCAACTTCCGGTAGCAAACTGAATCATTTAGAACCACGACAAAATAATGTGATCTGAATGGCTGCTTCATTGCGTAGTTGCGCAAACTGACCAAACATACATGCTGACTTCGTGCTGACAGGGCTACGCAGCGGGCTTCGAACGCCCAATTTTCTCTCCGGCTGCCCGGGCACCACAAGGATCCCAGCAGGTCTCGCCACGTCTTCCAGCGCAAGTACCACCGTGACGCCATGTTGGCCTGCCCTCTGGGATCAGCAGGAGCAGCAGGCGGTAACCCCCGCATGCTACCGTGTTTCTGGCTCCGGCACAAAAGTCTCTGCCCCTGCCGAGTGATGGCGGTTTCTTCATTCGACATGAGTGTTAATAGCTGTCTTGCCGTCAAGATTATTTAATAGGCGCAGGTCCTAGACTGCGTGACGTGATGTTTTTATATTAAATTGGACGCTACAATGGTGTGGTCTCTTTCGAGTGCTCTCGCGGCGCAGTTTGCATTCGGCAGGTCTGTACAGAGCGCCGCGCTCCCATTGAGATTGCGAGGAGGCGGTGCTGCATGCCTGCAACCGGAGAGGGCGACCGAGGAACGTGAACTAAGCACGTTCGTCTGAGGCGGTATTTCTACGGCTCCAATCTCGAGGGGTGCCGCATCGCTGTAAACCGACTTGGAGCGTCGTCGGAACCGGGAGAGTGTACCATAATAGGCACCGTGTTGGCCTATTTTCCCTAAACTATTTGGATTAATAGGCCTCTACTCATCATGAAAAATTGAATGGCATTTCAAGCGTTTATTTTTTATTTTTGAATTTGATGCCTTTGGTTGGAGAATATTCAGCATGTTTTTTTTTTAGCTTTTTTTAGTCATGGGGTTTCACGTGGCAAAACCACGATCTGCTTTTGACGCATGCCGTAGTGGGGACTCCGGGGTAATTTGGAGATTTTTTTTTTAACGGGCACCTATATCTAAGTACACGGGTGTTTTCTCATTTCTCCCGCCATGGCTAGGATTTGATACCGCGACGTCGGGCAACGACGCGGGTTGCGGCGTGTTTACATAAGTCATTTGCAAAGAAAGGTTAAACCGAACAAGTGCGTGTGTGTCCAGTCAATCATAAACGTCTTCTTCGCATGTATTTCGTCCAAGAAACGATCGCCGTTCTGCAAGATAAGAAAAAAAATGAATTATACTAGCAGCTATATCTTCGTGGACTTTTCTTTGCCCGATAGCGAAGGCTATGGAACTAAAGCGCGACTTTGGCACCGCTGTAGCAAGAAGTCCCGCAGTTCTGTTGACGTTTTCTTGCACTCGAAGAAACATTGTATTGTTTTTAAAGCAGATAAATTGCAACAACGGGTCACATTCAGCAGTAAGCAACTGACATTCTTGCTGTATTCATTAATTTTACAAGTAGAGTTTTCACATACGCGAGAAAATAGTCCGTTTTTGGCGTCCGTAAAAGTAAACATGGAAAAGGCAAAATGGCGGCCGCGTTTTCTGGTGTGTGTTCGTCGCTTGCTGTCCTGCCTGTCAGTTGATCAACAGGTGGTCAAGATTAATCTGGAGTGTTGTCCACTACGGCGTAAAACCCCAGAATTCACTCATTCCGACTCTGAGCTCCCCCGATTAACTGATGACCAACAATATACTGTTGGGGCAAAAAAAAAAAAAAAAAAACAAGTTTTTACACCGTCCACGTGGAAGCACGCTCACTACGGCATGCCTCATAATATTATCGAAGATTCAGTTCGTAAAATGCCCCAATTAAAATTTTAAGAAAGACTCGGTAACGATATGAATCATTTAGTTGAATGCCAAAAGAAATATCTGAAAACTGTGGTTGCCTGTTATGGTTACACAGTCTGACGAAATGTGCTAGCCAAACTTTTCCTTCCCATTTAATGACGTGCTCGTCGGGGCACTCAAATCATTTAGGCGTGCGGTAATTATAGCCAAGAGTAAAAGAATTACGTGCACGCATCCCTACGCCTTGAAATCTCTGACGACCAACGTGCCGCGAATACGTTGCGGGAGTTTTGTTCTGACGGTCTTGTAAGCGTGAATTACAATACAAGTACACTGTGAGTATTGTGTACGCCCTCCACTATAAGCAATAATTTCACATTTATTCTCCTAAGTGCCGGGAATAGCAATTTCCTCGAAAATTCGCAATCTCGACATGATCAAGACGTATTTGAACTACGCGCGAGATAGCTGAGCACATTAGTTTAGTGAACTGTACAAAACAAGACCTTCCCCCCATGAATAAATAAATAAATAAATAAATAAATAAATTAATAAATAAATGAATAAATAAATAAATAAATAATGTGCCATATGTGATGTCCTTCTAAGGCAAATATAATTAAAGGGAACTATTCTCAATAGTCGTCACACCTGATTGTTCGGTAAGGATTAGGAGGATCTTCCACTGCCTTTATGTTCAAATTGTCAACGAAAAACAATCCGAGGACACTTAAGAACATCTTATGAGTTATGAATCCGGAAACATAAACGTAGAATTGAACGCCGCTGAACAGTCTTTCGACTTATGAACTCTTCGCGGGTGCTAAGACAAGCGCGTCAAGACGCCTGGCCAACGCCTCCTAGATAGCACAAGGCCGGTGTACTTAGATCAGTGACGTAATGCTACCTTGCCCGCCTGCCATGCAATCTAATAGGGACGCTTCCGAGTAAGTCGGTTTGATGTTTATGTCATTGCAAGCCGGGCTCATGATCATATATATATATATATATATATATATATATATATACATATATATACATATATAATGCATTCTATAATAAATATTATATATACAATATATATCAAATAAATCCTAAGTAAACAACGGTTTATTATACGAGCCCTGCAAATGTATGCTCAAGTTAATATTTTTCGTATCGTAAAAAGTGTACAACGTAGGGGAAGTTGCTAGTGTAGCCACCTCATTGTGTTCACGTACGGCCGTTCTTTCAACAGCATGCACTTCTTCGGTCGTGCTATTGTGCCTGGCCGACCACATGTGAAATCAGCTGAATCATTTTCGATGTAAGAGATGCGAAAAAAAACTGTTGAGGGAGTTTTCACGTTGCTCTGGTTTACGTTTCTTATTTCTTGCGCGCTCAATATATTCCATGGAAACGAAATGACAACCTCATCCGTAAACAAGAGATTTAACAGTAACTGAGAGTTCATAACGAATTGTTACGTATAAGTGCGGCGAGACGGCATTTGTGCCTGGTTTTCCCGTGCAAAATTTATCATTTCGCTAGTAACTATTGGCTTTCCGTCACGTGACTGCACGGGCACTTATAAATTCATAACCACTTTATATCACTTAAACTGAGTGCGGTATCCCTTACTGAATTTCTTACAGAAGTGCCACGCAAGGGTGACAAAAGGGCTGTATTGTGCTGTCGCGGTGCCAGGACGTGTGGCCACGCTGCCCTTCGGCGAGACTGCGGAGGCTGCTCGACGCCTAAGAATCGCACGCGGCAGCACAACTGGCGTCTTTGAGCAGGTAATGCATGGTGTGTGCACATCGGCCATTAGCGGCGGTCTACTGCGAATCGAACGTTAGAACTCACTTATCGATCATTTGGCGCCTGAGTGCTTCCGCAATACTTAGTGATATTTGGCGATTAAACTTTTTAAAACAAGACGGAAAATGTTGTAAGTTGGTCCGATTCCTTTTGCAAGGCTTGCTATCTGCGTAGACCGCGGTAAGGGTTTGGGAACACTGCTTGCGAACCACAGATTCTGCAGGACAGGAAGACACGAAGCAGCAAGGGTCACAAGGGAGAATCGTTGCCAACTGCTAGAACGACATGTTGCTCGTTAACGAGCATTCGCGCATGCCTGGTTACCTGTATGCGGCAAATCGGTGAATTCGCTCGCCCCAGTTTGGTTGCAAATGGCATGTGCACTTCAACATTTGTCAGCAACTTCATGCGAGATTTTGATCCAACGAACAGTTCTTTCTATACTTATTTTTACTAAATGTGAGACCCACGGTGATGGTTGATTAACATTTGACCCTCGCAGTGTCCCGACCTGCCGGCGTGCAGCCCTTCGGCTAAGCTGCGGTGGCTGCTCGATGCCGGAGAATCGCCGCAGCAGCACCGCCACGAGCAGCGCGCACTTCGCCAAGTGCATCGCATGCTGCAGCTGCTGCACCTCCAGCGACCCAGTGTTGCCGAATTGGGTCACGTGGCCTACTCTGTCTCTAGAAAGTGTCTGCGCGCGTGGCCAGCTCGTTCATGCTAACGTACTTGATTTGATGATCGGTCGCTTTTTGTTCTTGTGTTTCTTTAATATTTCAATAAATATGGTTTTTATTGTCTACTCACATGACGTCTACTCTAAAACGCTGTCGTTATGCGAGAAGAGAAGATTTCAAGCTGTGCCGAAGTCTCTCCTGTCCCACACCTTTACTATCAACAACCGCAATAAGGGAGTACAACTACTGAAGTGATAACGCTGCGTTTCGCGGTAGTTTCGCGGAGCCTCTAGTTTAGAGCAGCAAACTTTTCTTTTTTCTTAATCTGTAGATCCTGAACCATTGTGGAATGGAACTTAGATCAATGATCCGTGTAGACTGTTTGATGCAACCTCATACCTTTGTGTGCACGCTAATCGCGTTTCAGTGCGGGACCTGCGCTCTTTCGGCTCTGTTTGCAGACTATGAAGGGAATTATATTGTTCTACACCATTCCGCAAGTTGTACACAACTACCGCTGTTCCTTAACTTGAACACGCATCGAAGGTTTAGAATAGAACTTCTATATTCAGCAGTGACATCGTAGAACAGGTCTAGAAAATGTATCTTCGCATATACCAACATCGCTTTCATTACACCGGCCCTGTTCCTCGTTCTGTAGCACGGTTGGTTTATCTGCACTGCCATCACTTCCATGCCGATGTAATCGTGCTGACATTCGGTGCGTTCTTTTTTGTCGTTGCTGTTTTTTTCAAACTTCTTCGTTGAATCCATACTTGCCCCCAACTCCTCGATGGGCAGATTAGGGAACCGGTTCAAGTTATAGGAAGCGCGTTTGAAAATTACACTTACACGATTCGCCGTGGTTGCTTAGTGGCTATGGTGTTGAGCTGCTAAGCACGAGGTCACGGTATCAAATCCCGGTCACGACGGCCGCACCCGTGCACTTATATTTAGGTGCACGTTAAAGGGCCGCTGATGGTACAAATTTTCGAAGTCCCCCGCTATTCGGCGTGCCTCATAATCAGATCGTGGTTTTGGCAAGTAAAACCCCATAATCTAAAATTACTCTTCTGGTGTTTGCATTCGAAAGCCAGAACTCAATAGCTAAGAGAGACATGCCACATGCATTGAGGGGGTCCGAATTGTTTTTTGATCGCCTGTGGTACTTTCACGTGCGCCCATTGCTCGGCACACTATGGCTCTTGAATTGCGCTCCTTTCGGAATACGGCTACGGCTGTCGACAGCCAAACCCCTGATATCGCGTTAAGCGGTTTCACCGCTGAGGTGCGGTATGCCACGGAGCCACTGCAGCCTGTCTATGACCCATCCTCTGTCGGCCGCGAACAAAGATGTGGTCGCGGGACAATGTTCACAGATGCGTTTGTGTTTCCTTTTTTTTTTGGGGGGGGGGGGGGGGGGGGGCGGAGGGGGGGTGGATTTGTTTTGCGAGCAACACACTTGTCACGGATTATTTTGGCAAAAGATGAGTAGCCACAATCCCGAAATGAATACAGTGGCGCTACCACGCACAACGGTCGAAGCCGATCACCTGAGTGCGCCCGCGGCATTCCGAGAAGGGCGGCTGTTTATCGAGGCTGGTAACACAGCTGGGCGTAGCATGGCACGCGGCTGCTATATTTAAGTGTCGATCGCTTCAAAGCGAAAACAAAGGCGGCCGAAGGCTTGCTGCGCGGGTTTCCCAGCGTCCGCCAGCATCAATAGCGCCTGCTTCGACGGAAGCGTCGTCTGTCTTAAGGCTGCATCGTTCGCAGTTAATGGTGTGTAATTTTCTTAATTCTCACTTGAATCTATGATAGCGACGAAAAACTTCTTTACACTCCTTTAGGTTTTAATTCTTAACGCCTAAAATGAAAAGATACCATACACTAGAGTAATATTTCTCACACTTTACTCGGGAATCGTTAGAAAGAGCCAAGCGTAAACGTGAAGTAACGAACTAGTTACCCTGTACTTGTATCTTGTATAGAAGTATTACGGCAATAGGCTTCTATTCAAACTCGGCTCCCTTTCTGCTGCGCAGTGAGTGAGTGAGTGAGTGAGTGAGTGAGGCAGGGAGGGAGGGAGGGAGGGAGGGAGGGAGGGAAAACTTTATTGAGCTCTAGTAATTTTGTTCTGCGGATGGGGAGGATTTTTTCAGGGGATTCTTCCTCCTTATGTCTTCTTTGGAGGTCTTCACCCACTGCTTCGTCCGTCCTCTATCGCAATGGTCTGCTGCCCTCAGTCCATGGCTCCGCTGGCCTCTGCTGTCCGATGTGCACGCCGCACTAGATTTGGCTGGTTACAGAGGCAGTAGGAAGCGATACCCTCCGCTCACCAAGCCCCTTAGCAGGGAAGGAGCTGTCCCATGGAGACAACTACAAACAGGCTCGTACCCTAACCTTCCCGTGCTAAATAAAATGCACCCCACATTATATAAGAACACTTGTCCATGGTGCAACGAGAAGGCCACATTATACCACATAGCGTGGGCATGTCAGCAAACTGACGTACTCCCAGTCATGTCACACCCAAATGCGCAGCAATGGGAGGAACTCCACAGCGTTTCCGCTCCATAGCACGTGTTCACGGGATTGCTTATTACAGCGAAAACGGTCTTTTCAAGCTGTCTCAACGCAGATGATGCCTCTTTATACGCTTTCAGACGAAATAAACCCTTCTCATGCCCCACGCGCGCATACTTGTTCACCGTGTATTTACCGTATCTTACGGCGTAATGTACGAAATAAATTGGTATATGTATAATTACTTGCACATGACAACTGTAGAAGACCTATGGGGTTCTGTTTTGCCATACAGCTGCTCCTCCCCATAGTATGTCTAGCCCGCTCTATTTATGCGGTCTCTTTTCGACTCTCACCTACGTTATTTTCATTTCTATGTGGTAACAGTATGCAAAAGATGCATAACAATATAGTTCAATTGCAAGAAAAGGCGCAACGAGAAGTCGCTGGTGTAGGGTGCGATGCCCACACCTGTAAAGTTTACGCCTCAGTTGTAGCGTTCTAAAATCAACAATTCTTAACGACTTCACACCTTTATCAACCATTACATCATGAACTTAATAAACGGTGATCTAATATCTTGCAAACCACCGCAACTTTGCGGAAAGTATACGTATTTGCTTCACACGACACAGTGAATACTGGTTTGTCCTAAGGACACGTGATAATTGTACGGCTACCCGCGCATAGATTATTCCTTTCCCGCACATACTCAATTAAAATAAGTTCACTGCACGCCAGCGTTGCTGCTTTCTAGGTGCTAGGAATTAACTTCGCCTTTAGGCACCTTCATCGTCAAGCGAAAGGTGCAGGACCGGAGGAGTGTTTCTCAAGTAATTGTCAATTGCATGGATTGTCGAGAAGCTTGATTGAAATACCATCTTTGTTTGAGGCTAGGCTGGAGCGTGCAATAGTGGTGGTTCACCACGATTAGCATTGGCGTTATCTGCGGTGTGCGGAATCAAACGAGTTCAGAATAGGTTCCCTCATGTCGTGTGCGCATATGTATTGATCTCAGTCAAGGAAGGCCCATTGTCTTACTCTTTCTCAGGGAAGTACAAACCCGCCTCAGGTAGCACGCATCTAGCTAGTGGACGTCTACCTTTAAGCTTGATCCAGCTAAGAGTAGGGCTAGTAGCCGTCTTTCGTAAACTGTAACCTAGCCCTAGACTTCTGGAAGCCAGCTGGTACCTTACCAGCTGTAGCAGCTGCAGTGTACTATCTTGCACATTAGCTCCCTGCACTTACGGCTATTAGCCAACTGGGGAAACAGTGCTGTAGCTGTGATGTGGGCATTGAATGTTCTGGCTTATTTTAGCTTTGCAGGTGCTATTGGCTCTCCTGACCATGTTTACGAACCTGGAAGGTTGAACATTTATCTTGCATGCCACTACACTAGCACAAGGCATGGAAGGGCCCTGTAAAATTTTCACTTTGACTGTGGTCAGTGTCTTTCTTATGTCAAGTTAGTTCCCAGAAAGATGAGCTGTTTTATGCCCTTGATTTCATGTCACTGTGATGCTGCACAATTTGCAAATGTCCGTAATAATTATTTAAAGAAGCAATTAATACGCGGTAACTGGTGACACGCGCGTGGTAAAAGCGAAATGCCATACTAAAACGCTGCTGCCATGCAGGGAAGTGACATCACAGTTATGATGGCGTTTTTAAACAAGTATGGTTTATAGTTTTGCGCGCGCTGCTGGAGCTCCTTCAGCTTTTCAACTTAGCTAAAACACAGTTTTTCGGTTTCTTACTGTATTGTGTGCTAGAATGTTGCTCTACTTAGTTGCGCTGGAAGAACCAAATGGTTTTCGAGCTTGCGACCTCGAGCGACACTTGGGCGCCACGCTTGAGCAGCTCGTTTCCCTATGCCTTGCAGTGCGTTTATGGTTGGCAGTGTGGTCTTGTGCACCTCCTGTTACGTTTTCAGTGCTGTTGCTCTTGATTGTTGAATTTGCTGTTGTGAATGGGGCATATGTGGGCTCTCAGTTTGGCAGCACTTTTTTCTCTTATGGTAAAAAGTTTTAAACTCGTTCTAAGTGCTTGTTGCTGCAGTTGCAGCTCAGTGTTGTGCATCGATCGCGAAAAAATTTTCTTTTCATCCTTCGTAGCATGGCTGTTGCAGATATTGCCTGAGTAAGTGAGCTGTTGCATTTACCTCTACTCTTTCTTGTCTTGCATGTTCATACTGTTTCCTTGTTTATCTCGGATTTGGGCTGCTAGCGAATCGCGATTTGCTTGAGCACCTGCTCGCCACAGTTCAAAAGGCACATGTTCAGCAACCCGAATGTAAAGTATGAGCTTGGCTGTCTTGAAGACCAAGAAATTTTCTTAAATTTCTTCCAGCTAGTTTGCTAAGCTGCTATTTAGTATTGCTTCTTTTGATGGCGCTATGCGAGCTACCAGGTTTGCGCAAATGTTCCTCGCAACTTGTTCTCAGACACGATGTAGGTTCATTGCAGGAACCTGCATTTGGTTATAAATGTGAGAATCACGCTAATATGACCGGTGGGGTTTGCAGGTCCATGCATGCCACTCTCAAGCAAATGCCAAGTTTCCTTTGTGAGAATCTTCCTTGACTTCGCAAGGCTTGTTTGGCTAATGCCTTCATCTGTGCAAAAGAATGCTCATAGGTCTTCAGCCTTACCCTGATCTTCTTGTCCAACAAAAAAAAATCTTTTAGGCATGGCATTAGAGAATATATCTGGGTGATAATGTGACAATTTTTGCCTCTATAACCTTTCTTTTCTCCCATCTTATCAGTGAAGACTTTGTTCGAACAGAGTGCCGTGCAGTGACAAATTCTCATTACAATAAGAAAATCTCTGAAGGAGATTTTTGAGTCTGACTAGGACTTCATCTTGGGCAAGTTGGGGAAGTCTGCTGCGGATTGTTTTTGGGCGCAAAAAATGTTTATACAGGAAGGACACATGAAAGTGCAACTACCAACTGATTTATTGATTGAAAGGATGGAACATATAGCACAAATTTTATGCACACGCAAGAGGCGAATGTTGTGACAGTGATAGTTGGTCTAGTAATCCTACAAATCGGCATTAAACAAGTGCACCTCCGGGTCATTAAGGCAATTGAAGTGCTACTAACATGTGCACAATCTTTCTGGTAAAATATACCTTCGTGAGCTCATGTGCTGTTTTGTTGCTACTCCTGCCCAGGATCATAATGTGCGAATGCACGGCTCACATGAGCAGGTCTTGCAAAGTGCGCTGCACCATCCGGTTTATTTAAATTGTTTGAATGCTCCCTCAAATAGTCATTCAGGCATTGGGCCGCTTGGTCCACATAGAACTTGCCACAGCTGAGAGGTGTCTTATAGACCAACCCACAGCACAATGCAAAAGAAAGGTTGGCGTTATTTTTCATACACCCTTGTCTCGTGGTACGAGAACACAATTGGGCTAATTTGACAGGTGCGTAAAGAAAAATTGGGACATTGTATCTAGCAGGCATGTTCTTGATAGCTGTGGGTAAATTTATGCACATATTTGTACATTGCACATATTTGTACATGAGGCGTACAATTTTTGCACCTCATGTCTAGTGGCGTCTGTTCAGCTTACGTCTGATTAGCAAGTCCTTGTCGAGCTGCTCTTCAGCTTTCAGGGAATGGAATCGGCCATGGAACGCATGACCTATAAGATAAACCTGCTTTTAATAGCCTGTCGATCTAATCTGCGTCATTTTGCCATCAGTGATAAATAATTCACTGCTGTTACTGTACCACCCACTTAAATATAATCCAAGGTGATCTGTTTTTGGTCTCAAAACATGGACGCCGTCACCTTACCTGCAGAAATTTGGATTTTAAAATCCTTAGGTTGAGGGAAACAAATGCCTTCATTTTTCTTTGTTTTGACATTGTACAAAAATAACCGTGTGCCAATTCGTAAAGAGTAAACTACAAAAAAAAGATGCCTCTCTTGACAATAGCGTACAATCTTCTGGCACAGCCCAGGTTGGAGCAAGAACTATCAGTGCTTTGCATGGCAAGTTGAGCCAACACTGGCACGGTGGGACCGGTTGCCTTAGAAACGGGCCGTAGAAAGTTATACTGTGCTGTCTATCGGTAGTTATGAGCATTTAAATTTCAGTAGTCGCAGCTAAACGAGTAGCGAAGTACGTTTCCCTTACATTTCTTCTGCGTTTAGCACACACGTAAAGCCATCTTGCGGCAAACACAGTAGACCCCCTCCTCGCCATATACGGCACTGCCCCGACAGGTGGCGCGCCACTTGCGCGCTTCTCCACTCCGTCTAGTCAAGAGCATGCCGAGCGTATGAGTGAGCGGCGCGAGCGGGGTGCGAACAAGCTATCGCATTCCACTCTTGTAGAGAAAGCTTAAGCGTCCTGCAATTTTTATCGAATTCGAATTATCTCCATAATTTTGTGGAAATCTTGGTTCGAATAACCTGTTTCCACCACTCAAAGTCTCGGGTTTTTCAGGTTTAGCCGGCCTGCGGTGGACGCATATCTATAGGGTCCGTGCATTCACGTTTATCATGCACCTTTCTTCAGCTATGGGAAGGAACGCCAGATGTTGAAGGGTATAATACGAAGCCCGTTTTTTTATTGTCACGGGTAGGCATGGTTAACTGCAGGAGCTGAGCTAGCGTAGCTTTTTAAGTTTACTGCGATAGTTGTGTTACAGCCGTGGCTTAATTGTGCTTCCTGAACGAAAAGACCTCAGAGGCGATGACAGACGGCTCACCATCACTTGTGCCGGGCACGCTTCTTTGCACTTTAGCGCCCAGCAATATTTGTGCAAGACTCGCCACGTCAATGTGGAGACGCCCGGTTCCCGTTTTTCCAACAGTGAATCCTTGGACTCGTACAACAACTACACCATCGTGGAGGTCAAATGATTGAAGAGCAAATGCCGCAAGACAACTAAGGACGTGAGTGAGCATGGCCACAAAGGACCGCCTACTCGCAAGTTACAATATCGCATTTGTGCCTCAAGACAGATTTTCAAGACCTAGCTTGGTTAATGTGGCTCTGAAAGCAATGAATGAGGTAGCTTTCAACGCTAAGAAAAACGCAAGCGTTATTTATGATGTCGTCATTGACATCACCGATGAAGAATTCGAAGGGCTTCTGTCTTCAACAGTGAAGGTCGTCGACGACCTTCAAGCTAATTTGCGAGGGACACACGATACCTATCACGTCAAGGTGGGCTATGTGAGACACTCGGCGCGTCCTTACGTGCCCCTACCTCTGTGATGTCGCAAGTCCCGAAAGGTAGGTCATGCCAGCGCTGTGTTCACAGGCCAGACGGCATGACTTCGTTTTGCTGGCAGCCACGACATGTGTTCATGCACGGTAGCAAAAAAATGAAGTGCTTGACCTATAGCGGACCGCACGAGGTAAATTTCAGCGATTGTCCCCGATAGAAAAAGAAGATAAAAATATTGAACCAAACGAGCAAGAGAAGTATGTCACACAAAGGTGCGGCAGCGTAAGCGGGGCGCCGGAAGAGAACATCGCGTCGTCGACATGAACAAGCTGCCGGTCCCGACGAGATCTCCCTGGCTCTCCTCCCGCAGTTCCAGCGGAATGTATTTGAATCGTCATCGGTGGGCCTCTCCAAGCCACATTGCTTCAAGCGAGCAGCACAAGCCTGGAATCGAATGTATGGCCACGCCTGCAGCCGCGCAGAGGGGCTTGGACTGTGAGCGCCAGGAACGGCAATGCAACCAAAAATCACCATCGGGCTCTCTCATCAATGTCATGCTGCGACAAGTAATCGGCGCCCTGCAGCTGCTACTGTCTCGTTTTGACAAGCCAGCGGCTACAAGAGCTGCAAAAACCATGCAAGCTATAGACGTTCCCGTAACCACACTGCAGTAACCTCTACCTCTGTCCGCGAAGACGTGTGAGTTGCGGTGTGAAGTATGCTTGTACCCGGAGAACAGGAACAGTACGCTGTGCAGCTCTCATCATCATCATCTTGAGCACACAACCCCCTTCCTTCCGCTTCACATCCCCCCTCTGTAATCCAGAAAAAATCCTTCACCCGTGCGGAGTAGCAGGTTAGAGCCACTTCACTCAGGCCGACCTCTCCATATTTCTGTCTTTGAAAATTGCCTCTTGCCCTCTCGCGTTAAAAGGTGTAGCATCGGGATGTTCCGCCAGACATTTATGGTGAAATAAACATATTAAACCTTATTTTGCTTCTCTATTTGTGCCTTTAAACACTGTCACGAAAGTCTGACACCAAAGTTCCAGCATGAAAGGCGCGAGTGAATGTCCCTCCGTGGCTCAATATACTAGCATAACAGCTCAAAGCGATAGTTTCAACGCTATCACATTAACGTAGATATTTATCTTTTTTAAATATGCGCCCAACCCTCATGTAATGTACCGTTTATGGACTTTTGAAGGATATTCATAAATAAATAAATATATAAATAAATATATAAATAAATAAATAAATAATTTGTACTGAGAAATACGGGCGCCAGCAGAAGACGAAGAGGAAGAACACGGTTGTTGTTTATGGCTATTATTTAATTTCTTTACGTTACCTTATTTATTAAAATTATTAACCATATTCTCATTACACTTCAAAATTACAGTTCTATAGCCCCGCGCGCTACTATTCAAATCTAGTTTTGCCTAACTTCTAAGCATAAGGAAAATCGCGTGCTTCTTGGCCAATCCCCTATAGCGGGTATGCGCCACTGTTTAGGATACAGACAAT
Source organism: Dermacentor andersoni (assembly GCF_023375885.2). NCBI lineage: Eukaryota > Metazoa > Arthropoda > Arachnida > Ixodida > Ixodidae > Dermacentor > Dermacentor andersoni. The sequence goes on from NC_092814.1 coordinate 342,274,094, forward strand.
GCAAGACAAGGCGGTCCTCGTTTATGGACAAAATTATTTTGTATCGCCTAAACGCTTCAGAATCTGCGACTCTATCCGAAACTGCCACTTAGGCCGCAGAATGTCGTCAGATCGCACGCCCACTTACCGCGCAAAATCACGCCAGCCAGAAACATGGCCGTGACACAAGCTTGACTTTTCCTTCGTATTCACCTGGAACGTTGGTATGGCTCCGCGTTCCTTCCTCTACTCCTGGCCTTTCTACACAGTTCAGCTCAAAATATGACGGCCCTTACCGGGTTCCACAACAGACGTCCCCGGTCAACTACGTCAATGTGTCTATTGAGCCATCTCCGGACGAGTGGCATCGCGGACGCAAAACATTTCGTGTCGACCGACTGAAGCCGCACTACGACCCACCAGTGCTTGCTGTTCCATAGGTCGCCAGGATGGCTACTTTTTCGGCGGGCAGTGACTGTAGTGACAAATACGGGCGCCAGCAGAAGACGAAGAGGAAGAAGACGGTTGCTGTTGTTGGTGCTCGCGCTAGCCCCGCTCGGCCGTTTTCTCTAGCCTTAAACAAGTAATATCAAAATAAATATAAATAAATAGGTTGTGCCGTATTTTTCATTCATTGTTTTTCTGCCTCACATGTTTATTATAATTCGAAGCAAATAAAGCATGAAAGCGGTGCACTTGAGATGCACTAGTACATATGTTAAAATGATGTCAACCTGCACTGTAAGTAGTATTGCCTTTCTGGAATGACAGCGACATCATTGTCTGATTACCAAGGTCTCTTGCGCATGGTCGTATTACATCGGCTACATAAGCGGAGACAATTGTTGAATTCGGCCACGTATTACGTTCCCTATATCTGGTTTCCTTTATTTCTGGCTTTCTTCTTGATTTGCTTTTTTGTACAGATTCTTTTTTTTTTTTTTTGCTTCCTTACAAATTAACCTAAGCAGAAAAGCTTGTCAATTCAACGACAAAAAACGCCACCATGAGTGTCGATGAAAGGACCGCACTTGTAAAATATTGTCGCCTCTGCTGCGGCGCGCAAACGTAAAAATATGAACATCGTTCCGAAAAGCCGGCCGTCATATCATATATCAAATGAGTCCGCGAAAGACGCTCTTTTCTACAAGTTAAGTGTGTATACAACTATCGTACCTCTGTGCGGATGTCCGTGACAATAAACACATTCCATTCTCGCATTCATAAGCATATTAATAGCGATGCCCGTCGCGTGCGTGCGAGGATCACGTGCGAGTAAAAGACGAAGACGAAGCGCCCTTCTGCGTTCGACGCTGCACGAGACGCTGCACGAGTGCAACCAGCCAACCGAGCGAGCACCACGGAGACGATGGCCACTTCAGCCGCTCTGAAGTCCTTCAGGCGTTCCCTCAGGCATCGTCACGCAAGACGTCAACGGCGCATGGATGGGGTCCGCCGTCCGGTTTCACTCTCCATCCGACGTCGTGCTGGCGGTGCTACGCAGCGGGCTTCGACCGATCCGTTATCCCTCCGGCTGCCTGGGCGCCACAAGGACTGCAGGAGGTCCCCTCGCCAAGTCTTCCAGCGCAAGTGCTGCCATGACGCCATGTCAAGCTGCACTCTGGGGACAGCAGCAGCACCTGGCAACTGCAGCATCCTACCGTGCTTCTGGCTCCGGCACAAAAGGCTGCGCTCCTGCAGAGCCCTGGCAAGTGATGTTTGTTCATTCGCCGTGAGTGTATGTAGCTGGCCTGCCATCAATATTATTTCATACACGCAGATAGCACGCTACGTCACGGGATGTCTTCATACTGAGTATAAGATGGGCCACGCTGCCTTTCTGTCCTTTATCAGTCTGGATTGAAAGCCTCCTCACTATATTCATCAGTAAGAATGGAACGGTCTCCCCTGTATTTTTTTTATTCATTTTAATCCTAACGTTGGAGTCTTAGCATAGGTAATTGTAAATACGTTTTACAGATATGAGTTTTACAAATAGTAAACAAAAAGAAACGTATAATCGAAGAAGTGTCTCTGTGTGCACCCTTGTATCCATATTTTGTGCGGATATCTTGGTTCTACGTTTTTAATAAAGACTGAATATTACTAGAATTTAAAATTTGATGAGGTAATAAGCAGTTATGGGAGCCCTGGAGTAGCCATCCTGTCGCTTTCTAGAGGTCGAGGTCACGTGTTAGGTCCTAGACGGGGGGGGGGGGGGGGGGGGTGAGGGCAAATTTTTTTCGGGGCCGACATCAAAAACGCTCGTGCAAGATGGATTCGGAGCACGGTAAATAATCCGCGGCGGTAAAATTATTACCAAAGTAGTGCGACTCATCATTGAATTACAGTTCTGACAGCAAACTCCCGCCCAGACCACGCCAAAAAAAAAAAAAAAAATACCTGGCGCCCTATAACGTAACACTAATCCTATGTGTTCTTATTCCCATCTTCTGACGTCAAGTTTGCGCAACCACCGACGCAAACATCACGCGGTGACCCGCAGCGCTGCCTGAACAGCCCAATCAAACACTCCTACTTTTCTTTGCTTTCGAAATGAATAACATTGCCTGCGTTGGAGTGTTTCACTTGTAATTGGCTGGCAGGAGGCGAGGAGCACGCTCAAGTGGACAGCGCTTCGATGGGACCGAGCCGCCGCACTGAAAGAAATAACCAGATGAAGAGGGCGGTGTCGGCGTCTGCGATTGGTCCGCTTTCTCTACTTAGCTTGAGGTGGCTGGCCGAAAATCGCGATGTCGTGCAACGGAAGGTTAAGAATGCCGCTAAAAGGAATCCTCAGCAAAGAAGAGTTAGAAAAGCGGGTTCGTAAACGTGTCGAAAGTGCTCAAAAAGTTTACACGGCCACGCAAGCAGTTAATTATACGCGAATAAACCCATGCTCTCTGGCAGGTGCGAGTAGCCAGTGCCTGAAGCATCGGCGGCAGCCATCTTTTATTCCTTTGGGAACGGGGCAGGCTGCGGCTAATCAGAAGATAATTTGGACTTGTTCGGTATATAAATGCATCTTTAACGCGTACACGTCACTTTGACGCGGTGAGTTCTTGCGTTTTTGTGACGCCGCGTGACAAGCAGGTGAAGAGGGTGCAGCCCGACAGCTTTTGACCAATAGCCGAGGGCTAATGGTGAAATGCAGTGGAATGGGAAATTGCAATTTTTCTTTTGTTCAGTCAAATGATGCATAATCAGTGCGTACACGCTATTTCAAATGGGCAGCTATCGGTCCAAAAAAGTTTTTGACCAATCGTGGAGGGCTGATTTCAGTATTGGAATGGCAATGTTTGGAATACTTTTACATTATAGCGCCCCTGGTAGCTAACTGAATCATTTAGAGAAGCGAAAAAATCATTTTATTTAAATGGCTGTTTCATTATGTAGTTGCGCAAGCTGACCAAATATAGAAGGTGACTTTATGCTGGCTGGACTGCGCAGCGTGCATCGACCGACCAGTTTTCGCTCCGGCTGCCCGGGCGCCACAAGGACAGCAGCAGGTCTCCTCACCGCGTCTGCCAGCGCAATCGCCACCATGACGCCATGTTGGGCAGCCCTCTGGGATCAGCAGGAGCAGCAGGTGGAAACTCCAGCATCCTGCCGGGCTTCGGGCTCCGGCACGAAAGTCGCTGCCCCTGCCAAGTGATGGCAAGTTGCGTTTTTTGATTCGCCATCAGTGTTAATAGCTGTGCTGCCTTCAAGGTGATTTGATATGCGGCCATAGTACAGTGTGTCACGTGATATTTCTATATTGAATTTACAGGAGAGTGGCCTCTTTGGGGCGCTTTCAGGATGCAGTTTGCGTTCAGCTGGTCGAAACCAGGCGTTCTGAACACATTCGCGTGGCCTATTGAGAGCGCCGCGCTCAAGCAGAGAGCGTTAGAAGGCGGTGCTGTATGCCTTCCACACGAGAGCGCCACCGAGATCCTAGGGAAGCTGGATCACGCGGCTACTCTGATGGCTCTGGCAGAAGCTAGCAAGTTCGGCTGGGGCAGTATTTTTACGGCTCCAATCCCGAGAGGGCTCCGAATCGCTGTAAACCGACTTGAGCGTCGGAGGAACCAGCAGAGATTACCACAAGAGGAACCGTGTTGTCCTATTTTCCTTAAACTATTAGTATTAAAATGCCTCTACTCATCAGGAAAAATTGAATGGCATTCAGAGCGCTCATTTGTTTTATTTCTAGAATTTGGTGCCTTTGGGTAGAAACTATCTGCATATGTTTTCTTTTATGGAATTTTACGTGGCGAAATCCCGATTTGATTAGGAAGCACGCCGTGGTTGGGGACTCGGGAATAATTTTGACCTCCTGGTGGACTTTTAACGTGCACCTAAGCCTAACTGCACGGCTGCTTTCGCATTTTGCCCTATCGAAATGCGCCCGCCGTTGCCGGGATTCGCTACCACGACCTCGTGCTTTGCAGCGCAACACCTTAGCCACTAAGCAACCACGGCTGGTTAGAGTGAGTCTATATAAGTCATTCTTACTGTTCGACAAAGAAACCTTAAATCGAACAAGGGCCTGTTCATTCAGTCAATATTATACGCCTTCTTTACATATGTTTCTTCCATTAACTGAACGCTGGTCTGTACGATAAGAAAAAAAAAGAATAATAGTAGTAGCTTTATCTTCGTGGAAAACTATTTTTGGCGCGAAATCAAAGGCTACGGAACCAACTCGCGACTTGTGCACCGCTGCAGGAAGAAGTCCCGCAGTTGTGTTGACGTTTTCTTACGTTCAAAAAACACAATCTTGTTTTTTCAAAGCACATCAGTTGTAACAATGCGTAAAAGTAATCCGCAAGCGACTGATACTTCACTGTATTAATTAGTTTTCCCAGTTGAGTTCTCACATACTCGAGAAAAGAGCTCATTTGGGCGTCGGTCAAAGTCAAAATGGCAAAGGCACAATGGCGGCGGCATCTTCTGGTGTGTGTTCATCGCTTCTGTCCCGCCTGCTAATTGATTCCCAGGTGGTCAAAATTAATGTAGAGTGTCTTCCACTAAGGTGTGCCTCATAATCAAATCGAGGTTTTTCCACGGAAATATTCCAGAATTCATTCATTCCGCCCTCGTTGCTCAGCTGGAGAGTCTGATGGCCAACATGAAGAACAATATACTGTTGAGGCGAACAAAACACGTTTTGACACCGTCCACGCGGAAACCAGGTTAACCCGTCTGGAAATAACAACCGTCGACGCCGGCGTCGGTTGCGCGTTCGACATCATACGGCCAATTCGGGGCTTAGGCACAGACTACGTTGCTTCCTGTTCAAAAGTCGATACAAATTGACTGCTTAAATATCATTTAGCTTCGGAAATTTATCCTGAGATAATGGTATCTGCCAGCACAGAAATGAAGGAGTCATGCAACGTCGGAAAAAATCAAAGCCGAAGCCTGTGCCACACTCAATCACCGGCACTCCGCTGCATACAAATACATGTGCAGAAAACTGAAGACCCGTAGCCTTCGCTTCGTGCCACAGAATAGTTGTCAGCGAGTACTGAGTGTGAATTGGCTTCGATGTACCTTTTGTCGTTCATTTCCTGCTCCGTTATTGTTGTTCATTTTAAGGGCTGGTACAGGAAGTTCACAACCACTTAGTGTACAGTTTAACTACGCGTATAATATTAACAAGCGTATAAGCTTGTCCTTCATATTTCGATGCAATGTATTGCCGCATGTCCAGTAACCGCCTCCGTATGGGCGCTTGCACTATGTATGAAATAAAGAATAATTACCCACAGTAGTTGTCCAGTGCCTAAGGGGTTGCACTGCTGAGTCCGAGGTCGCCGGTTCGATCCTCGCCGAGGCGAACGCTTTACGAAGTAGGGCGGAATGCAATAACGGCCGCGCATGCCGTCACTTGGGTGCGCGATGAAGAACCCCACCGGGTTGAAATATGCTCCGAAGGACGCTCACTACGGCGTGACTCATAATAATATCGTAGATTTGGCTGGTAAAATGGCCGAATTGAATTTAAAAAAAAAGACTCCGTAACGGACAGCAACATAATTTAGTCGAATACCAGACGAATTCTCTGAAAACGGATGTACTCTGCTGTGGTTGCACAGTTTGACTAAATTTACCAGCAGAACTTTTCGTTCTCATTCTGTGACGTGCTCGTCAGGGCACTCAAATAATTTAAGCTTGCAGTAAAGGAGCCAAGCCTAAATTGATGACCTGCACGCATCCCCAAGCGTTGTAACCTCTGACGGCCAACGTGCCGCCAATATTTTGCGGGATTTTTGCTCCGACGGTTTTGTAAGCAGTAATTACTAGCAAATGTACTGTGTGGGTATTCTGCACGCAATCCATTATAAGCAATAACTTAGCTATCATTAGCAACTTTCAAGAAAACTGGGAATTTCAACATGATAAAATCGTATTTGAACTACATGCGAGATAGCTGAACGCATAAGTTAAGTGAACTCCATAAAATGACATCCTCGCCGCATAAGAATAAAAAAAATATAGCACTAAATGAAATATTCTGCCATATGTGATGTCCTTCTAAAGCAAGTACAATTAAAGTGCGCTATTCTCAACTGTCGTCATACCTCAATGATCAACAACAACAAAGGCTCACTGTGCTTCCACTCTATGAAGAGGGATGACCAGCGAGGTTGTGTATGTGGGCCGCTTAATGGCGAACTAAACCTACGCCACGGGTCGGTCCGGCATTGCACTATATTCGGCATCGGACTGCGTAATGGGAGTTTTCTTCCTATACATGGACACGATGCTGGTGGAACTAGCCTTAAAGAGCTTCGGTGTAATTCGCTGAAAAATTGGTTACGTCGTCTTGTTTTTAATTATTATTGAAATAATTATTGGCGACTACGAACGCAGAAGGAGTCGCACGAGCGCGTTCATGCGGTAGCGCCCACGGTCGGAAACGAGCCAGCTGTGAAAGACGACGGTGACGCTGGAACCAATCCTCATGACGATAGTTTTCACTTAACACACGGATAAGATCGTGGAGGAACTAGCCCTTAACAACTTCGCTGTAAAAAATCCTAGGGCAACTAAGTATTTAGGAGTTGTCAATGCGAAACATTAAAGTACAACTGAAGGCCACTGAGCGGTCCTTCCAGTTATGAGCACTTCACGGGCATTAAGGCGTGCGCGTTAAGACGCCTGGCCTAGCACAAGGCTGGGGCACTTTGATCCGTGACGTAATGCTATCTTGCCCGCCTGCCATGGAATCTCATGGGGACGCTCTCGAGTAAGTCACGGTGATGTTGATGTCATTGCATTCGTGACGCCTGGCTTGGCAATCAGGATCTCATGAGGCAGAGTGCAAAGGCCTACGAACCGCCCAGTGGGCAACGCGCGCGGCTTCTGAACGTGGGTTCGTACGCTCGAAACTCCCAACCACCAATGTCTTTCTAGTTTATTCTGTTTTCTTTTTTTAATTTCTTCATAGTGATTACCGAGGTGAAGTTAGGACGCAGGCGACAGCTTGCGGGGCCAAGGAACGCGCTGATAACAGTCTTCCGAGAGCGAGAGCGAAGTCGACGTGATAGGCGTGATGCCCCCACCCATTCGCCCGCACTTTTCCGTCGAGTCGCGCATTCCTGTAGCCTTCCTGTAAGGCTGGATGCCACTCCGACTTGATCTCATAACACCACTTCCTAATTCTTCTACCCTTCTTCTAGACATCATCAACCTCCACAACATATACGGAATATTATCGGAAAGTAATGATTTTTGTGCCTCAGATTATAGCGTGCTTTGACAAAACGGACCAATACTTGTTTCCATTTCCGGTTCTCGGAATCATACGCGCTGAAGGATTGGGCTACAATCCACGGAAATAAACTCTTCATGGCCTGTGTCGTCTGTCCACCTTATTTCAGTCATGTTTTCGCACTGTATGGCATAGTATGCCGCTCTGTCAACCAACTCGGCAAACAACCGTGTTCAAGCTATCGAGCTTGTCCACCAGGGTAGCTACACTGCCGGTATTCATCACTGGTGCACCTAGGGACCATAAAATGAATCTGTCCGCGACCACCTACACGGTGGCATCATTATTTACTAGGCTTCCTCTCTTCGCCAGCGAGTCAAGCTGGCTTCACACAACGCAACAAATTCCTCTGACAAGCATCACGTGACTGAGCCGCAACGAACTGCTCCGCCAGCAGCTTATCTGCTTCGTCCTTGTGTGCGCAGTGATTGGGCAACACTGAGTCACCTAATGCTCGTCAGCACAATTTGTTCCGTCACATTAATCCAGCTTGAGTGTGTGCCTAGAAGCGGAAATGCAGCTCCAAAAAAAAAAAAAAAGAGAAAACAGAGGATGTTTGCCACTGAAGCTCACTGGCCTCTTCCTTCGATCACCAGTGCAGCCTTCAGCTTTCTTGTCGTTTTCAACGCGAATTTTTCTCACATGCTTGATTTCCCTGCACTAAATGGAAGGAGAACGCATTAGACCTTGGTTTAATATGGGAGAGTATTTCAGCAGTATTGGAAGACTCTAAGCAAGTAAGTAGCGCAAAACACGAAGGAAAATATTGCGAGCTGATCCGCTTCATAGTGCATGGCTTGGTATCTGCTGCACACGGTCAGAGTTGTCCGCAGTCTCCCAGATCCTAACGGAGCAAGAGGGTTTGATCTCTGAGGCAGCGTGCTGCCTAATCGCCGCTCCCGAGACTCGAGCTTTGCGTTCCTCGCGAGAGAAGGACAAGCCGCTTGAATATTGTTGCGAACTGTAGTAACACTGGACATTGCTGGTTAATGAAAAGCATGCGCGTCTGGTTTACCAGCGCAAAAATATCAATTAACTTTGACTTATTGTGTTCTACCATCAACCTGTGTTCTGAAGCATCGGTAGCCGTCCTTCGTACCGCTGCCGCATTCTTCACCCTTGTGATTATCGTTGGGCAGCTGCGAAGCAGTGAAAAAGTTTACTCCGGTGAAGCGCGTTACGGATTGACAATGGCCACTAGTCAAAAGAAGCCGTTCCAGCCCAGAGAGCAATGGCCTTGCGCTGCCGTATGGTTTTCTACCACAAGGGTTCAGAGGTGGCCTGCAATGACATGGTTCAAGCACTTACATGATGTTCTGAGGGCAGTAAGAAAAGGATGCTGACAAAGCTAGGCATGCTTTGAACATGTGCTGCTATCGAGAGGAATGCACGGCGCAAGTGGTGTTCCGATCCAAGCGTCCCTTCCCAACTTTGCAGCCCGCTCCGCCTATGCGTGGTCAACGGTGGGGACAGCGGCTCTGCTGTTGGGCACGGCCTGCTGGTGTCACGCGATCCTCCGAGATGGCGCTGACGACAGCGCCCATTGTTCCTCTGCTCTCTAAGCCATCGCCCCACTGGCTTCCATCAAAGGTGATGAATTCAATAAGATTTTCGAGGCAATTTTCTAGAAATTTATAAAAGCATTTGCAATTAGGCATAGCATCAGCACTACCCACCAGCAGGCAAACTGCTAAAGCTGATCTTGTTCACTCCCAGAGAACCAAGGACTCCACTATAATCGAATTGCAGTCGTAATATTTATCGATACAAATCAAGTAACACCGTTTGTTATGATATTGTTACAGAGAAATATACAAAGTGCAGGTTTTTTGACGAATCTTTCGATAGAATTACGATTTGCCTTTCAAACAGACGGCAATGTGTTACAATGAAAGACTTCACTTCTCAGCTCTAAATGCACAGAAATGAGTATAACACAGCGCACCGTTCCACGGCGTGTTCTTTTCAATTTTTATACGTAAATTATTCCCCCATCCTTTCGCCTAGCGTACAGCACAGCTTAAGATACAGTACGTTGTACGAGCACAGCAAATGTATGCTCAAGTCAATATTTTCCGTATCGCGGAAACTGTACAACGTCGGGGAAATTGCTAGTGGCGCCACCTCATTGTATTCAGCTATGGCCGCTCATTCAACATCATGCGCTTCTTCGGTCGTGCTGTTGTGTCTGACCGATCATTTGTGAAATCACCGGAACCATTTTTCACATGTTAGCCACGAGAAAAAAAAAAAAAACAGTTGAAGCAGTTTTCACATTTTTGTTGCGTCAATTGAAATAACGTATGGAAACGAAATCACAACTTTGCCCACGAACAATAGAATTTCGAATAGCAGCTGATGAAGGCTGCGCTGTTTGAGCGAAACAGTTGAACAGTGACTTAGAGTTCCTAAGGAATTCTCACGTATAAGATCGAAGAGAAATATACTGTAAAGGACATTTATTTATTTATTTATTCATTTATTTACTTATGTAATTATTTATTTGTTTATTCAAGAACACGCCTTACTGTGCTGCGGAAGAGGGTACTAGAATTAGGGGAGGGGGGCACATGAACAGACTGTCATCACAATTTCTGAGAAAAATGCAACAAACGCGCCTAAATACGCGACTAAATGCGCAGACACGACTATGCGTAGTGAAATCAAAGTTTGGATAAAACCAAATTAACAGTTCATTAGAATAAATTTGACAATTGAAACACCTAGGATTCAGAATACATAAAAGGCACTCAGTGAGAGTAATTCGAAAACAAAATCTACCGGATGGCAAAGGCACCGGAGGAACACAACATAGAATATAACTCATCCATTGCACAGAGACATAACAGTATGACATACGTACGCAGGATTTGTTGAAATTTGTCGGGGTGAACTTCAGTAGCCAATGTCTGATCGTAGGTTGTTCTAGCTAGGTATGAATCGGGATATCAATGAGTGCGCGCAAAGATCTGAGTGATTAACCGGGCTTTGACCTAGAGAGGGTCATCTAGAGTGTGAGTGAAAGAAGCCATCAATGCAAACGGTCGTGATGTTAAGTTTATGAAAGAGCGATAGGCGCGCGTGTTTGCGGCGTAGTGATAGCGGATGCAATTCGGCACGATTCTTTAAACATGCTGCACTAGAGTGTGGGAGATAATCTGTAAAGATAAAGCAAGCGGCACGGCTTAGAAGGATTGAAGGTTGCGCATGATGGAGTCCTGGTTCGGATCCCAGGTGGCGCATGCGTATTCGACTTTGAGGTATCACTAATGCGGTGTATATGCTGGATCTTTTTTTTAAGTGTAAACGTGCTTGCTTTAGTCTGTGTTTGATTATTTCAAATTTGCAGTTAATAGATGCAAGAGTAACGTTGATGTGATGACGAACATATGTTGGATTCCATTGCAAAGTGTCTCCTCAACAATCCTATTATCAAGAGAGTTGGACGTTGCAATACGAGACGAGGAGCGTGAAAATGACATGCATTTAGCTTTAGCACAATCTAAGGTTATTTAACAGTCTGACACCATGCACTCAATGCGTTTAGGTGTGGTTGGAACGCTTCACGGTTAGAGTCGGTAGAAATTTTACGGAAAATCGCTGAATCATCTACGAACCGTCTTATTCGGGACGACATGCAGTCAGGCAAATCAATTATATAGACGGAAGAGCAAAGCACAAAGCACACTCCCTTGAGGAATGCTGGAAGGAACTGGAATAAAAGCGGAGTTGTGGTGTTCATGGTGCAGGTGTTCTTGTTGAAATTTGATTATTTCGCTACGAAATATTGGCTTGCTGTCGCCTGACTGCCCCGGAACTTATAATTGCATACCCGCCTCTGTACAGCGCTTCGAGTGCGCGTGGGCCATGTTAGTGGATTTCTCACACAATGCGAGTGCCACGCAAGGATTACAAAGGGCTTGTTTTGTGCTGTCACGGTTCCAGGACCTGTGGCCATGCTGTGCTTCGGCGAAGCTGCAGAAGCTGCTCGACGCCTAAGAATCGCACGCAGCAGCACAACTGGCGTCATTGAGGAGGTAATGTGTGGTATGTGCACATCGGCCATTGGCGACGTTCTATTGGGAATCGACCGTTAGAACTCAGTTATCCTTTACCTGGCGCGTGAGTGTTCCAGCTTGAGTATTTAATGACATTTTGCTATTAACATTTGCAAAACAAGATGGACAATGTTGCACGTTTATGGAATTGTTTTAGCAAGACTTTCTATTTCCTTAGGCCGCGGTAAGGGTTTCGGAACGACTACTTGCGAGCCACACATTCTGCAGTGTAGGAAGACATGAGGCAACAAGGGTCGTAAGACAGAGGGAGAACCGTTGAAAAAATGTAATGTAGGGTTTTACGTGCCAAAACCACGAACTGATTATGGTTTACGGCGTAGGTGGGGACTCCCTAAATTTGGACCAGCTGGGGTTCTTTAACGTGCACTCAAACATAAGTACACCGGTGTTTTCGCATTCCGTCCCCATCGTAATGCGCGGCCGCCGTGGCCGGGATTCGGTCCCGCGACCTCGCGCTTAGCAGCCCCATACCGTAGACACTAAGTAACAACGGCGGGTGAGGGATAATCGTCGTCAACTGCTAGAACGACATGTTGCTCGTTAACGACTATGCGCGCATGCCCGGTTACCTGCATGCAGAAAAAGCGCTGAATTTGCTCGGCCCAATTTCGTTGCAATTGGCATGCGCACTTCGGCACTCGTCACCGTCCTGGAGCGAGATTTTAATCCAACGAACAATTCTTTCTCTACTTTTTTTACTAAATGTGACACCCACGGGGGTGGTTCGTTATAATTTGACCCTCGCAGTGTCCCGACCTGCCTGCATGCTGCCCTTCGGCGACGCTGCGGTGGCTGCTCAATGCCGGAGAATCGCACGCAGCAGCAGCGCCGCGAGCAGCGCAGCCTTCGTGAAGTGCATGGCATGCTCCAGCTCCTGCGCCTCCAGCGATCCAGTGTTGCCGAACGAGGTCGTGTGGGCTACTCTTTCCCTAGAAAGAGTACGCGCGCGTGGCCAGGAAGCTCATATTTACACTTTTGCTTTCGTGATTCGTCACTTTTTGTTCTACTACTTATTTATTATATCAATAAATATGGTTTTGATTGTCTACTCGCGTGACGGCTATGCTAAAACGTTGTCGTTATGCGAGAAGAGATGATTTCAAGCTGTGCCGAAGTCTCTCCTCTCCTGTACCCTTGCTATCAACAATCGTGAAGGAGTACAACTACTGAAATGATTACGGTGTGTTTCGCGGTCGTGTACGTGTATCGCGATTTTCTGATAGTCTTGTGCTTAAATGCATCAAAAGGTGTTAAGAAAGTGAAAGCAAGAGGAACACAGCAGTTCTAGCGCAACTTTCGCGGTGGGTAGCTGGAAAACGGTGCCACTCTTAGGATTCGATCGAAATGAATATGCCTTGCAATAGCGCCGGCAACCATTCTTAAACTAAATATGTGCCGCATTAAGCAGTCTGTTAAAAGTTCGTTAGAGATTTATTTGGTAATAATTCAGTTACGGAATTTGATTTCTCGCGCAGATATCAGCCTCTTCCATTATTTCATTTGAAGGATTGGAATTGCGTTACAATGCCGCAGGCAACTTTAAAAATTTTACGTACTGTAAAGTCTACAATATAAACCTGCCATAACGCCCTCAAGCCCCTGCAGTTCTTAAGTGAGTCCATTAGGGTTCCGCACTTTTGACATGCGTACCCAGAATAGACTGGCCTATAACGAGGCCTGCTTTTCATTTGCGCTTCTGCGTTCTGTACATCCCATTGTGTGAATGCTGTATTATGTGTCAGCTCCGATGTGTAATAAAAGCAAGAACGTTGCGGGGTACGTCACGTGTTATGTGAATTTCATGAAGCGCTGATATATGTGGGAAGCATCATCTGAGTGGAAAGTGCCGACCAGTTATTATGGCATTAATCATTACAAAGATTAGCAATGCTTGTTGTGTCTGAAGGCGTAAATTGAAAGTGTCGCAATAATTGATGCACGATTTCACCCCTTGTGTTCCGCATGCACGATCAAAGCTGCTGCAGCACGGTAGGAACGGGGGGGCGTCATTTCAGCTTCACTATGATAAGCTGCATATGGGTAATCATAGCATGAGAAGCGAACAAACAATAACATCAAGGAAAACATAGGGGAAGTTACTTGTACTCACTAACCGAATTAAATAAATAATAGATTATTGGAAATAAATGTGGCTGAAAAACAACGTACCGAAGGTGGGGAACCATCCCACGTCTTCGCATTATGCGCGCCATGGTCTAGCATGTCAGCTACCGCACGGCCGTTTGCCCATCTACACTCTCGGGTATTAATGTTTTACTAATAGAACTAATGCTGTGAGTGTTAGCCAGCGCCACCACTCGCCAGCCTTGGCGGCGTATGTGGCACACCCTTTCTGCCAGAGGCGTCACGAGCACGTGATCTTTTTGGGTGAAGACAACGCATGCTACCTTGAGGCATCAACCTTGCCGGATTCGAGACCCTTGTTATGTAACAAACGAGAATTATTAATTAGGAATTATCATTTCTTTAATTTGATCAGTGAGCACATGCAATTTTTCTTACGTTTTCCTTGGTGTGATTATTTGGTGGCTTCTTATGATCTGATTATTCAAAATCGGTCGCCTCGGTTAACCGCCTTTCTTCTAGTTTATTACATAACGAAAGTCTCGAATCTCCAAGCCAACATTGAAGGCAACATTGATGCCTTCGGGTAGCATGTGTGGGTTTATTGACTAGTTGCCTTCACCCAAAAAGTTCACGTACTCGTGACTCTTGCGGCAGAAAGGATGTGTCACATCCGCCTCCAAGGTTTGCGAGTTCTGACGCTGGCTAACACTCCCAGGATTAGTTCTATTAGTAAAACATAACTAGCCAAGAAAGTAGATGGGGAAATGGCGCCGCGGTAGCTCAACTGGTATAGAGCATGGCGCGCAAAGCGAACACGTGGGATCGTTCCCCACCTTCGGTAAGTTGTTTTTTCATCCACATTAATTTCCAATAATCTATGATTTCTTTAATTCGATTGGTGAGTACAATTAATTTCCCCTATGTTTGTCTTGGTCTCATTGTTGGTTGACTTCTTATGATATCATTATTAAAAAATCGGGCCCCTAGGTTAACCTCCTTTCTTGTCCTTTATAAGGGTAATGGGTGGTTCATTTATGATGGCAATCAGGACAAGATTCCGGAGCTGAAAAGATAGCACAGCATTATGAGACTGCCATATGAAAAGACCTCAGTTTGATAATACTTAATTGCCGCAGTATAATAAATAAATTTGACACATTTGCTGTCTCGGTTTCTTCGATTAAACCTCGCGTTGTAATCGGCAATGAATCTCGGCTACATGGATCCATTCGCAATACCGAAATTTCTCCCTCAGATTACTACGTCTTCCGCGCGGCTTAGCTGCTGCCCGGGCGCGAAACTCCGAGCCGTGGAACGAGCTGAAGAGGTCGCCGTCACGCATCGCCTGGCCGCCATCTGGCCTTCCTGACGAGCCCATGAATAAGCTCCCCACTCTGACGAATAAAGTTATCTCTCTCTCTATTCCGCGCTGATCAGAATACGCACGGGTGCCTTCAGCCTTGTCCGCTTTCGATGCCTTTCAAATCTTGCGAATCCGCGCGGCGTAAATTCAATATAAACACTGGTGGTTGTCTGGCCGTTGCTGATGTGTATCACTGTCGTTCGTGGAATAATCGTGCCCGCTTTTAAGGAGCTAATTTCGCTGTTCTTGTGGACAACAAATCACGGCCTTATAATTGGGGGGCATGTCAACAAGCCAGAAGTTTTATGGTAAGACTGAAACTCCAATTTGTAAAGGCGAATTTGTTGTCTATAGAATGTGCTGGAATCACAACCTCAAATATACTAAATCAGTTTGTGAGTGAAACCACGTGGCAAAGAAACACGTGATCTCCAATGCTTGACATCTTCTTGGCAAACCCTGGACCGCTTGTTTCAAATGTCGAAATAATTCACGGTATATTGCCATCATAATTTGTTGTTGCGCATGCATTGCATTTCGCCGCCAGAGCACATTATATAGAGGGCCCAGGAAGGTTTACCTTTCTGATAATGGAGACAATGCACCATTGAAATGCGAACTTGCATTGTATTTGGCTAGGTTCCTGAATACAAAGTATTCCAGAGATTGCGATGGCATATGACGGCTTTGACATGTAAATTCATTGCGTTCATAAACGCTTTTTTCCCTTCTAAAGTCATAACACGAAAAATGCGTCAAGACAAGCCTTGGATGAATAACGATGCTACAAGGCTAACAAAAAAGTACATTGCCATCGTTTTTCCTACAGGAGAAGTCAAAAGCCATGGGTGCATGAAATTATGAGGACGCTTAATTAGGAGATTGACCCGAAGTTAAGGTTACTTTAAAAAAAAGGCTTTTTGATTCACATGGCTTAACATTTCAGACAACACGAAGGAGCGGAGAAAATTTTTGAAGAATAGTGGCCGGGAGCAGGAATCTATTCCGAGTTTGCAGTCAGATAGTACTACATACAGTAGCAGACAACCATAAGAAGGCAGGCTGTTTTATTCGTTATTTTCCGTCTGTGTTCACACACCCCTACTATGGCTCAGTACTGCATTACACGGAATTAAGGCTGGAGCATACATCTCAAGTTCGCTTTAACTATAACAGTGTCGTAAAATTACTTAGAGGGCTAAAATGCGGGCCTTTCCTTGGCTTGAATGTCATTTGGCTTTATATCGTCATATTATATGTATATTACTTCAATTACTTCAATTCACTCAAGTGTGCAAATTAGGTTGTTTGCGGACGACTGTGTGCTTTTTCGAGCAATCGCTTCAACAGATGATCATATTGATTTAAATACTTCTCTTGCTGGCATCGTTGATTGGTGCGAATTGTGGCGAATGCGGCTTATCGTTGAAAAGACGGTCTTTCTTCGCTTCACTCCTCAGAAAGCTCCACTAACCTTTAGTAACACGGTAGGTTCGTTGCCTTTGCAGGAAAAAACAAAATATAAGTATTTCGGTGTGAGAATTTATCATAGAATTTCGGTGTTACAATTTATCATAGAATTTACACATTGATATTATGTGTTCTTCGGCCTTGCGTAAATTATATTTTTTGCGACAAAAACCCACAAATTCCCCATCTAACGTATAAATGCTTGCTAATTATTCATTAATTAGACCGAAACTTGAATATGCGTGTGTTGTTTGAGACCCGTTTACTATACAAAATATTAAATGTCTCTAAAGTGTACAGAAGACAGCCGTGCGATTCATATGTTCAATATTCTCCCGATGTGACGCTCCCTCACAAATAATGCGGGATAATGGCATCGAAATCCTTGAGCAGCGAAGGAAAAACTTAAGAATTCGATTTCTTTCCAATGGCTTTTGAATGTAGATTTACCAATTATTCCTGCATCCTATCTGTCTAGTTCAACGTCTAGGCTAACTCGACACATTTTGCACGGCCGGATCTATTCGAGTATGCTGTTTTTCCCCGAACTATAACAGACTGGAATAACTCGTTGTTGCCCGTTTCAATTGATTGATGCATTATATTATTGTTGTGTGACGCCACGCTGCTTGGACCTGAACTAGGTCTGCAGTATGAAATAAATAAAATAAAGATATATATACATATATATATATATATATATATATATATATATATATATATATATATATATAAATATATATATATATATATATATATATATATATATATATATATATATATATATATATATATATATATATATATATATATATTCAGCGTGTCTCAGCGAACCCGTTATAATATGCTTAATAGTTGACAGTGGCAGATATCACAATTCTAGTCGCACAAAAAATGGAGATGCGAAATCAACTAATTAACAAAAAATTCACTAAGTAACATTGTAACTAATTACGTTATGGCACATACTACAATTTACAAAGTCTAGCCGTGGAGTCCGCAAGGCGGATCCACTTGGATAGAATTTTGAAGACGACATCGGTTTCGATATATATATATATATATATATATATATATATATATATATATATATATATATATATAAATATATATATATATGTATATATATCTGTGTGTGGGTAAACGTCGAATGGTGCAAGAAAGCGAAAACAAAGCAGTAACTTAGGGTGCTATAACGTAAACCTATTCCAAACTTTTCTATTCCAATTCTGCTATTAGCCCTCCACGATTTTTCAAAAACTTTTTTCGACCACCCCCACTTCACCTGTCTGTCACGCGACGTCACAAAACCGCAAGAACTCACCGCGTGTAAGTGACGTGTACGCGATAAAGATGCATTAATATGCTGAACAAAACGGAATTTTCTTCGGAATAGCCGCAGGCTGCCCCGTTCCGAAAGGAATAGAAGATGGCTGCCGCCGATCGCGCAGACGCTGGCTACTCGCACCTGCCGGAGAGCATGGGTGTATTTGCGTATAATAAACCTTCTTGCGTGGCCGTGTAACGTTTTCGAGCACTTTCGGCACGTTTAGCCCCTCATTCTGCCAACTCTTCTTTGCTGAGGGTCCATTTTAGCGTCATTCTTGAGCTACCATTGCATGCCGCCGCGATTTTCGACCTGCCACCGCAAGCTAACTAAGGGAAAGCCGACCAATCGTAGACGCCGGCACCGCCCTCTTCATCCGGTTATCGACTTTCAGTGCAGTGGCTCGGCCCCTTCGAATCCCTCTCCCCTTGAGCGTTCTCCTCGCCTCTTGTCAGCCAATTAGATACGACAAGCCGCTCAGTGTAGGCAATGTTATTCGTTTTTCAAGCAAACAAAAGTTACCTCCCATGAACGAGGAGAGCGTTTGATTGGTCTGTTCAGAGAACCCGGCGGGTGACCGCCCGGTGCTTGCGTTGGTGGTTACGCAAATTTGACGTCAGCACATTGGAATAGAAACATATTGGAATAGTTTTACGTTATAGGGCCCTTAATTCCCTTCTTTTTTTCTTGGCCACAGCAACGGAAGAAACAGCGCTGAATGCCTGCCTGCGCAGTTATGAAACGTCACGGTGTTCTCGTACAGACCTGAGATTAGCTAACAATGCACGGGAGTGCTGCCTGAGATACCATTCGCCCCTTCTACTGACACGCTCGAAATCAGCGAGATTACCCACGAATGCACGCAAAATGGCCGCGTGACTGGCCGCTCGAGGCACTTTGCGTGTATTTGCGCGCTTCTTTCAGGCTCGGAAAAACTCTTCTTTTATAGCACGTATTGAGCAACCGAATGCTTTAGTGGAAGTTTTTCGTGTTCCTCTACATGTTTCTCACTGACGCTTTTCACCTAAATATAACACTTGAGAAGCTGATCAAGTAATTAAGAGTAATTATGTGATTAGGCGGAATGGAAAGAATAATCTGAGTACCTCCATGCGACGGCGAACAGCATTACCTTGGTTCGGTCCAGCTACGTGGCATTCGCGTATTTTTAAACCTTGGTGCATGATAGTTTGGACACCTTGCTGTTTGCCTGCTGCGCAGATTCATTCGTGAAGAAATGCTGAACAAAGCTTACTGGAAGCAGCAGGCCGGCTGCTTTTCTATATACTTTGCTGTATGCTTTACTAACCGAAAACCTCTCCGGGACAGACCACACTGCAGCCATCTGTGCGAAAGCTTCAAGGACCTTAGGTTACCTACTTCGTAATCTGGGTAATTCATCTTCCAACATCCACAGATTGTTCTATCAGCCATTTGTTCGTCCACAGCTCGAATATACATAATCCATTTCATCCCCACATCCTACCTACTTAATCGACATGCTTGAATCAGTTCGGAACCGAGGGGCCAATCCAGCGTAACGTAAATAAAACTCGATCATTCCCTCCAGCCTTTCGTTCTTCGCCTTAATATCGCTCTGGTATCCTTGTTTCACAAATATCTTTATAATGCCACATAATCCACGCTGCATATCCAGATCGCCTCAAAAAGGTCTCGCCGAATAAATACCCACTTAAGTTTTGCGCTCATATACGGTACGTCACATGCTTTTAACTTTTCCGCACTCCTTACGGCCATTCGCTTGTGGAACTATCTTTCTGATAACATTGCCTCCGAGTCAGATCAAGAAAAATTTCGTCATCCCCTACAAGAGCATTTTTCATAATAGCACATAGAAACCACTTTATCTTGTTTCTAGTACTTGGCAATGTGCTTCGAACTTCTTGCGATGTTTTAATTTCTATTGATGCATTGCTATCTCGCTCTTATCAATTAGTATTTTATGCTGCGTCACATGTTCACTTGTATGCCCCGTATATATTGCTTTTCTGCGTCTTTTTCTCGAAATATCCCCTGATGCATTGTATTCCTTGATCTGTTCAGTTTTCCTGTATTGTACTTTCTAGTATTAGTGCCTTACGTTAATTTTACTCGTGTTTTTTCCTTGAAGTGTGCCTTGGTGGCATTTTATTACTTCAGTTTTTCATTTTTCATGTTTTGATCTTTCTGGTCATGTTGAAAAGCCCTGCATTGGGACGTATCTTTTGTACCACACTTCAGAAGGCTGCTTACACTTCTTTTATATGCATTTGATTTTGTAACCTCCTCACATATTGCCCCCATAGGGCCTTGCAGGTATATTATATAAATAAATAAATAAATAAATAAATAAATAGTGGGAGCCGACAAAAAAATATTTTTTGAAAGTGCTCTGGAACTTGTGCTCCGTGAACACCGGCAGAACACACCAATGATTCCAGCGTATATGCCATGCCTCCGTGCCATACAACATGTTAAGGGGACACCAGAGAGCAATATGGTGTCATGAAAAAAGATATATGGGGGAACTAAGAAATTGTTGCGTGTGAATGCGAGAGCATAACGTGACGCTGAGGTATGCCGCGAGTTTAAGACAGCGGCCAAATTTTGCCGAGTTTAGCGCTGCTGCGTTATGTTTCCGAGGGTAATGTTGCTGCCGGTGAAGTCGCAACAACGCAAGACGACAAGCAGGCCGTAGTGCGATCTCTCAACTGAGTTCTATTGAAAGTATAGTGTTTCACTTGCGATGAGTGTTATTTCTCCATGACTACACTAGGCCGAGCGATGGCACTATTTTTTTCCGATCCGGCACCATAGTGTCGGCACTAAATTTCTTCATCGGGTGTGTAGGCGAACTCCACCTCCTACTAAGGGGGGATGTCGTAGTCGTCGTCACCCGAGGGGTAAACCTGAAGCGCGTTGCATCTTATTCGTCGACGGCGTCTGCCGGATCCCGACAACGCGAAAGGCACAGTGAGTTGCTGCAGCTCGCCTGCAAGGTAAATACACCGGGTAGCGAAGCTTCCATAGGAGCCTATACGTGCAAAACATGGCGGATAGATGGATGGATGGATAGATGGATGCCATGAGTGTGCCCTTTGGAACCGCGTGGTGGGTTGCGCAACCGAGCTCTTCTTATTATATTGCCTAATGCCGTACCTTTGATAAAAAAAAGAAAAAAAAGGAAAAGAGAAAAAAAAATCACGATGAATTCCCATAACCAATGTTGCTGAACCCCTATTGTAAGCTTTGTTTTTGCATACCTCGGTTGTTTGTCGTTTGCCTACTTTTTATTCACCAATCTTCCAATCGCCGCTTACTAATCTCTTCTACGCACATATTTACGTTCTCCCTGCTCTCACTAAATCCATGTTCTTCAAGGAGGCCTGAGATGCCTAAATCGACCGCTGCACAGATATCTTCACGTCCTAATAAAACGTGCTCCATCGTTTCCCCAGCTTTACCGCAACAGCCACATGCGTCTACTTCCTTCTGACATCTCGCTTTATAAGTGCGTATTCTAAGGCATCCCGCTCTCGCTTCCAAAAGTAAGAGCTTCCCTTGAGTTATCATGAATTGTTTCTTTTCCGATTTCGTGTTCTCCTCTGAAGTAGTTACTCATGGCAAGTTTCTTTTCCAATGCCGCCACCCACGAGATTATCTCAGTCTCTCTGACTTTCCGCTTGATGTTCTTTGTTGCCATGTTGCTCACCATACAGGTTGCATACTTGCTGGATAGCTTCCTTGTTCTTTTCCTGCACTGTGCATCCATGTTTCTTTTTTTTGTACAAATACCTGAAAACTCTCCCAGCCCATTTAACTTTTCTCCATATTAGTCAGTAGTTATTCATAATCAATTTAACGATGAAGTTCTCTCATTTCAAAGCTTGCCCAGCCCGTGTTACCCTGCATAGCTTCATTTGTAGTCTTCCCGTGAGCGCCCAATGCGAGGCGTCCCTCTGACCTTTGGTTGCCATCGAGTCCCGATTGTATCTATGATTTCAAGCTAGCAACCGCATTTTCTAATGTAAGTCCTGGAACCACCAAACCTTTTCATATACCCTGCAGCACCTCCTACCTATTGCATGCCCATAGCGCTCCGTGTTTCATTAAAGACGTATTTCTCTTCCCGTTTGCTGTTATTTTTTCCTGTGTTTCCAGATATCTATCTGGAAATGGTTATATACAGCACATGGTATATCGTTTATACATATACCAAGGTATTTACATTCCTTTTTCCGAGGTATTTCCTGGTCCCGCATTGACACAGTCTGTTCACTGTTTCCATTGAATTCCGTAACACCTGGTTTTTAACGGTACATTTCCGACCTAAATTATCCCTTTCCTGTCCACCGATATTCACTAGACGTTGCATATCACTTTGCTTGTTAGCTAGCACCACAATGTCATCCGCATAAAACAAACCTGGAAGCTACTGCTCTACTGCTATACCCACCTGTTTGCATAAGAGATTAAACCCGATATTACTTCCCTCTAGCGCCCTCTCCATCCTCACCAAGGCACCTTCGCCTCAGTCCCTTGCTGATATCACCTTCCTCCTCGCTCCTCATCCTTTTCCATACAACGCAAACATTATTTTCTAGGTAAATCTTTCTCAAAATCTGTATACAGTTATCGCCCAAGCCTTCCCCTCCCAGAATATCCCACAAAATTTTGCGTCCTACCTTTTCATGCGCTCATATAATGTCTAAGAAGGCCAGGTATAACGGTGTCATTTCTACTTATTCGTTCTACTCATTTCATTTCTAATAACTTATCGAGACGTTTAATTATTCTGAAGCCATTCTGAATTTCTCCTAAAATGCTGCTATTCTCTGCCTATGCTTGCAGCTTTAATTTAATTGCCTGGATTGCTAACCCATATATTACCAATCTAATGCTGAACCGTCCATTTGAGTGAATTCCATCTTCCTCTCGCTTACCTTAATAAATTAAATGACGGCATAAATCTTGTGTCGTTTGTCTGCCGCGGCTTTCTGACGATGGCGGGGTGGCTGAATGAGCCAAGTAATCCTCTCGCATTAAAAAGGAAAACAGAAAAAAAACTTGGTGTTTTACGTTCCAAACCCAATCGACACATGATGATCACATTAAGGTTTATGGAATTTTTGAACATAGCCTGTTCCAGATAACGTAATTCTAGTCATTCAGCTTGATTACTCAGAGAGACGGACATTCCCTGCACGAGAAATGGAAAGATGATCTCCCGGCGGTGTACGTACTATCGACGTATACACTAATGCGAACGCAGCTCTAAAATAGATTAAAACAAAAGCCGAGCTCGAAGTATACGTAATAGGTAATGTTGTATAATGGGGACACTGAAAGTTGCAAGTTAACTTTAACGACTACATACAAACAGAAACCGTGCTAACCCCAAAGGTGCACTATCTACTCCTGGCCGCAGCGGTCGCTATTCGACGGGGCAACGTCCAAAAACGTGCGTTTACCGTGCATTGGGTGCACGTTAAAGAACACTACAACGTGCCACATAATCACATCGTAGTTCTTGCGCTTAAAACCCGTGAATTTAATTTTAGAACGCAGCTCTTAGGGTTTCGTTGCTACGGTGAGCGTCGGCGTCACGGAGCGAACAAGCACATTGAAAGATGAAAAAGGGTGACAGCGAAGAGAGCGCAAGGAGGAAAGCGGCGGAGGAGGGCATGGTGAAAGCGGAACAATAAGGGCGTAGTTCCTCGCAAGACGCGCTCTGCGGCGACGATGACAACGCCATGGCGCCATACTAGCTTGCGTCGTCTGGGAAATCAGTCTGCGAAAGGCTGCTGTGAATCGCGCCTGTGCGTTACTACGTGCTGCCTCTCGCGACCTCCCGATTAGGGACGCAGTCGCGCTACACTTCGCTCCGTTTGAAACATGCCACATGAGACAGATTGCCCGCGCCTGCCAGTATATCGCGAAATGAAAACACGTATAGAGCTGCACTCAACTTTCATATTAAGGAGCATCGTAATCTTCGGTGAATTTGTAATATACAAACACCTTCTCCATCGCATCAAAGATAAGAGAGAATCTGGAAGAGTAAGCGAGTACACTTATTTTTATCTCGAACCGTCGCTCTCTTATTTGATACACTCTACGCGACCGTCACGCGAAATTGTGTGATATATGTAAATTGAGCCACATCACGGAGTTATGTGGGGAAGTTTCGCGCTTGACGACTCGCGTGTTGGCCTCATCAGCTTCAGTGAGTTTGTACCGAAAACCCACCTCTGAGCGACGACGAGTCCGAGGGTTTGTGGGCTGTCGTGCTCGAGCCTGAAAAATGGCGGGACGTGGAATGTAGCAGTACGGGCAGCGGAGTTGCCCATCGAATAGGAGCTGCGCACGTGCAAGAAATCTTGAATTCGGATCTGCAATGTTTACTCGCGATGAGGCGGCACGGGGTGAATTTTAAGTCCAAGTTTGTCAACCCGTGGCCAATAGCGTTTAGACTCGGGCACTGCAGCCGCAAGCCACGCGGAAGGCTGCCGATTGGGAAACAACGTGGAACGTCGCCTCCGATCCCAGCTTGGCAACAACCGAGAACACCGTGACAGCGGCGCAGGAATCCGCGCACTGCGCCGGCTAAATAATGCAGGAACGAAGATGCCGAATAAAAAGAATAGTTCTAAAAATGAAGAGTCAGCCCAATGGTAAGAAAATATAAAAAAATGCAGATCGAACACATTGTCGGGAACAAGAACCATATGCGATGCATTATGCAAGTTGCTGGCTATCCAGCTTCGTTTGGTGCAGCGCAAAGCACTGCCAGGTGGGACAACGTGTTTATGTAATGCGAGAAGTTGTGTGGATTATGCGAGTCTGTGTGACCATGGCCGCAATATGGCACCGATGACAGTGACGACGATCGCATGATGGTGGTGACGGCATTATTTATACTCCGACCTTTCGACGTAACATTACGACATCCCTATTCCTGGACGCTACATATGGAAGTAAGCGAAGGAAACGGGGATTATGAAGTTATCTGCTACGAAGTGGTTTATGTTATTGATTTATCTTAAATGATTAAACCATTTGAACTCCGGCAAGGAAAGGTTAAGACCTGTTCGAACTCCATTGAATATGAAGTTGGTATATAGAGTGTCGCACAACTTTTACGTAGTGTTAGCTGCCACGCGGAAACAACTGGGGATAGTGGACCGATCCAAAAAGCGGCATAGTCTTGCACAACATCTCAAAGTGTTGTCTGCTACGACGGAAGAATGCGAGAAACTGAGACGTGAGGGAAGGGCCAGACGATTAATACAGCTAGCCGGGAAGTTCGCTTTAGCACGAGAGAAGTGTAGACAGCCACAGTACGGTTAGTGGGCGCTGCGGCACCAGTCGCGCACGCCACCTATAGACCTTTCTTTTTCATGGGCGGCGCCATATTTCGCAAGCAGTGGCGCCATCTCTTAGCACTCTGATTTCACCGCCATGCTGACTTCGGAGAAGTACGCTGTGTTGTATGCCGGGTATACGCTCGGCGGCAGTTGCTTTGCGGTTGCCGTGGCCTACTAAAGGCTCACTCACACTAGCCCGATCCGATACCGATTTCCGTCTTCCAACTATCGGCGCCAGGGTCTTTTTCTTTCGTATCGGCGCGTCTGTCACACTGTACACTGTCACTCTGTAGTGTACCTTTCCCCTCACCCAAAATACATTTCTGGATACGTGTCTGACGTAGATCGAGGATGACATCGTACCGCCTTCGTGATCAACGCAAGTCGAACCGCTTTTTTGGCGGACTACAAACTGCACCGTCGTTTGAACATAAACCACTTAATATAGACACAGGCACGTAGCACTGTATAACACTTAGTCGCAGCTGATGCCATAATTTTGCTTACGCCCATACAGTACCTATGCAGGTCCCAGGAACACGCGTGCCGTAAAGTCACGTGGAGAGGCCACAGTATAAATTATGTCATCGCCGTCGTTCGGTCGTCGTCACTGTCGTCGTCGTCATATCGCTGCTGTCGTCACACAGACGTTCGCGTCATTCTCACAGCTGCTCGCCTTACAAGAAGACGTTGTTCCACCTTGTTCTCCACAGCCTGAAACCTGCTAAATTCTTCGGATATGATCGATTCCCACAGTGCAGGAGAACTGTATAATATTTCGATACTTTTATGCGAAAGCATTCTTGGCATACTCAGGCAAGACTTCCTTTTTTCCTGATTATACAGCTAATCAGCTGTCCTATCAAATATATGGGCCGGTACCGGAATAGTGCAGTCGAAAAATGTGGGTCGGTCGTGGGCGCGTCCGACAGGGTACATGTGCGTGCTTCAAGAAATATCTGTGCCTCCCACTTGAATAACTCTATCGGTGCCACTGTGATGCGCCGAATTCCAGGTGGCGTCAATTGAAGGAGCAGTGTGTCTCGCACGAAGCGCCTCATAAATTGAGTACACGCCTCATGAATTGCAAGTTTCGACTATTCGCATACTTGGATAGCCATCGTATATGAAACCTTCCCGAAATTTATGTATAGTTAGTCTGACTCTGTTGCGATCTATTTTTTCCATATTTACACATTCGTTTTTACATTTTTTTTCGCTCTTTTGAACAGTCCTTTATTTTGCACATATATCCATGCCACCAGACTTCTATCCGCTCAAGTGGGTCTGTGCCAAAGTTCCCGGCA
The DNA here is from genome assembly GCF_023375885.2 of Dermacentor andersoni. Lineage (NCBI taxonomy): Eukaryota > Metazoa > Arthropoda > Arachnida > Ixodida > Ixodidae > Dermacentor > Dermacentor andersoni. The sequence continues at coordinate 342,300,836 of NC_092814.1, forward strand.
TGCACCATGATCAGCTCGAGCACGCAGCTCCTCGTTCGATGTGACACGCGTAGCATTGGCCAGGCTTCTGCATCACCTCCTGAGGTCCTAGTCTGCGGCCGTACGAGTCTAACGAGCCGAGTGTGACGTCACCCAATGCAGTTGCGAGGACTCCTGCTGCGCTTCCACGACGTTCCAGTTTGCGGCCATGTTTCCATCGGCGCCGCCAAACTGCGCTGTTTCCCGATAAGCGGCTTTGCCCGTCACTTGTGGCTGCACTGCCAGAATCTAAACATGGTTGGCCGCGGGTCGACGCACACGGCTGAGGAAGTCGCCGCGTACCGCCTCGCCGAGGAAGACGGGGCAGTGTTCATTCAAGGCTTCCTGCAAGCGCATGCGCTGTCCGTAAACGATGGGTGACCTGGCGGAAGTCTTCCGGTCTCTCGGAGCTTCCACGTCGCACCGTTTTTGGGCCTCGAGCGCGGAAGCCCACAAGCGTCCGGACCCTTCGCCGTTCAGAGGTGGGTTTTCGTGCACCCACAGCACAGTCGATGAATCTAACACAGTTGATGAAGCTAACAACTTGCCCACATAACTACGTACAACACTGCAGATCCACGTAGGGCACCGAATACTGTGGTTCCCGTCATTCAACCTGGAGCGATAAGCGGCTCTTTACGATGAACAAAGAGAGGCTGTCCCTTTGTTCGTCACTGATTCTTCCGTGTGCAAAACATGATTATAAGTGGCGCATGAAGGGCGAGCTACACGCTCTTTGCGACACTTATCCGATTCTCGATCCTCATCGGCGCTTTTTGCTTCATTGCACGAAACTGGCACGGTGCTGCCCAGTGAGCGTATGGCATAGGTGTACGGCTTGTTATCAGATATGTGTATAGTCCGAGTCAGTGCGTTTACATCACCGGCGCAGATAATGTGTGATATTATATGCAGTCGAATTTGTTAGGGCATCGTGTCAGTAGTTGTGCACCGTAATTTACATGTATTGCAACGATTCGCACGACCTTCGCTGAGGATGGAGCAAGTGAGAGAGCGATGGTGCGAGATAAAAAAAAAACTGCACTGTCTGCGTTTCTCACTTTATCTCCTCCCTTTGAGATAAAGCAGATGGTGTGTCCATTTATTCCTTCGCGTTGACTTGCACCTTTTAAATCGGACAGCGCACTTTGGCTCCGTCACCCGTTTCCCTGGTCAGTTGTGCGTGGTTGGTAGACCAATGCCGGTGGTCGGGAATCGCTCGTCGAAGGTTGGAGACAAGGCGCCGACGCGAAGGACGCCCCTGCTTGCGTTGTGGGGCGCGTTCACAGGCGAACGCCAACTGCGGTGGCTCTTTGAGGCACTGCGGGGAATTAATTATTGCTTCATTTATTTCAATCAATTAGGGAATGCACCCTAGTGAAACGTTACAAAAATGTAGCTTGAGGACATCTGGGGCCCAGAGCATAAATAGATATATATGGTATACCGGAGTAGCACGCATGCACAATTTATGCCAGCAGGCAATGGCGAAATAACATTTCAAAAGGACAAGATGTTATATGAAAGACGGGGGAATGAAACATCAACTAAAACAGGAAAAATGCTAACTAGTCATCTATTAGCAAACAGTATTATTTGTTCCTTTTAATAAAGTATAACTTAAACGATGCGAACCTATAAACTTCATCATAAACATCATATAACGGGTCATACATATTTAGCGTTCTAGGCAATAGATATTCTAGGCTCCGTTCACCGTAGTTTGTTCTTACACACGAAAATAACCATTTATTTGTCTGGTACAAATGCATTTATGTATGCGTGCTGTTTGAGAGCGAGCCTTAAGATGTTAGGTACACTTGTCAGAGAAAATTCGAGAGTATATAATAATCTGTATGCAAAAAGAATGTCCACACAAAGAATATTTTATTGAATAAGAAGTTGATGAGTTCTCTAACTGCCACCAGCTATAAGTCTTATTGCTCCTTTCTTTTTCAAACCTAGAAGCATAATAATGCTGCTTTTAGATGTGGTCGCCCATACCAAGAGGGGGCATCCTGTAAGTGTCCACCTATAGTGGACATGTTAATTTCGTCTGGTGTTGGAAGTGGTGATTGGGTGGGGGCGCCTGTCTCCATCTGTCTCCCCAGCCCATCCTATCAGAGCTTCAGCAGCTTACGAAATGGACATGTCCACTGGGTGTTCATTTAAAAAACAATAATAATAAACAAGCTACAGTAATTGAGATCACGTTGGAATATCGCATGGCATATGATGAGTTTAGGCTAAGGTTGAAATCCATAGCGGCATTTTGACCAGAAACCTACAGCAAGTGAGCGCTTTGAGCTACCACACTGACCCTACCGAACTCTGGACGAAGCTTCTATGTAAGGCCTACAAAGATGATTGCCATGCGTACTTCAGTGACGATTAAGCAATCAGTGTTTTCAAGAAATAAAATGCAGAAAAATAGCACAATTGCAATAAAATAATCGGTCAATAGCGGCATTTAGAGTCAGCTATGGGGGGGGGGGGGGGGGGAGGCGAAGCAAGTTTGTTTAGAATTAAAGCTTTATTCTTTTTTTTATTTTGTTGAGTGACGTAAGAGCCAGCTTTTACAACGGGTCAGTTTGGTTTTGCACGGAGTGCCTTGCATCTATGCAGTACGTCCGCGCGCGCTCTGAAACCCGACTTCGGCTCATTAGCGAACGGGCCCGGCCCGGTGTCCGCAGCCTCAAAACCTAGCCCGCACCGGGCCGACTCAAAAACATCTTAACCAGGCCTGGCCCGTGCTCTCGGGTCGGCCCGGGCCCGTGCAGTTCTCTAGGCTGTGCCACAGTGCCTATAAACAACGCCCCATGCACCACATCATGTGCGTCTGAAAGCCGTGCGACGTTGAACTCGGCCTGCAACTCGGTTCGCGCGAGAGCACAGCCCTTGAGAAAGTTCGACCGCGGCCGAGAGAGGTTGCTGAAAGGTTGCGGATACTTACAAATACGGCAAGCGAGAAAGGAGGAGATAAGATTGATACGATAAGACAAAAGACAATGTCTGGCTATTTGACACCCTAGAAGGCAGCCCGAACATAAATGCACAAAGGGGCAAATATTCTCAACAGGGTGTGGCATGTGTCTATTGCAAGAGAAGACTAAACCCACTTTAACATAACAATGTCAAGATACAATGCTCAACCACAACCGCAATGCAATCCCCAGTCAGAGCAGTAGGGAATGTCGGCATTGCACAAGCGCAGGAGTTTGAAGCTTACGGGAGCATTATCTGCTCAGCGGTCCAAATGAGCAAAACACGTTTAGAGTATTCGTGGGAAATGATATCAAGAGAACAAATGCCGGCGTTCTTACAGGCACAGATAACCTTACAATATCAGAAAACGCTCGGCAAAATATAAGACTGCAGTAGATATACTAAACTTTATGATATGATTAGCTCAAGCAGGCTATGTCACCATTGGTCGCCCCGCCGTTTAAAAGGGGATGCCAATAACATTAGTATCGATAAGTGAGTGCTTCTTGCAGTGAATGCAAATCTTAGCGCGTAACATCATAGGGCGGAAAACTTATCTTACATGAATGATGGTGCATATGGCCTCTAGTAACCATCACAAGCTGTTAAATGCCGTGGCGGAAGACCTCATTCACAAATGATAGCGCATCGCAGTTTAAGGGGCCATAATCAAACCCAGTCTAAGATTTTGGTTTCACACCAGATTTCGAAGAGTGCCGTTCAAGGAGCGTCAAAGTATACCAAAAGAATGTTAGTAAAGGTTAGTGCAACTCTTGATATATCCAAATGATCTATCGCAAATCTTTAGTGCGAGAAAGCGACTACATTGTACGCAGCAGACAATCTCTCCCCTTACCTGGGGGCGAAATGCGAAAACACCCGTGTACTTTGATTTAGGTGCACGTTAAAGAACCCCAGGTGGTCGAAATTTCCGGAGTCCTCCACTACGGCGTGCCTCATAATCAGAAAGTGGTTTTGGCACGTAAAACCCCATAATTTTTTAAATCTCTCCCCTTACCTTGCTTACAGTCCCCACAAGGGAATATTAACGGCCTTTCATGTGAGGGACCAGCTTACCAGTGTCGTTCAAAGGGAAAGTGTGATCATCGCATTCTACCGGTGCTAACATATAGGGCAGAAATTTGCCCGTTTAATACAGACGTTCGAGACCAAGTTCCGACATAGCAATGGAACGAAAAATGTTAGGCGTAACGTTAAGTAACATAGTAAAGCGATGTGGATCAGATAGTTAACGGGTTTAGCCGGCATTACAGATGACATTAAGAGAAAGAAATGGAACTCGGCAGGCCATTTCATGCGAAGGATAGATAACCGGTGCATCAGTAGAGTTTCAGAATAGGCGCAAATGGAAGGTGAGCGCTCTCGAGGACGACAGAAAACTGGGTGGGGCGATGAAATGAGCAAATTTACAGGCGCAAGTGGGACTCGGCTAGCGCAAGAAAGGGGTAAAAGAAGGTCGCAGGGAGAGGCTGTCGCCCTGCAGTCGACATAAAGATGGGCTGGTGATGATAATGCGAGGGCAGCCATTTTGGTTGGCCTGCGGCCCGCCATGTTACAGGCAAGTGAACTTTGTCCGTGGCCGCGAAATTGGCATGCCATCCGCGCGGCCTCTAATTTTTCTTTTTCTTCTTTTCTGTCGTTTGCCTTTTGCTGTTCGCTCGGAATTCTTCGATTGCCATCATACTATGCGCTTTTAGACTCGCAGCCATCTTAACGCGGCGTTTCGATCGTGCGCGTAGTTTCTTTTGTGTGTGTGAGTGTGTTTTTTTATTGAGCGCAAGCGGCGGGGTGATGGCGGCCCTTTCTGTCACAGTGTGCCGACCCTGCAGCGCCGCTTCCCTGCTCGACGCTGGAGGACCGCACGCAGCCGCACGGCCACGCGCACCGCGTGCTTCGTCGGGGAACTGCAGCGGCCGAGTCTCGACGACGCGGCCGCCCACAATGCACAGCGACGCGAGGAGAACGCGCTGTCGTGGCACGGCCGCGCTTGTTTTTCTCGGTGATGTCGCTTTTCTGTGCCGTCACTTCTGGCGGCTCAAGTTCGTGCGCTTTCTGAACTATTTTATTACGTTTTTAATTAAATAAGAATTCAATTGTCTACGTTTATTGTGTCTGCGCATGGCCACCCTCGTTGAGCGACACGAGGTGGTTCTAAGCTGTGCCCAAGAGAGCTTTATGCTATCTTGGCCCCCTTGATTGGTTAGGGACAATAAAGAACGATAACTTTAAATAATCACTTGACACAAGTTGAAGTTTTTATGAATGCTTACAACACTCGTGCTCATGAATGCATGAATATACGCTGTTGCCGCACAAAGAATGGTAAACAGACGCTTCGGTACCGCCTTTCCGCACTGCTAGATTATTTCTTGCGTAGCCATGGCATGGGTATTGCTGCAATTTTTGAAACACTTACACGTATATTCTTCGGATGAATGACGTTATCAACCCCGATTCAAACTTTATTGTTCGCCCTTTCACTGCTTTATTAGAATGCGTCTTGTTAGTATATCGCTAGTATGCGTATACTACTATGTCGCGCAACTTCGCAATTAGTCCTTGACTTCCGACTTCCTTCATTTTGCCTTCGTAAGTTAGCGGCGCTAATGATCAAAGCGGTTGTACGTTCTCCCAGTTTAAGTAATGCGTATACACGATACGATTTTGGAATCATACGTGCAGTGTCATTAATTTGCGTCATGCATTTATCACGCCAGTCGTCCGTATATTATTTTATGGCCTCATACGTACGTGCATTATTGGTTATTATATGCCTGTCCTAAGCATCTGTTTAAATGTCATGTTGCTAATTGCTGCCAAAGAATGGGGCGGCCGTCTGCTCGGTAGTTTTCATGGGGCTGCTCTCTCCTAGAGAAAATTTCAGGTGAATTGAGCTGAAATGAATGAGAAGAGTCTCTCGAAAATCATGAGGACGTGGCATTGAGTCTGTTGTCACGCTGCCACATGTATGCAGCTCGATGGCTCCCTACATGGCACGGACTGACGTTAGTTCTATAGCACTCCAAAAAGAAATTAGGTGCATCTTTTTCTTATCTCGCCTGCTATCCCAATTCGCGCAAACATGCGCATATCACCGCCTTTCTATCCACGCATTAAGATAACATTTCGCCGTTCTTTAGGAAAACGGAATTCTTCGGTGTAGCTTTCTTTTTATCGCAATCTAAGAGTACAGAGAAATATTCGATTGGCGGTTTTATTTACAGGCTACAGATCCGGACAATTAAGCACTGCCCTTCTTGGCATGCATCTAGGAACGATAATATGCCTATCGCGAATTTGCTTCTTTTTTTTTCACGTTCGGCGCTAAGATATGCAGGGCATATACTAGCTAACTTTAGCCAAGGTTTAATTGATGCAGGAGCTCTGCAGGAGGACGCTACAAATGCGTGTTGTTCGCTATTGTGTCGAACAAGCCTTGTGTTCTACTTAACTAAATGATTATCCAAGAAAAGTTAACATCGCAAGTATCAACTTTAACACAAGCTTCCAATTGGAGGTACAGCCTTCTCGGGAACATCTAATTCTGACTTTCCAACTTACGATTTGTTATGTAATCTCTTTCTGCATCCAAAAGAAAGCCCGCGAAATATAAAAAAAAAATAAAACACTTGGCATGACCATTTGCTCCCCGCGATTTCAGTTCTCTTAAACACTCCACATATGAAGGCATTGAACACTAGAGCTTGATCAATTAAAGAAGTATTTTTTTTAATTAGACAAGATGTTTTGGCCAATCAATGATAACAGCCAAAAACTAGGCAGTTCGAGCAAGGTGACTGCTAGCTAAACAGCGTTGGCCATGTGGTGCGCATGCTCTTGCAATTCATTCATTCGTGGGTGCTGGTTCAAATATGACCCAAAAAATCTGGTTCAGTAAACAATATGAGCCCTTCTATCGAAAATAATTAAGAGGATGTTTTAGCTCGGGCCCAACTCCGACACGGCCTATTCAAATACATGTAAAACGCAAAAACGTTTTTATTAGGTAACCCCTGGACCAATTTTAATGAAATTTGTTGCATTTGAAAGAGAAAGTTAAATTCTAGTGACTGTTGGAAACGGAATTGCGATTTAGGGCTTGAACGTTCTGAAAACGATTTTCAAATATTTGACCGTTAGAAAAAAATAGAAGCACGAAGTTTACGAATTCATAGCTCTGCATCAAGAACAGATATCGCGGTTCTGTAAACGGCATTCAATAGATCACTCAAAGCGGACAAATTCGGTATGTCATTTGACATCTTACGTGATTTTGTTACGTTGCTTACAGGGGTTGTGCAAAAGCTGTATTTGCAAATTACAAATTTTTTTTAGATTCATGTGTAACATATCAATTTTGTCCGCTTCAGATACCCTGTTAGATTAAATTCACTGAATTGTATTATAATATTTCGTTGCTGAGTTGCAAACTTGATAGTTTCGTTTTCTGAAAATTTTTGACTTTTGCCAATTTATAAAAAAAAAAACTGGCGACCTAAATCAAAAATTCAAAACAAACAGTCATTAGATTTTAAGGTTTTCTTTTAAATGCGAAAAATCTTGTCAAATTTGGTGCAGTTGTTGCCGAGAAAAACTAATTCTCCTTTTACATGTATTTAAAAAGGAGCACCCGAGTTAAAGCTTCCTCTTAAGCCTGATCATGTCAACGTGACTATTTTAGATCTAAAAAGAATCATGTGGTTGCATGTGTAACATTGATGCACACATACACAAATATTAAGACGCGCACGCACGCAAAGTGCATGAAATTATGAAACTTTCGCAGAGTCCAAAATATTATTTCGCATCAATAACCGATACCCCGTCTAAACGGGAAACTTTGTTATGCGGGAACATTTTATGGCCTCAAAATGTTGGCAATTTTGTTCCCCTGGAACACTTTGCCGTAAGAGAGCTTAACAGCTCAGTTGATATGTTCTGCTATAATTATTTTCTTCAATATTTCCGTTCATGAGTTCAGTGCCTGAGTGTTACCTAAATGTCGCCGTTGTTGCGTACCTGTATTGAAGACAACGACGACGGTTAAGAAAGAACACAGAGACGTCGTTGTGCGAAGATCAGCTACATTTACGGTTACGAGAGTGCCAAAGGAGGTATACGATAGCTTTAGGAAGAACACAGGCTGAATGCACACCTCCGCCGCTACGACTTCGTTGCTATGGCGGGGCGGGAGACGATTCGCTCCACCTTTAGGCTATCGCTTTATAACAAAGCGCGAAAATTTGTCCGGAGCAAAAAGCGACAGAAAAGCGGGGATGCATATCCCCTGTAGGTTGGTTGGTAAAACTTTTTTTGAGTGTCCTACAGATTGCTGACCCGGGCCCCGGTCTCCCACGTCGGGACGTCCAGGCCTTGTCTAGACGATGATTCACGGCCCAGATTTGGTCAGTGAGCGTGGAGCTGAGAAGGGCATAGGCCCAACCCCTGCCGGGATGATGCTGCCCGAACAGAGTACACGCGTGAACCAAAGTTTTGCGGAAAGATTACACTTCCGCGGAATCAAGCGCAGCATTCCAATGCAAAGCATACAAGCGACAGAAGGAAGTCAAGCTCTTCGTGCTAGAAGGAATGCCACCTGACTGAAGAAGGAACGTAGATTTTTTTCTTTCGAGAATCTCCTGCCCGCCAACTTTTGTTTATGAGTTTTGGTATCTGTGACTGAATATAACTCGGGTAGCCAGGAAAAAACTGGGGACCGCAGTACGCTTCAGGCGCCGGTTCTAATTGGCGGACTCGGAACTGCAGTCGGTGCCCAAGAAGTGTAATGAGCAGACGACGCTACCGGTTGACCTATCATTTTGATGCCAGATTTGGATGGGGTTGTGCTGCGACATATGCCAGGGATTCCGAGGGCCGTATATAGTCAGTGGATCTTGATTCAGACATTTTTAGTGTCTACACTCCATGCAGGGGTAAAGGTCGCAGAGAGTTTTTCACTCCATTATTGAACCCTGTACTTGGTAGGCCCATCACGGCTTATTCTCGTGGGCGATTTCAACTGCGTGTTAGAGGAGACGGATCCTGTATCCTATAGCGGTACTCCAAAATTTAAAGACATGGCTGGAGATTCAGTACTCTGAGAGCTCGATGATGAGCTTGGAATGTAGATGCTTGGCGAGGGCTGAAGAGCTGAATTGATCGGTTTTATGTCTCATCATCACTGTCACCCAGTGTGCACTCTTCGAGGTTGTTTCGTTGGGCTCTTAGAGAGCACTGCTTTCTAATTCTGCGGTTTGCCGATTCGTATTTAGTCTAGCAAGGGAAGAGACCATGGCGTTTAAATCCACGGCTCTTAAAGGACAGGCAGGCAACCGCAGAGGTATTGTACATTCTATATCGCAAGATCCATAACAAAGAGATTCTCTAAGTCACAGAATGGGATGAAGTGAAGGCAAGTATGCGCGAGTGCTTCAGGTCTTGGTACAAGTGTCGATCGCGCGAGATTAAGATCGTCTCTGACGCAATCCTCCTGCGCTCGATACCACTCTTTTGCGGTCCTGTGGCACCTCTACCACTGGCATCTCTCGGAAAGGAAGATCGGATTCCCCTGCAGCGACGCTGAGATGGCTTGAGGCGATAGAAATGGAAGCATGGTGCAGAAGAAACGCGCTCCGTAGAAATCTTTCAAGAAAGAGCACAACTCTCTCTTCCTTAGTACATCCAAGCACTATTTGCATACTAGCTTCACCTGATGGAGTTCTTGAGTTGGCGAGGCTGTTTTATAAGAATTTATATGCTGATCCATCTACCATTCCAGCTGTTGTTCCATTTGTTTCACCAGTTGAGCCGCCGGAAGTTTCTGATTCAGCCACAGTTGAGAAAGAGCTCTTTTCGGCTTTGAAGTCTATGAAACATAATCGCACTACAGGATCTGATGGTTTGGCAGTTGAATTTCATGTTAAGTTCTGGCAAGTGTTAGGTAAGCCTTTCACATCCCTGGTGAGTAGGCTGCTCAGTAAAGAGACTTTGCCAACGTCTTAAATAGATGGGCTAATCACCCTCCTTTGTAAGCATGAGTCCAGAAGTACCGATATAAGACGATGGCGTCCCATCAAACTTCTGAACTGCGATTACAAGCTCTTAGCTAAGTGTCTTTGTATGCAACTCAATCCACTGCTTAATGCTATTTTGAGCCCATATCAGACATCTTGCGTCCAGGGTCCTTTCACTTCGTCAAAATGAGTCTGTAGTCCCCCATTACGGCGTGCCTAATACTCATATTGTGTTTTTGGCACGCAGACTCGCCGAATATCAGTTTTCATAATAAGAACATTCCATATAACCACAGACCTTGCGGGAGGGAGAAGATCTCGTGACTCTGTCATAAAACATCACGTTGAGTGACTAAATGAGAGTTTACAAATTTTTTAAAGAAAGCATGCACGGTCGCAGCATTCATTCACAAAATTTCGCGTCGGCTAAGTCCCATTGAAGCCGAATACAAATTTTAAGTTTATCTGCCAATTCCGGTCACTTGCTGCTACATATACAAAGCTTTTTCTGACCAGAAAAATATAGTAATTTTTTTCAGTTGGAAGCGGTTTATCTGGAACATTAATACCATGCTCTATCCTGCTTCACAAGCGTCAAACCTGCTTTACATTATTTCCTTGCAAGTAACTCTCATTACCAGTTTCTACTGCGAAAATATTGTTTGTCTATAGTAACATTTCATTGCGCCTTTGAATCCCACCCCCCTTTTTTTTTTCCTATTATGTTTAGTGCTCCAGCTGCGTAGTTATTCGGTCAAGTACCAGCCAGCCTGAACTTCTCAACTTTCTTGTTTGAAATACGTAAGACGCGTTTACAGAACTAGGCACATTGAAAATGTTGATCTAAGTGAAGGTAATGTCACCTGATTTTATAGCGCTATTTTCATCGCTCGACGAACGTCGCCCGGTAAATGTGCTCGCTACCCCCGGCAGAAGCAAAGGAAGAAAGAGTTACGCTGAGCGGACTAACTCCCAAGGGCGAGCTGTGTCAGCACGGGAGTAACTAAGTTTAAATTAATGAATCTTGCGAAGGTCAGCATAGCAGCACAACACTACGTAACTTTGTTTTGCCCACTAATTTTTTCCGCCCTTCCATCAGACGTTCCAGAACGGAGTTCAAGTCAATGCTGCTAAAGCAATGCATGCACCGAACACGCATCGTAGTGACCACTTCGTTTCCTGAAAATGTGATCAAACGTCTTTCGTGATATGCAGCTGGGCAGCAAAAGAATTGGAATGTCTGTGACCAACGGAGCTGGCGACCGAACACGCAGCACGCGCTTGACAGACAAATCAATACGAGTGCGCCGAGACAACCGAACAGTGACGATAAGTAAGCAACAGCCGTACACGCATGTGTACACACTTATGACTATAGCAGAGGACGCCAGAAGCAATGCACACTAAGCGTGGGGATGAAGGCGACTCCGCTTGATTTCGCAGGAAATAACGTCCTGCAACATTCCATATGTACTGTTCTACAAACATGGTGACTCGCATTTCAAAAACCCGAGCAGAGCAGGTGTCCCCCCTCTGGCATCACACTCGAGAGTATGCCATTGAGATATCTCGGGGCTACGCCTCGAATTTACGAGCGCCGCAACAAAAAGAAAAAAGAAAAGCAGCCGTAGGGGTTCCTGTGACTGGTTAAGGTAGCCTGAGTCGATATAACGCGAGGATTCCTTTCGATCGATTATATTGCTTTTTACAGTGGAGCTGTTAGAACCTCGCTGGCTTTCTCTTGACGTGCCCCGCTTCACCGAGCTCAGGGAAGAGAGAGGAGAGAGACAGTGAAAGGAGAGTTTAAATTTAGCACAGCGAGAGTGGGTGGAGCCTAGCAGGGGAGAATGAACGGCGCGCACGAGAAGGAGGAACGCGGCCCGGAGCGTGCCCTCTCCATATGGTGTGCGACACAGGGGGTTCAGGCGAGGGAGGAGGAGCGGAGCGTTCTTCTCTGGCTGGTGCTAGGGTGCCCGATGTCCTCCTCGCCCGCTGCTCCGTACAGAATGGAGACAACCACTGCGTCAAATACGGCGTTGGTCACGCGAACTGCGGACGCCGTAGTAAACTCCTTTGGCGGACGCCGTAGATATGCGTTGTTGGCGCTCGCGTGTCTTGTGTTCGGTTTGGCACTACTTTACTGGCCTTGCCCCAGTTCCACTAGTCTCTGGTGTTCGCGATAGCAGTGTCACGCATAATTGTTTTAATAATCACTCTTCACGGCCCGGCGGAGTGTAGCTCGGACAACGGACTAAGAGCCAAAAGGAATATCATTAGAGTGCAATCTTTACAATATACCGACCCTATCAACGCAAATAAACTAAGGCCCCTTTAAACATGCCAGTTAGACATGCATATAAACTCCAGGACGGTTCGTGTCGCTACTACATCGCCAGTACTGCTACTGCTACGCTCGAACAAATAAATTTCGCCGCCGCCACAGCCGAGAGCGAAAATAATAGCAAAAATATAGAGCGTAAAGGAATAGCATTGTAATGAAATCTTTACAATGTACCTACCCTGTTCACAGAAATAAAGTAAGGCCCACTTTAGCACCCCACTTAGAGACGCATCTTATGTCAAGGACGATTAGTGTCGCTACTATATCGCCACTATTTCTACTGCTACGATCTAATAAATAAATGTGGTTGCGGCCACAGCCATAGTAATCACCTTACGCAAAACTTGCCACGTGTTCTCAATCATCAAGTGTCAGTGCGTTAAACTAGTTCCTAAATGGGAAAATGTGGAGCAGAAAACACGAGTAGCCTCAGTCAAGCCCGGTGTTAACTTAACTCCTGTATAAGCACTCCACTCCGCTTTTCTTTTCTGTTCAGCGTAAAATGTTAAGTGATTGAATGCTCAAAAAATAGAAAATGTCAGTTTTTTGGGAATATATTCATGCAATGGAAGCAAGGAGCTTGGTCAGTATTATTGCGTTTAGAGTTATCACCACTTCTGACAGGAAAGTCTAGTAGGTCCTCATAGTCCTCAAACTGATGGCTTGCGAGACCAAAGTTTGTTTAAAAGGAGAGTAGAAGGATCGATTCGAATGATAGAACGGTAGCGAGGGTCATCAGGGTACGATACTCACGTGCATTTCGACGGGTATTGAACTGTAAGGGGTACTCTCGTGCTTTTTTGAGTTAGCCTATAGCTGGCAAGCCCACGGCCGATTGTACATTATTCCCCTGAACGCAGCTAATGTGACGTGTTGCAAAGAAAGTGCAGATACGTGATTCACACTGGTAACACGTAGTGCCAAACTGAATAATGTATTTAAGGCCTAAACAAACTTTCCAAATAATTTTTCGCGAAGCGACGGCATGTGAACGTTGCCCGGTTTCTGTGAAAAATGGTTTCATAGAAACTGGAATGCTAGAGGCTGCTGGAAGTGCAAGCATCGCACGCAGCACCACAGCCATGGGCGCCCGTGTGCGTCGCCCGAGTCCGGGGCCACGACACCCGAAGCAGCCGAAGTGAATCCTTTTTTTGCCGAACGTGGTCGCCGCCTGCACTGCGCTGCTGTGGGGAGGAGCGGCGACACAGTGGCACGCACGCTTTTTTACGAACGCATTCTTTTTTTTTTCTTCTGTAACATCGCTCGTCGCGGTTCGCGTCGGTTCGACTCCTTAAGATAGAAAACATTTCATCAGTAAGTATTGAAATAATGAAGATCTGTTTTCGTGTTACATAACTTTTTCCCCCATCACAGATCCTTCTTGTTTCAAGGTAAACAGAGAGGCCTGAATATATCTTATCCCCAATGCTACAGATCTCCGAAAAGGGAGGACAACTCCGCGAACGCGTGGTGCCCAACCAAACAGGTGCCCAACCAAATCTATCCGACTGAGGTTCGATCCCAGACCGAGTGGACTGTCGATCTTCGCTGGAGGAGTACCGGGTGTTTGGGCGCCGACTGCATCAGGTTATAAGATACAGCGGATTCGATACAGAATAACACCTCTTGCAGGTCGATGTCCCGAACACGGGCTGTCGAAAGAAAACTTCCTTGCGAAGCATACAATAACCGAAAAAAGTTGAGTAAAATATATTACATCGCCATATGCTTGAGTCTTTATAGTTCAAGAGCCAGTAATTTACGACCCTCCCTGGTTACGTAGTGACTTCGTCGTCAAGCTGCTAAGCCCGAGGGCGCGGGAATAAATCCCGGCCGCGGCAGTCGCATTTCGATGGGGGTGAAGTGAAAAAACGGCCGCCTAGCGGGCAATAAGTGCACAATACGCAACTCCAGGTTGTCAGATTCAATCCGGAGTCCCCCACTACTTCGTGCCTCATATCATACGGTAGTTTCGCCACGTAAAACCACAATTTCAATGACAAATTCCGCTTGCCTTCTCTCTCTCTTTTTTCTTTCTGCGTATAACGAGCGGAAAATAATATACGGCAAACACATGGCTGTTGGAATCATTTACTGCATTACGAAACGTAATTTCCCGTTTTTCAACGTGTAATAGAACGTATTGCATTAAGCGACACTAACTTAAAATTTTTAGGGTTGAATATATCAGGGTCGGGCACACCCATATTCAATGACACCTGATGTAGTTACAGGAGCCCAAGACAGTGCTTGAAGGTTGATTTCAAAGCAAGACTGCAGAATGCCGTCTTCATGGTTACGCGTATGTTATTGAATAATTATTAAAGTGACCCTAGAGCTGTCTGGTTCCGCGTCTAATTTCGCCCCTATTATGATTATTAGTGTTTTTTTATTATCTCAGGATTCCTACGAACCAGTGCATACTAACGCGATTATACTAACTTGGAGCGGAAGAGGGGCCTTTGAGTTCGCCCACGGTTTTCAGAAGAAACATGTCCGCGCCTGCAGTCTGGGCACAGAGTTTTTTTTTTTTTTTTTTTTTGAAATGACAGGTCTCGGCCCACCTCGTGGCAGTAGGTGAAGAAGCCTCGGTCCTGATTTTGTGCTCTGATAGGCTGCAGCAAGGTGAAAGAAAGAATATGCAAGTCATTCGTTAGCGAGACCACAACACGTGTCACGCACAGGAGTGACACGTGAATACCTGCCGCTGTGTTGAGTCAAGGACCGGCGCAAGCAAGAACAAGGGCAAAACGGCACGAAACGGGCAACGCTGCGTGTACGCACTTGCTTGCTCGACCTCGAGGTTGAGGATCGCAAAGTTTTACGATCGTAAAACTTTGCGTGTTCTTAGTTAACAGTTCAGATGCCAGTCAACTATTACGTACAACCAACCGCCTTAACAACCTTAACCATAAACATGTTGAAAATAAGCGTTCGGAAAAAAAGTGTCTGCTACGAGTCTTATAATTGAACTATAGTTTGCGCAAGTGATATGAAAAAATACGTTGTTGTTTTTTTCCGGGAAAATTCTGCGGCTGATAGTTCATGTCAGTCGATTTTTATTTGAGCTCAATTGATAATCACATCTCCTTCGGAAGTCAAAATGTACCATTTTTTTTTATCAATGAAGTTTCTGTTATAGAAAGGAACCTAAACAGTTGCTAAAAATTCGGAAGTTCCATTGGAGACATCGTAGCCTGACCTCATTTATTTTCTCCCTCATTTATTTACTTCATGCTTGCGGCACCCACGCCTCCAACAGAGCGACTACATATGCTTCGAAGCAGCGCACACCGACATGCCTTCCTCACGAAGTGTCTAGGGAACGGGGACTTCAGAAGCTGTACCCTTGCTTCTCGCGAGCTGCAAGTAACCGCCGTTTACAGCGGAGAGCACCGTTTTGGCCAAATTACTAAAAAATATAAACAAGGGCATAAGGCGGGAAATGTTCTCGAAACAGTTTCAAGACGCCTACCTACACGTCATGCGTCAGTGATAGCATTTCATGTTAAAAAAAAGTAGGCATGCAGACACGGGCACAAACAGAGGGAAACGCAAAACATACACCCACCGTCAACTGAAAGGGCGCAGAGTGGCGGAAAGAAAGGCACGCACAAAACTTATTGGCTCATACTGAGGAATGGTAGTACCTTCCGTCAAAATTAGCTGCTCAAGCTCGATCGACGCAGCTCCAAGAGTCAATCAGGGATGAAAATAAAGAGGAAGTGTCAGGCCTTAACAGTTATATTTCACGTAGGCCCACATGCAACCCCACTTAAGTTTTCGCACTACCACTGTGGCACTGCAATACTTACCCGCGTTGAAGTCTTCAAGCTTATAGGTCAAATATCGAGTTGCTGAACAACACAGCTTCAGCGGCAAATCGAAGCCTTCATGACGTATATTTCTCATTGACATGTTAACATTCTAAATTTGCCAATTTGGTTACTTTTTTGCACCCATGGAATGAATAACATTGGAGAGGAGGTGCCCACTTGCCGGGCATTGTTCTTAATCGGTACTATCCCATTGTGTGAAGATCTATGCGAATAATCCATATTTGATTTCAGTAATCAATGTGCACGAACTGAAGACGGCAGTCTGTAAAAAAATTAAACAATTCGGGCCTGGTGCAATGCTCTCATTCGAAGACAAATACGCCAACGAGACGACGCAAGGTTTCGCAGTTACATGTTCTCATCATTCGTCTTCCATTACAGTCCTGCCACATGTCCACTGCAGGGGAGCTAAATCTAAGGGGTACGCTTAAGTTACATAACACTTTGAAGTTCGAACAGATTAGATTGGTGAATTGTTACAGTGCGATTAATCTTCGTAATGCAGGCGTTGTGTAATCGTGAGCTAAAATTGATAGGCCATTAGCGACGAGAAAAAAGTACGCCGACAGAACGCACATCTTGGTATCTATGTTAAGCAAAGCTTTAGTAAAGCGGTTAAATAAATGCTTTGCATCTATCGGCCACGAGTACATTTGTGTTTGCTTTCAGCCTATGCAACCCGTAATCTCGTGCAATATGCGCCACAGAGCTCACAACTTTATAGTTTTGGAATTTGTATGTTTATGCACTGCATCGTTCACAGGCTATACCGAAATGCAGTCTTAATCAGGTGGATGCACAGTGCGAGACGTCTAAACAAATATGTCTGCGAGGACAGACGCGATGCATGACGCTCGTGGAGGGAAGCCTGGGAATGAGAAGTTCGTGAACAGAAAAGTACGACACGTATGAAACATCATTTCGGGATTCTGTACCTCTTGTATCACAGTGGGCGAATTCATGAGAATTGGCCAAGAACTGGCACACACACACACACAGTGGCGCATATCGAGAGGCTACATCACAGCGAATAAAGTAAATTGAAGAATAAGTAAATCACGATTCGCCATTTCATTAAGGTTGAATCCGCGATTTTATCTGACGAAGAAACATAGTGGCTATGAGTGACCAATAGGGACAATGTCTCTGGAATAATTTTGGCCGTCGGGTGTTTTACAACAGGACTTTGACCACGTGCACGTGCAGAAGGGTTATTCATTCCAACCGCAATGGAATCTGGCCGCGACTTCTGGGAAGCGAACCCTCGAACTGGAGCTAAGAAGCGGACTGCTATACTCTGAGACATCAAGCGGGGTAACAGTGTAATAGGTGCACGAACCCTGTCCTAATACAGAGGGCAAAAAACTTCCGTGATCTTGCCGAAATGTTTTTCGGCATGGTTCATGGCATTCTGTAGCACATCATGAGGTCATAGCTTCAGTTGCCGGTCACGGCCGCCGCATTTCGATAGTGCCTGAATACGAAAACGCTAGCGCAGCTTTTCGTGGGTGCGATTTGAACCCCAGGCGGTCACCCGTCATCCGGAGTCCACCCACTAAAGTGTCACACGTATGTCTATAGCATACTTCAATAAAATGAATAAACCGCACAGATATACTTCGTTCTTGTCTTTTTTTGTTATTTTAGCGCGGAAGGAGCGTTCATATAAAAATATGTGACATTTGCGCGACATCTGTCTGTCCTTCATTTCACAAACATTTTCGCCACTCATACGCTTATTCATACGCTAAATCAGTCGAAGCTCAATCGGTTCCTGTTACATAACGCTTCGTCATTCTTGCTGGAATACTGATATTTACTTAGTTTGCGCTCTTGAGCGGAAGAAAAACATACGGACTGTCGATTAACTTTTAGCCTTCCATAAAGCTTTCATGTGAGCATGATGCCCACAGATCTGTGTATACAGCTGAAAAAAAGTCTCATTTAAAGCACATTCATCGAACTTTCACATTTTGACTGAACATTGCAGCCAGTTTCTGACCCCTCCCCATCGCTTCCCTTTCTGCACAGACTGGCTCATATAATGTGACGTTGCGATCGGTGGTAAAAGACCTTTCATTAAAGGCTGTCCCTGTTCTCTGTGCAACAGTTCCGAGGAAACGCGGAACAAGGACGGCTGCATCAATGAAGTGTTTGCCCGCCAACACACGAAAAATACAGTGATGAGGACACTGATATAGTATGGTGACACATAGAATGGAAGAAGGTATTACGAAACTCGCTCGAAAAGCACCAAACAATTTCCTTTTGTGAGCTCGCATAAGTGAGAAAAAATAAAAGCAAGTAATACATGAAGCTGGCGTTCGAGACTGATTTGGGAAAGACTTTTAACGATGTCAATCTACAGTGCAGTAAACACATTCCATACTCGTATTCATAAACATATCAAGAGCGATGCCCGTCGCGGGCGTGCGAGTAAAAGACGAAGCGCCCTTCTGCGTTCGACACTGCACGAGACGCTGCACGAGAGCAACCAGCCAACGAAGAAAAGCAACTCGGAGACGATGGCCCCTTCAGCCGCTCGGAAGTCCTTCCCGCGTTCCCGGATGCGAACGCACCCTCATGCAAGACGTCAACGGCGAACTGATGTCGTCCGCCGTCCCGTCTCACTCTGCATCCGACGTCGTGTTCACGGGGCTAGGCAGCGGGCTTCCACCGACCAGTTTTCCCTCCGGCTGCCTGGGTGCCACAAGGACCCCAGCAGGTCTCGCCACGTCTTCCGGCGGAAGTGCCGCCATGACGCCATGTCAAGCTGCTCTCTGGGATCAGCAGCACTGCCTGGCAACTCCAGCATCCTACCGTGCTTCTGGTTCCGACACGAAAGGATGCGCTCCTGCAGAGCCCTGGCAAGTCACGGTTAGTCATTCGCCGTAAGTGTATGTAGCTGCCCTGCAGTTAAGTTGACTTCACAGGCATACATAGCACTGTGCGTCACAGGATTTCTTTCTATTGAATCTAAGATGTGCCATGCTGACTTTCTGATCTTTAACTGTTTGGATAGAAAACCTCTTCACAACATTCATCAGTAAAAATGGAATGGTCTCTCATGTGTTTTTGTTTATTTTTTTAATCCTCAAGTTGGTGACTTAGTGTAGGTAAATGTAAGTACTTGTCTATAAGTCATTAGTCTAGTTTTACAGAGGGTAAACCACAAGAAACGTATAATCAAAGAAGTGCCTCTGTGTGCAGCCCATCCATCCACCTTCTTTAGATATACTTTGTCCATACAGTCACCGCTGTGAGTGAATAACAGTAGCAGCTAATAGATGACGAGGTAATAAGCAGTCAGGGTAGCGCACCGGCCATGTTGTCGCTTCCAGAGGTCGAGGTCGTGTGTTCGATCCTAGAGGCGGGGCGCCAAATTCCTGCAGGGGCGGAATGCAAATACGTTCGTGCAAGATGCATTCGTTACATGGCAAAGAACCCCGAGTGGTAAAATAAATGCCGGAGTGGTGCGACTGATCATTGGATTGTCGTTCTGGCACGGAAAACCCCACAATAATGTCTGTGTATTAAGCTGCATCATTTAAATGAACGACAAAATAATTTTATGTAAACGGATATGTCATTGTGTGGGTGCGCAAAGTGACCACATAATATACAAGCAGAATTTTCCTTCCTATTTTATCACGTGCTCCTCAGGCCACTAAACGCAGTTAGAGAGGCAGTATACTTAGCCAATAGTCAAAAACTAGCGCCCACATCTCACTACGCCAGGTGATACGTCAATGCCAAAGTGCTGCAGGCGCGTTGCTGAAGTTTTGTCTCGATGCTTGTACAACCTTTAATTCACATGGATGTCCACTGCGATTATTTTGCACACAATCCCTTTGACAATGATTGCACATTCACAATTCATACTATGAAGTAGCGGGAATAGCATTGTGCTTTTAGAAGTCGCAATTTCAATATGATGAAAACATCTTTTAACTATACGCGTAATTTGAGATAACTCAGCGCTTAACTTTTATGAATGTTAATAAACAATGCAACAAACAAACACAAAGCAGAGATCATGGATTGCGTGAGTGAAGCGATTCGTCATACCTCATGGGTCGAAGAGCATAAGGACCAGCTTCCACTACCGTAGTGTTTAAACTGTAAACATAATAATAGGGTTATCGCCTTTCAACCGCAGCAGTAAAGTATAAAGCTTTGATATGGAGCTAGAGAATACGATTTGAAATGAGCACCCTAGTTGCGCGGTCGCGCTATTCTGTGGCACAGTGATGTTATAAATCTTCCGTGCATGTATGGAAGCTGTTCAGATTAGTTGAAGACAGTTGCATATGGTGTGCGCGCGTGCGTCTATGTGCGAGAGAGAGAGGGAGAGACCGAGAGAGAGAGAGAGAGGAGTGTTCCTTAAAAATCGGGATGTGTGTTATTGACGCTCAGTGACCCCTTCAGTCGATCGCTGTAGCGGCCTTCCGCTATCTGGTCCTTCAGCATGCGAATATTTAGCCCCTACACATTGAGCAGAAAGCCCACAGCCAACCGTCTTTGACAATGTCAGTTCTTTTTAGCACTACATCATGACACTTAATTAGCAAGGAACCGGAGTACAACGTGACATACAATGTTGCCAGTTGCTCCACTGCACATTGCAAGGCTAGCTGGAGCTTGCAGAAAGGGTTGCCGAAATGCCGTTCGCGACCCCCGTGCCTTGTGTTGCTCGCGAGAGGACGACAACGTTCGCCTACGAACAAAAAAAGTTAAATTAATTAGCTTGGAATAATTAGGATGCCACCAGCCTATCTACATCCACATTCGTAACCGTCCTTCGTAACCTTTGGTGCAGGCTTCTTCCTTGCCATGTGCGTCGGCCAACAACGGAGCATCAGCTTCATTGTCACAGACTTCATCCTTGTCATCTACGTGGGGCAGCTTCGTCTCACGTAGTGAAAGAGTCGACTCCAGTGAAGGGCGTTGTTCATGGAAGAATGGCGACCGGTCAAAAGAAGCCGTTCCAGTCCAGGGAATGATGACCTTGATCCGTCTATATAGTTTTCAACCACAAGTATTCGGAGACGGCTTGCAGTGGCGTGGTCCAAGCACTTACGGGATGCATTGCGTGCAGCAAGATAAGGACGGTGGCAAGGATTGGCATCTCCTGAGCATCTTCTGCTATCAGGAGGAAGACATGACGGAAGTGGTTCTCCTAGCCAAGCCTGCCTTCCCTATTCCGCCGCCTGCTCCACATACTCGTGGCCTTCGTGGGCGACGTCGGCTCAGCAGTTGGGCACCTCCTCGTCCTTCTGCCCCGCACTCCTCCAGATGGCTGTGGTGGCATCATTGTTATTTTGTCGATGCTTTCGCTCTCCAGTGCGGATGCTTTCTGAGAGTGGCGTTGATATGATTCTTCAAGATACTCTTGTACGAAGTAATTTGATTGTATAATTTTTACAATAAAGGAGCTATTTATTGCCCAATCTCAAGCTTGGCGTATGTCGTAATCCTATCGTCGTGCGAAGAGATGCCATTTGAAGTTGCGCCAAATGGCCTATTGTCTCACTCCCAGAATCACGATTGCAGCGATTCCACTGCGCGTCAGTCATGTGCATGAAGCTTTCGTCCTACTTTAAGGCTGTCACAGCATTTATAAGACATCTGGTGGATTGTCAGTCTCATTTAAAATAGTATTTTCCAGTCATCATTAGTAAATTTCATACTTGCATCGAGTTCCTTTAAATCACATTAACAGGTGCGTCGGTAGGTGCGTCCATTTCCTTGTAGTTAAACATTTTGGCACATGGTCCATCATAAGGCTTGCTGCATCCTTTGGATTGTCTATATTATGTATCACCACATTAAATGTCTTATTCCAATTCAGTTTTGAGTTACACTTTAGTGAGCCGGACACTTAAAATATTGCGGTTTAACGTGCCAAAAATGCAATACGGTTGTGACGAACATCGTGGTGGGGGACTCTGGACGAAAGTAAGGCGCGACGCACTTTCGTACGCCACTTCAGGTCGCAAGACGATGTCGTTGCGTCAGGAATGCTTTCGTCAAGGATGTTAACCTTGATGCCAATGGTAATATTGATGGTATTGCTTGGAAATGAAGCGCCCGGCTGGGAAACGACAGGAAAGCTCTTATGAACAGCTGCGATGCCCATGGCGGAAACAGAGCCGCATACGAATCTGGCAGTGGGAAGTGTAAAGAGTTGCTAGCCCAGAAGGAAACGTACAAGCTGCGTAACGGAGAGAAAAATAGTTTTTTTTTTTCACATTACCAAGGTACTCGCACGAATACTCATCACAGGCCCGTGCAGGTGTTCATGAAAGTACCCGCGGTGTATTGGACCCCAAGTACTACCTCCTATTAAAGTGGACTGTGCCCGTACATTAAAGCTTTATCTACCTCAGAGTAGGTCGTAGACGAAGGTTTCGCAACACAAGTTCTAAAGTTTACGCTTGTGGGAAGCCCGACTCTTGTCCTCCATATATTAAAAGTAATACATCTGTGGTCAGTGGCGTGGCCAGAAATTTCTTTCGCGGGTGGGGGCCCACATTTCAGCTCGGTCTGCTCCTTAAGAGGAAGCTTTAGCTCGGGTGC
Organism: Dermacentor andersoni; assembly: GCF_023375885.2. Classification (NCBI taxonomy): domain Eukaryota; kingdom Metazoa; phylum Arthropoda; class Arachnida; order Ixodida; family Ixodidae; genus Dermacentor; species Dermacentor andersoni. The sequence goes on from NC_092814.1 coordinate 342,323,632, forward strand.
TCGTTTCTAAATACATGTAGAAGGAGAATTCATTTTTCTCTGCAACCACTGCACCAAATATGATGAGGTTTGTTGCAGTTAAGAGAAAAACTTGAATTGTAGTGACTGTTGGTTTCAAATTTTTCATTTAGGTTGTAATTTCTTTATTAAAAATTCACCAAAATCGCAAATTTTCAGAAATCTAAGCGTTCGAGTTTAAAACTATATAAGTCGGCAATGAAAAATGATATCACAATTCTGTGAATTGCACCTAATAGTACATCTACAGCGGAAAAAATTTCTATGTTACACTTGAATCTCAAGAAATTAACTTTATGGAAATACGGCCCTGTACACAACGTAGCCAATTCACGTAAGATACGAATTGACACACCAAATTTGTCCGCTTTGACTGTTATAATAGATGCCGTTTAATGAACAGCGACATGCGTGCTTGATGCAGAGCTATTAGTTTGTAAACGTCATGCTTCTATTTTTGGTGGAAACTTTCACGTTTTTCAAAATATTTAAACAATGTTCAGACCCTAAATTGAAATTTCGCTTTCAACAGACACTAGAATTCAACTTTCTCTCTCAAATGTAACAAATTTCATTAAAAGCAATCCGGGGGTTATCACAAAAAAGCGTTTCTGCGTTTTACATGTACTCGAATAAGCCGCGTCGGAGTTGGGCTTCCTCTTAAAGAATTTGTCTGGGGATCAAATACATGAATAATAACTGCATTGTCATTGCTAAAGATGCTGCAAACGAATTCTTGAACGCTACGCACTGTCAAAACAAGTAAAATAGGTACTTTTTCATACACGAATATACTTGTATGTGCCAAAAATTGTGCCTAAGATAACCGATATCAATGCTTCCACGTTTTTTCTCTATTTAATAAGCAAAGAAAATATCACACCAGCTTTAGAACTACATCAGTTCGAAACCAGCAAGGCAGTGCATGCCGCTGATATGAAAAATGCAAAGGCCATGAAATTAACAAGCTGAGGACAAATATTGTAATGAAACTTTGTCATTCATGAACCTTGTTTAGATTCTTGTACATATGCAACGGCGAATGAAAACTGTCAATGACGCTGTCATTTGTTCCAATGTACTACGAAGGAGCAGCTATCAGCGGTCATGTATCGTGAGTAATTGCACCGAAATTATAGCCGCAACAGAGAGCACGTATAAAAAGCAGTAGTTCTGCAACGTAAACGAGGGCAAGTCAAACGAAAGTCAGCCAGTGCGAATATATGACAAACGGGGTCATTTAAAAGTAGTCTCCATGATCCTTTAGACATTTGTCCCGTTGTCCAACGAGTCGCGTGATTCCCGTCTCATTAAACTTTTTGGGCTGCTGCTTCAACAAGTCTGCAACTGACTCACGCCACCGTCCGACACGAATCTGGTTCCCTTGAACTGTTTTTTTACATGCTCCAAAAAGTGGAAGTCGCAAGGTGACAGGTCTTAGCTGTATGGCGGATGTTGCAGCGTTTCCCCCTTGAACATTGCCAGTATTCTATTAACCACATCAGTGACGTGGGGACGGCATTGTCGTGGAAGAAGATGAATCCATTTGTCAATTTTCCACGTAGTTTGTTCTTGATAGTGACACGCAGCCGATCTGGCGTTTTACAATAACGAAATGAATTGATAGTCTCTCAAGATTTAGCAAATTCTATCAGTAATAGCGCCTAACGATCGAAAAAAAAAAGCCAAGAACACCTTTCCGGCGGAAATGACGGCCGTACCTCTCTTGGGGGTGGTGATTTCGAATATTTCCACTGTAAGCTTAGCTGTCGTGTTTCAGGTTCGTAGAAGTGGCACCATGGTTCGTCCTCGATCACAATTGGAGACAAGAAGTCGTCACCCTTATTGTGATACCGGGTCAGATGAGTCAAGGTAGCGCTGAACTTCTCCGTCTTCTGGCTGTAGTTCAAAATCTTTGGCAACCATTGCGCACACAAGAGCGGATAACCGAGATGTTCATGAATTATGGCGTGAACCGAACCGCGACTGACGTTCACACACTCTGCCAGTTTATCGATGCTTATCTTCCCATCTTGCATCATCAGCTCATCAACCTTTGCGATTTTGTTAGGGGTGATGCACGATGGCTTTGGTCCGGTCTTGGATCGTATTTGCAACTTTCACGTCTTTCTTTGAATCGTTTGCTCGAACGTTTCACAGTGGCCAGTTAATGCAATATTCAACGTACACGGCAGCCATACGGCGACTGGTTTCTTTTTGGTAAATAACTTCAGCTGTCAAAAACCTCAGGGCACCACGGTGCTCAACTTCTAGATCGTCCATTATGTCGCGCTACCATATTATACCCAGGTCATGACAGCATTAAACAACCTTGATACTCAGACCTGCGTGTCACTTTTGTAATAGAGAGATGTCTCTGTGTCACGTGCATGCCTCGCAGATAATGGACCGAACAATTATTGCGCGGGGTGGGTTGGCTCACTTTCATTTTACTCGCCTTCGTCCATTAGTAATGCGAAGATACAATGGAATATACAAATGCGAAGATACAGCTTGATTGAAGGCAAAAAAGTGTTACTGGAAACAAAGGTCACTGCACGTATAAACAAAACCTCGCAACAAGATGTTTAAATATACGTATAAGTCTCCAATAATCTAAGTATCTAAAAACTCGATACTGTAAACTGTACACTGTATACAATGCGTCAAACAAGGCAAATAAACATGGTGCGCAATCAGTGATTCACTGAATCCTAGATCCCACCCCCATTCCATCCACTCCCCCGATGTATCGCGCGCGACGGAAGGCGGCGCGCTTGCTCCCCACTTTTCCCTTTCGCGCACACAAGACTGAGCCACCATCGTCGTCTCACCCATTTCAGCCCCCCATCCCCCTCCCTACGCTTTCACTCGCAGATACAGCATGCGGTGCGCGGTCACGATGTTATCGCCCTTGGACATTATACGAAACATGAGGGCGATGGCGACGGCAGGAATGCGCCTGGAGTGTCCATATAATTGCTATCGCAATACTATACAATAAGACTATCCGGAAACTGAAGCGTCCCGTGGCCCATTACTGTCCGCAAAAGAAGAAGTAACAAAATCGAACTTTCACTATATACGACAATTCGCTGCGCCACAACGTCTTTCTTTTTCTTTTTTGAGGCTGGGGCACCTAAATGAAAAAGCGCAAAGTGTGTTGGACATAATCAAATGTCTACTTTGGGCACCTAATGTAGCTACCGAAAGAATATCGAAGAAAACGCCAGACGCATGGTCCACTGACAACCATACGCATACGGCTCGGTATCCTACACTGGTGCGACAAGACTTTCCGTAGAGGTTGCGCTCAAGCGAACGCGGTACAATACGTCGATCCCCCACAGTGATGGCGGCGAGAGGCGATAGTTTCTTTTTCTCGTCTGCTAGCCAGAAAGTGCCCAAAACTCTGCCAGGCGAAAATCCACTCGGCCAGAAACAAAAAAAAAAAAACGAACGCGCATTGAAGTGCGCCGCGCGGTGGTCGGGGTAACACCAGTCTGTATAAGTGTTCTGTGGTAACACGAGAAAAACGCATGCACTCTGGCTGCCTCTGCAGCCCTTGGGTATAGAATAGCGAGGACAAAAAAAAATTGAAGGGGCTCAATGTGTCCTCGCGAATAAAAGTCGAAGTAGAAAAAATAAATAAAAACGTAGTTATCTTGGCTGACTTTAGTGTCTTGACATGAATGCTTTGGCGTAGGTGAAAAAAAAATGATATTTTTTATGTGTCATGACGGCAAAAATGAACCACCACAACACTTCATCTCATCCGACCTCGCTGCTGGCTTTGTCAACTTGTCTGATAGTGTGTTGATTTGGCTTGTCTCGTTGTGTGGTCTGATGTAAGACTTTAGAAAAGTCATGCACCTTTGGCGTCCAATATTTATAGTAACATAAAACCCACAAAGTTGCGCAATTGAAAATCTAAAGCACAACTTTGGAAATGTCAATGCACCTTTCACATCAAAATTTTATAAGAACGTCATAGCCATAAATTTCGGAATTGACATCAATGCGCTGCGTAGATTCCGCGGCCTCCGCAAGATGCCGTGCCGAAACCGTTCGCCACCAAAACGCCCTTGAAACTTTGTGCTCGGATGGGGCTGCTTGGCGTTATGCGACTCCCGGTGCATGGGCGCTGCCGCGAAATCCAGCCCGAGTTCGCAAGGTTCAGGCTGAAATGTCTTTTCGAGCGTGAAAAAGACATTCTAGAGAAAATTCAGAACCATTTCCGGCACCGGAGATTGCTTGGGTGGGCGGTGCATGGACAGCACGAAAAAATTTCGGGGGGGGGGGGGGGGGGGGCTGAAGCCCCATAAGCCCCTCCGCCCCCTGGCTACGCCCTTGTCTGTGGTGTTTTATAAGCGAAACGGCGGTGTGATCATGAGACACGCCGTAATGAGGAACTAGGGATTAATTTCTCATCAGTTGGGGTTCTCTAAAGGGCCCCTAAATCTAAGTACACTAGCATATTTGTGTTTCGCCCCCGTAGAAATGCGGCCACTGCCGAAAGATCTGAACGCACCAGCTCGAACACAGCCGCGCAGCTTATGGGCTTATGGGCTTCCTGAGCCTATGGCTCGAAACGTGTTGCGAATATTAATTGGAAGAAACAATCTGTTTCCCCATTTTGTTACATTTACCTAAACAAAAAAGGAACTACAACGCTGTAACAAAGCAGTGAAAATTAAAGAAAGAACATCAGCTCCATCAGTGCGTCTACGTCCGTCTATTGAGTACAGTTCAGCTTTGTTATGTCACTGTCTCCGCCCTATACTTATCAAAAGTTCCGTGCCCTTGCAAAAATAATAAAAATAATGAAATTCAGTTCAGAAGCTCCTGCAGACCACAAGTTGATATTCTAGTGAGCCAAATTGCGTCAGTAATAGATGCACGTAGAACAGTAGAATTTTTGGAGCTGAATACTATGTGCCCTGAAAATACTGCGATTTCTATTTTCTCCCATGTAACACAGACTCGACACGTTCGCAACAACATTGGAAATACCATACACCACACATTTTTAGTAAAGGATACACTAATAGCGTTGCTCGAGTTATTGCTACACTTCTTTAATTTAATTCTTTGTACCTTCTCCAATCGGTACATGACCGAGTGGTACATAAGGTTCACTGCTACCACGCGCCCCAGTTGATCGCGGATGAATGTCATCGTCAGTACCAATGCACAGAGACGCTGACGTGCAAGTCCAACTTTTATCAGTGTTAACGTAGCAACAGAAAGTACCAGACCGGCTCTACAGCAGAGGACGACCGCTTACGGCGTATGCCCGCATAATTTAATATAATCATACCGTGCACACTTTTTTTTTTGTCGCCAGCACATCGTTAAGAGCAGCAAGAAGACTTCGCGGCCATAGGTATCCGCAATTGTCGATTCTGCAGAGATCCCTCGAAGATTTTTGTGCGTAAGCATTTTGATGAAAGTAATTAAAACGGGGATATTGGGAACGGGAAGCGTTACGAAGACGTCAGAGGAAGAAACGGCATAAGAAAGCAGATTTGCACGGTTTCGTTCAACCTACCGGGTTCAACTGTCGAAGAACGAAGGGGGTACGAGAGGTGACATGAGGAACGGTTGCTCAGTAATTTCAACACTTTTTTTTTTCTTTTCGAACACGCCATTGATGCTTTCAACGGGCTGGTGTCTTATTCATATAACCCTCTTTGGGAAGCGGAAGGGATTCGAGCACGCTTCCTTGGGCTAAGAAGCGGAACCTCCCATTAAGACGTCAAGCGGGGTATACAGGACACTCGAACAACTCTTAAAACTCTGTCGTTTTATCGAGTGCAAATTATCTCCGTAATTTCGCGCAAACGTTGATTAGAATAACCTGTACAGGCTGCTGAGTGGTTCTGGCTTCTTCAGGCTTAGCGGGGCTGCAGCGAACGCATATCTGTGGGGTCCGCGCATTTACCTTTATCACTCACCATTCCTCAGGTATGCGCAGAAAAACCAGGCGTTCAATGGTAATCCGGAGCCCGTTTTCTGCATTCTCCCGTTCAGGCATGCATGGTTAACTGTAGGAGCTGAGCTAGCGTAGATTCTTCAAATTGCTGCGATCGTTTCGTTACAGTTGAGGCTTAATCGCGCTTTTTGAACGAGAAGCCGTCCGAGGCGATGACAGACTGCTCGCCATCACTTGTGCTGGGCACGCTTCTTCGCACTTTGGCAACCAGTGATATTTGTGCAAGACTCACCACGTCGACGTGGAGACGTCCGGTTTCTGTTTCTGCAACAGCGAATCCTCGCACTCCTGCAACAGCTACACCGTCGTGGAGGTCAAGCGATTGAAGAGCAAATGCCGCGGGACAACTAAGCGCGTGAGGGAGCACAGCCCCAACGGACCGCCTACTAGTAAGTTGCAATATTGCGTTTGTGCCTCTCGAGGTCTGAAATAATTCTGTAAATTCTCAAGACATACCTTGGCTACTCTGGCTGTGAAAAGAATTAATGAGGTGCGTTTAAACACTAAGACAAATGCAAGCGTTATTTACGATGTCGTGACTGACATAACAGATGAAGAATTCCAAGGGCTTCTGTCTTCAACAGTGAAGGTCATCGAGAAGCTTCAAGCTTCTTTTCGAGGGAGACACGATACCTGATGACGTCATGGTAGGCTACGTGAGACTTTCGGTGCGTCCTTACGTGCCCCAACTACTGCGATGTCGCAAGTCTCAAAAACTAGGCCATTCCAGCGCTGTCTCCAGAGGCCAGACAATGCAAGAGGTTTGGGAATGCAGGCAGCCACTACATGTCTTTATGCACGGTCGAAAAAAGAAATTAAGTGCTTGACCTACAAAGAAACACACGAGGCAAATGTCAATGATTGTCCCCAATAGAAAAAGAAGATAAAAAATATTGAACCAAATGAGCAAGAGAAGTATATCACACAAAGGGGTGGCAGCGTCAGCGCAGCACCGGAAGAGGCTATCGCGTCGTCGACGTGAACAAGCTGTAGGTCCAAATGAGATTCCCCTGGATCACATTCCGCAGTTCCAGCGGAAGGTATTTGAATCGGCATCGGTGGGTCTCTCCGAGCCATATTGTTTCAAGCGAGCAGCACAGGCCTGGGATCGAATGCATGGCCACGCCTGCCGCCGCGCATAGGGGCCATGGACTGTGAGCGCCAGGAAAGGCAGTGCAACGAAAAATCACCAACGGGCTCTCTCATGAATGTCATGCTGCGACATATAATGGACGTCCTGCAGCTGCTACTATCTGGTTTTAACATGCCAGCGGCTCCAAGAGCTGAAAAAATCTTGCAAGCTATAGACATTGCCGTAACTACACAGCAGTAACCTCTACCTCCATCCGCGAAGATGCCTGTGCTGCGCCATTAAGTGTGCGTGTACGCGGTACAGAGGAACAGTATGCTACGCCTCTCTCATCATTATCGTCATCTTCAGCACACCACCACCTCCCTTCCGCTTCATACCCTACCTCTGTTATTCCCACAATTCCCTTCAACAGCGAGTAGTAGCAGGTTAGAGGCACTTCACTCTTGCCGACCTCTACCTCTTTCTGCAACTGAATACTGCCTCTCTCTCTCTAGTCAAATGTGTAGCATCGGGATGTTCAAACACACATGACTTATTATTTATGCTGAAATAAACATATTCAACACTTCTATTTGCGTCTCTATCTCTCACCTTAACAATTCTCACGACAGTTTTGCACAAACGTTCCAGCATTCAAGGTGCCATTGAATGTTTCTCCGGCGCTCGGCGTAATCACACCGACACCGACTTCATCGTCATACATTAAAGACTTCCCACTTATTTTTGGTACAAGTGAAACCCTTATGTACGCCGACGACACTTGTATTGTAGTAACAGCCGATAACACTTGTGATCTTGAAACTAAAGCAAACGAAGAGTTGAAAAAAGCAAGTGAATGGTTCTCAATGAACAAACTTACGATTAACGTTAGTAAAACCAAGTATGTGGTATTTCGAACGCGTAACTATACCTTTCCTGCTAAATCATTAGATTTAGAAATAAACGATTTTCCATTAGACGAAGTCAATTCATTTCAATATCTTGGCGTGATTTTCGACAGGAATCTGCACTGGCAAGAACAAGTAAGCGAAGTTTGTAAAAAGCTCGCATCAGGATGCTATGCGCTCTCAGAAGCACGGCATAGTCTCGATACTAACACACTGCGTATTTTATATTTTGCACTCATCCATAGCCATGTCACATATTGTAATGAATCATGGGGTACGACATACAAAACTTATCTTGAACCTGTACGCAAACCTCAAAAGCGCGCCCTGAGAACAATTACCCATTGAAGTTACGATAAACCAAGTCTGATTTTATTTAATAGAATGAATGTGTTGCCGTATGACAAGATACACGAATTAAAAATTGCCATGTGTGTCTTCAACATTGTTAAACACAACCTCCCTTTTCATGTTTCTATATTTTACTCATCTTATCGTGCGACCAGAAATCAAACGTGCGGTAATTTTAATCTTCCTCCAACTAAAAATATTTACGGACAACGTTTGCTACAGTTTTCAGGGTCAAAAATTTGGAATAAACTACCAGCAGAAATAAAACAAGCAAATAATTTTTCATCTGTACTTAAGAAATACTTGCTTAGCCTCAATAATGCTTTTCAATGGTAACAATCATGATGTCCTTTCTTTTATTTAGTAACTCGCTGACACCTGCTGAACATATCATTAGTGTTTCGATTTTGTCTAGATTAATATTGTGTGTTCATAATAATGCAGAAACTTGCCTGCAATCCTCCTAACTAGTGTATTGTGATTACTTAGAAATATTTAATAGTATAAGATGCTTTTCACTGTTTCGCATTTCATTGTGTACGCTCGTGCAACTTAATGGTATGCGACAAACATGTGTATACACATGATGTATTTTATTTCCTTTGTACTTGCAATTGTTATTCATTTTTCATTGGAGCCGACACTAGCCTGTGGCTATGGGTCCAACCAGTTCTGGTATTTCTGTGTATTCTATGTCTGCAAATAAAGAATTGAACTGAATTGAAAAAAAAAACAAAAAAAAAAAGCTAGATGGCGCAGCGTCTGCAATGAGAACCGCAGGAGAGGGCCCTGGCTCTATACACGTTTCGGCATCGGAAGTACCAGATGTCACTAACTAGCTTGAATTCCAATAGCAATAACGCAGATGTTCATCGTAAGATGAGTTCTGCCATATTTTTTTCTTTTATTGTGTTTGTGCCTCACATTTTGAGGATAATTGGAAGCAAGCATGAAAGCGCTGCACTTGAGATACACTAGTAAATATATTAAAACGATGCCAATCAGCACAGTATGTAGCATTGCCTTTCTGGAATGGCAGGAGACATCCTTCTCTGATTACAAAGATCTCTTGCAAATGGTCGAACTACATCGGCATCAGAAGTGCAGACTACGATTGCTCTCTGCCACGTATTACGTTTCCTGCATCTGCTCTCCTTTATTTCTGGCTTTCTTTTGAGTGCCTTTCTTGCACAGCTTCATTTTTTGCTTCCTCGCTAATGAAACCTAAGCCCAAAAGCTTGCCATATTTATAATAAATAATGTCACCATGGTTGTCGATGAAAGCAGCGTATTTGTAAAATATAGTTTCCCCTGCGGTGGTGCGCAAACGTAAAATTATGAATCTCGTTCCGAAAAGCCGGCCTCCATACATCCATTGAGTCCATGAAAGTGCCAGCTTTTCACAAGTGGATATACAATTATCGTACCTCTGTGCGGATGTTCTTGACAATAAACACATTCCATTCTCGCAACCCGCCGTGGTTGCTCAGTGGCTATGGTGTTGGGCTGCTGAGCACGAAGTCGCGGGATGGAATCCCGGCCACGGCTGCCGCATTTCGATGGGGGCGAAATGCGAAAACACCCGTGTACTTAGATTTAGGTGCACGTTAAAGAACCCCAGGGGGTCTAAATTTCCGGAGTCCTCCACTACGGCGTGCCTCATAATCAGAAAGTGGTTTTGGCACGTAAAACCCCATAATTAAATTTTTTTTTTCCATTCTCGCATTCATAAGCATAGTAATAGCGATTCCTGTCACGTGCGTGCGAGGATCATGTGCGCGTAAAAGACGAAGCGCCCTTCTGCGTTCGATGCTGCACGAGACGCTGCACGGGGCAACCAGCCAATCGAGCGAGCACTTCGGAGACGATGGCCCCTTCAGCCGCTCTGAAGTCCTTCACGCGTTCCCGGATGCGAAGGCACCCTCACGCTAGACGTCAACGGCGCATTGATGTCGCCCACCGTCCATCGTCACTCTGCATCCGATGTCGTGCAGACTGGCCTACGCCGCGGGTATCGACCGACCAGTTTTTGCTCCGGCTGCCTGGGCGCCACAAGGACTGCAGCAGGTCTCCTCGCCACGTCTTCCAGCGCAAGCGCCGCCATGACGCCATGCCAAGCTGCACTCTGGGGACAGCAGCAGCACCTGGCAACTGCAGGATCCTGCCGCGCTTCTGGCTCCGGCACGAAAGGCTGCGCTCCTGCAGAGCCCTGGCAAGTCATGTTTATTCATTGGCCATAGGTGTATGTAGCTGCCCTGCCGTCAATATGATTTCATACGCGCAGATGGAACGGTGCCTCACGGGATATCTTCATACTGAGTATAAGATGCGCCATGCTGACTTTGTGACCTTTAACTAATTGGATAGGACACCGCTTCACAATAATCGTCAGTAAAAATGGAACCGTCGCTCATGTGCTTGTTTATTCATTTTAATCTTAAAGCTGGTGTCTTCGTGTACATAATGGTCATTACGTATCTGTAACAGTCATCTACACGGTTTTGCAGAGGTTAAGCCCCGAAAAACATGCAATCAAAGAAGGGCCTCTGTGTGCAGCCTATCTATCCATCTTTTGTACAGATATTTTGTCCACACAGTGGCCGCGATTCTAAATTTTTAATAAAAAGTGAATAAGAGTAGCAACTAATAGATGACAAGGTAATAGGCAGTCATGATAGCCGAGTGGTTATACTGTCGCGCTCCAGAGGTCGAGGTCATGGGTTCGATCCTAGAGAGCGGGAGCCAAATTCCGATAAAGGCCGAATGCAAAAACGCTCGTGCAAGATAAATTCGGTGCACGGTAAAGAACCCCCGGTGGTAAAATAAATGCCGCAGGGGTGCGACTCATCATTGGAGTGTAGTTCCGGCATGCATCTTCCGGCAGCAAACTGAATTATTTAGAACAACGACAAAATTGATCTGAATGGCTGCTTCATTGTGTAGTTGCGCAAACTGACCAAATATACATGCTGACTTCCTTCTGACGGGGCTACACAGCGGGCTTGGAACGCCCAATTTTCTCTCCGGCTGCCTGGGCGCCACAAGGACCCCAGCAGGTCTCGCCACGTCTTCCAGCGCAACTACCACCGGGACGCCATGATGGCCTGCCCTCTGGGATCAGCAGGAGCAGCAGGCGGCAACCCCCGCTTGCTACCGTGTTTCTGGCTCCGGCACCAAAGTCTCTGCCCCTGCCGAGTGATGGCAGTTTCTTCATTCGACATGAGTGTTAATAGCTGTCCTGCTGTCAAGATTATTTGATAGGCGCAGGCCCTAGAGTGCGTCACGTGATCTTTTTGTATTAAATTTGACGCTACAATGTTGTGGTCTCTTTCGAGTGCTCTCGCGGCGCAGTTTGCATTCGGCAGGTCTGTTCAGAGCGCCGCGCTCCCATTGAGATTGTGAGGAGGCGGTGCTGCATGCCTGCAACCTCAGAGCGCGACCGAGGTCCGACAGAAGTTCCATCACGTGACTACTCCGATAGCTCTGGCAGCAGCTAGCACGTTCGGCTGAGGCAGTATTTCGACGGCTCCAATCTCGAGGGGCTTCGCATCGCTGTAAACCGACTTGGAGCGTCGTAGGAACCAGCAGAGTGAACCATAATAGGCACCGTGTTGGCCTATTTTCCCTAACCTATTTGGATTAATAGGCCTCTACTCATTATGAAAAACTGAATGGCATTTCGGGCGTTTATTTTTATTTTTGAATTTGATGCCTTTGGTTGGAGAATATTCAGTATGTCTTTTGTTTCTTGTTTTTTTTTTTAGTTATGGGGTTTGACGTGGCAAAACCACGATCTGCTTTTGACGCACGCCGTAGTGGGGACTCCGGAGTAATTTGGACATTTTTTTTTTTTTTACGTGCACCTACATCTAATTACACGGGTGTTTTCACATTTCTCCCGCCATGGCTAGGATTTGATACCGCGACGTCCAGGAACGACGCGGGTTGCAACGTGGTTGTATAAGTCATTTGCAAAGAAAGGCTAAACCGAATAAGTGCCTGTGTGTCCAGTCAATCATATACGTCTTGTTCACATATATTTCGTCCAAGAAGCGATCGCTGTTCGGCAAGATAAGAAAAAGAAATGAATTATACTAGCAGCTATGTCTTCGTGGACTTTTATTTGTGCGATAGCGAAGGCTATGGAACTAAAGCGCGACTTTGGCACCGCTGTAGCAAGAAGTCCCGCAGTTCTGTTGACGTTTTCTTACCCTCGAAGAAACATATTGTATTATTTTTTTAAAGCAGATAAATTGCAACAACGAGTCACATTCAGCAGTAAGCAACTGACATTTTTGCTGTATTCATTAATTTTACAAGTAGAGTTTTCACATACGCGAGAAAATAGTCCGTTTTTGGCGTCCGTCAAAGTAAACAAGGCAAAGGCAAAATGGCGGCCGCGTCTTCTGGTGTGTGTTCGTCGCTTGCTGTCCCGCCTGTCAGTTGATCACCAGGTGGTAAAAATTAATCTGGAGTGTTGTCCACTACGGCGTAAAACCCCAGAATTCCCACTGGCACGTAAAACCCCAGTATTCACTCATTCCGTCTCTGAGCTCCCCCGATGGACTGATGACCAACAAAATACTGTTGAGGCAAACAAAACAAGTTTTGACACCGTCCACGTGGAAGCACGCTCACTACGGCATGCCTCATAATATTATCGAAGATTCGGCTCGTAAAATGCCGAATTTACGAGCCGAATGTCGTAAATGCCGAAAGACTCGGTAACGAGATGGATCATTTAGTTGAATGCCAAAAGAATTATCTGAAAACTGCGGTTGCCTGTTGTGGTTGCACAGTCTTACGAAATGTGCTAGCCAAACCTTTTCTTCCCATTTAATGACGTGCTCGTCGGGGCACTCAAATCATTTAGCCGTGCAGTAATTATAGCCAAGAATAAAACAATTACGTGCACGCATCCCTACGCCTTGAAATCTCTGACGACCAACGTGCCGCGAATACGTTGCGGGAGTTTTGTTCTGACGGTCTTGTAAGCGTGAATTACAATAGAAGTACACTGTGAGTATTGTGTACGCAATCCACTATAAGCAATAATTTCACATTTATTCTCCTAAGTGCAGGGAATAACTTCCTCGAAAACTCGCAATTTCGACATGATCAAGACGTATTTGAACTACGCGCGAGATAGCTGAGCACATTAGTTTAGTGAACTGTACAAAACAAGACCTTCCCCCCATGAATAAATAAATAAATAAATAAATAAATAAATAAATAAATAAATAAATATAGTACCATATGTGATGTCCTTCTAAGGCAAGTATAATTAAAGCGAACTATTCTCAATAGTCGTCACATCTGATTGCTCGATAAGGATTACGGGGATCTTCGACTGCCTTCATGTTCAAATTGTCAACGAAAAACAATCCGAGGACACTTAAGAACATCTTATGAGTTATGAATCCGGAAACATAAACGTAGCATTGAACGCCGCTGAACAGTCTTTCGACTTATGAACCCTTCGCGGGTGCTAAGACAAGCGCGTCAAGACGTCTGGCCAACGCCTCCTAGATAGCACAAGGCCGGTGTACTTACATCAGTGACGTAATGCTACCTTGCCCGCCTGCCATGCAATCTAATAGGGACGCGTCCGAGTAAGTCGCTTTGATGTTGAGGTCATTGCATGCCTGGCTCATGAGCATATATATATATATATATATATATTTATATATATATATATATATATATATATATATATATATATATATATATATATATATATATATATATATATATATATATATATATATATATATATATATTGCATTCTACAATAAATATAATATATGCAATATATACTATATATATCTAAATAAATAACAGTTTATTATACGAGCCCTGCAAATGTATGCTCGAGTCAATATTTTTCGTATCGTAAAAACTGTACAACGTAGGGGAAGTTGCTAGTGTAGCCACCTCATTGTGTTCAGGTACGGCAGTTCTTTCAACAGCATGCACTTCTTCGGTCGTGCTATTGTGCCTCGCCGACCACATCTGGAATCAGCTGAATCATTTTCCATGTAAGACATGCGACAAAAACTGTTGAGGCAGTTTTCACGTTGCTCTGGTTTACGTTCCTTATTTTTTGCGCGCTCAATATATTCAATGGAAACGAAATGATAACCTCATACGTAAACAAGAGATTTAACAGCAACTGAGAGTTCATAACGAATTCTTACGTATAAGTGCGGCGAGACGGTAATTGTGCCTGGTTTTTCCGTCCAAAATTTATCATTTCGCTAGTAACTATTGCTTTCCGTCGCGTGACTGCACGGGCACTTATAAATTCATAACCGCTTCTTTATATCACTTAAACTGAGTGCGGTATTCCTTACTGGATTTCCCACAGAAGTGCCACGCAAGGGTGACAAAAGGGTTGTTTTGTGCTGTCGCGGTGCCAGGACCTGTGGCCACGCTGCCCTTCGGCGAGACTGCGGAGGCTGCTCGACGCCTTAGAATCGCACGCGGCAGCACAACTGGCGTCTTTGAGCAGGTAATGCACGGTGTGTGCACATCGGCCATTAGCGGCGGTCTACTGCGAATCGAACGTTAGAACTCACTTATCGATCATTTGGCGCGTGACTGCTTCCGCAATACTTAATAATATTTTGCGATTAAACTTTCTAAAACAAGACGGAAAATGTTGCAAGTTGGTCCGATTCAGTTTGCAAGGCTTGCTATCTGCGTAGACCACGGTAAGGGTTTGGAAACACTGCTTGCGAACCACGGATTCTGCAGGACAGGAAGACACGAAGCAGCAAGGGTCACAATGGAGAATCGTTGCCAACTGCTAGAACGACATGTTGCTCCTTACCGAGCATTCGCGCATGTCTGGTTACCTGTATGCGGCAAATCGGTGAATTCGCTCGCCCCAATTTGGTTGCAAATGGCATGTGCTCTTCAACATTTGTCACCATCGTCCTGTGAGATTTTGATCCAATGAACAGTTCTTTCTATACTTGTTTTTACTAAATGTGAGACCCACGGGGATGGTTGATTAACATTTGACCCTCGCAGTGTCCCGACCTGCCGGCGTGCTGCCCTTCGGCGACCGTGCGGTGGCTGCTCGATGCCGGAGAATCGCACGCAGCAGCAGCGCCAAGAGCAGCGCGCACTTCGCCAAGTGCATCGCATGCTGCAGCTCCTGCACCTCCAGCGACCCAGTGTTACCGAACTGGGTCACGTGGCCTACTCTGTCTCTAGAAAGACTCTGCGCGCGTGGCGAGCTCGTTCATGCTAACGTACTTGATTTCATGAACCGCCGCTTTTTGTTCTTGTGCTTCTGTAATATTTAAATAAATATGGTTTTGATTGTCTACTCACATGACGTCTACGCTAAAAGGCTGTCGTTATGCGAGAAAAGATGAGAGACCCTTACTTTCAACAACCGCAATAAGGGAGTACAACTACTGAAGTGATAACGGTGCGTTTCGCGGTAATTTCGCGGAGCGTCTAGCTTAGAGCAGCAAATATTTCTTTTTTCTTAATCTGTAGATCCTGAACCATTGTGTAATGGCACTGAGCTCAATGATCCGTGTAGACTGTTTGATTCAACCTTACACCTTTGTGTGCGCAATAATCGCGTTTCAATGCGGGGTCTGCGCTCTCTGGGCTCTGATTGCAGACTATGAAGGGGATTATATTGTCGTACACCATTCCGCAAGTTGTACACAACTACCGGTGTTCTTTAACTTGATTACGCATCGAAGCTTTAGAATAGAACTTCTATATTTCACAATGACATCTTAGAGCAGGTCTAGAAAATGTTTCTTCGCATGTTCCAACATCGCTTTCATTACACCGGCACTGTAGCTCGTTCCGTAGCACGGTTCGATTATCGGCACTGCCATCACTTCCTTGCCGATGTGAAACGTGCTGGCATTGTTTTTTTTTTTTCAAGTTTCTTCGTTGCATCCATACTTGCCCCTAACTCCTCGGAGGCCAGAGTAGGGTCACATGGCAAATTATAGGAAGTGCGTTTGAAAGTTACACTTACACGACTCGCCGTGGTTGCTTAGTGGCTGTGGCGTTGAGCTGCTAAGCACGAGGTCGCGGGATCGAATCCCGGGCACGACTACCGCACCCGTGTACTTAGATTTAGGTGCACGTTAAAGAACCGCTGATGGTACAAATTTTCGAAGTCTTCCGCTATTAGGCGTGCCTCATAATGAGATCGTGCTTTTGTCACATAAAACCCCATAATCTAAAATGACTCTTGTGGTGTTTTCGTTCGAAAGCCAGGATTCTATAGCTAAGAGAGACATGTATTAAGGGTGTCCGAATTATATATTCTTTGATCGCCTGTGGTACTTTCACGTGTGCCCTTTGCTCGGTACACGATCGTTCTTGAATTGCGTCCCTTTTGGAAAACTGCTACCGCTGTCGACAGCCAAACCCGCGATATCGCGTTCAGCGGTTACACCGCTGAGCTGCGCTATGCCACGGAGCCACTGCAGCCGCGAACAAATCTGTGGTCGCGGGACAATGTTCACAGATGCGTTTGTGTTTGCTTTTTTTTTCGGGGGGGGGGGGGGGGACGGATTTGTTTTGCGAGGAACACACTTGTCACGGATAATTTTTGCAAAAGATGAGTAGCCACAATCCCGAAATAAATACAGTGGCGCTACCACGGACAACGGTCGAAGCCGATGACCTGAGTGCGTCGCGCCATTCCGAGAAGGTCGGCTGTTTATCGAGGCTGTTAACATTGCTGGGCGCAGCATGGCACGCGGCTGCTATTTTGAAGTTGCGATCGCTTTAAAGCGAAAAGCAAAGGCGGCCGAAGGCTTGCTGCGCGGTTTTCCCAGTGTCCGTCAGCATCAACAGCGCCTGCTTCGAAGGAAGCGTCGTCTGTCTTGAGGCTGCATGGTTCGCAGTTAATGGTAAGTCATTTTCCTCTCACTTGAATCTATGATAGCGACGAAATACTTCTTTACACTCCTTTAGGTTTTAATTCTTTACGCCTAAAATGAAAAGATACCATAGACTAGAGTAATATTTCTCACACTTTACTCGGGAATCGTTAGAAAGAGCCAAGCGTAAACGTGAAGTAACGAACTAGTTACCCTGTACTTGTATCTAGTATAAACGTATCACGGCAATAGGCTTCTATTCAAACTCGGCTCCCTTTCTGCTGCGCAGTGAGTGAGTGTGTGAGTGAGTGAGTGAGTGAGTGAGTGAGTGAGTGAGTGAGTGAGTGAGTGAGTGAGTGAGTGAGTGAGTGAGTGAGTGAGTGAGTGAGTGAGTGAGCGAGTGAGTGAGTGAGTGAGGGAGGGAGGGAGGGAGGGAGGGAGGGAGGGAAAATTTTATTTAGCTCCAGTAATTTTTCAGGGGATTCTTCCTCCTTATGTCTTCTTTGTTGGTCTTCACCCACTGCTTCGTCTGTCCTCTATCGTAATGGTCTGCTGCCCTTAGTCCAGGGCTCCGCTGGCCTCTGCTGTCCGTTGTGCACGCCGCACTAGATTTGGCTGGTTACAGAGGAAGTAGGAAGCGATACCCTCCGCTGACGAAGCCCCTTAGCAGGGAAGGAGCTGTCCCATGGAGACAACTACAAAACGGGTCGTACCCTAACCTTCCCGTGCTAAATAAAATGCACCCCACACAATATAAGAACGCTTGTCCATGGTGCAACGAGAAGGCCACATTATACCACATAGCATGGGCATGTCAACAAACTGACGTATTAAGACGGGTTGCGCTGCCCACCCATAGAAACTGACGTACTCCCAGTCATGTTACTCCCAAATGCGGAGCAATGGGAGGAACTCCACAGCGGTCACCGGACCGCTGTGGAGTGACCAAACAATTTCTCTCCTTGGCAGCAGCGAGCCGCCTGTGCCAATGGAACTGCCGGTCCCCGTCCTATCAGCACATCTTAAGGAAAAAAAGAATAGGTTGTTATAACGCATGACCATGTCAACTTTGTGAGTCAAGATGACGATGCAATGCCACCATGAATATATATGTAAGGTTGGGTATATATATATATATATATATATATATATATATATATATATATATATACATTTATCTAGCATAGCTCGTGTTCACAGGAATGCCTATTACAGCGAAAACGGTCTTTTCAAGCTGTCTCAACGCAGATGATGCCTCTGTATACGCTTTCAGACAAAATACACCCTTCTCATGCCCCACGCGCGCATACTTGTTCACCGTGTATTTACCGTATTTTACGGCGTAATGTACGACATAAATTGGTACATTTATATTTACTTGCCCATGAAAACTGTAGAAGACCTACGGGGTCCTGTTTTACCGTGAAGCTGCTCCTCGCCATAGTATGTCTAGCCCGCTCTATTTATGCGGTCTCTTTTCGACTCTAACCTTCGTTATTTTCATTTCTATGTGGTAACAGTATGCAAAAGATGCATAACAATACAGTTCAATTGCAAGAAAAGGCGCAGCGAGAAGTCGCGGGTGTAGGGTGCGATGCTCACACCTGTATAGTTAACGCCTCAGTTGTAGCGTTCTAAAAGCAACATTTCTTAACGTCTTCACACCTTTATCAACCATTACGGCATGAACTTAATAAACGGTGATCTAATAACTTGCAAACCACCGCAACTTTGCGGAAAGTATGCCTATTTGCTTCACACGACACAGTGAATACTGGTTTGTCCTAAGAACACGTGCTAACTGTACTGCTACCCGCACATAGATTATTTCTTTCCCGCACATACTCAATTAAAATAAGTTCACTGCACGCCAGCGTCGCTGCTTTCTAGGTGCTAGGAATTAACTTCGCAATTAGGCGCCTTCATCGTCAAGCGGAAGGTGCAGGACCGGAGGAGTGGTTCTCAAGTAATTCTCAATCGCACGGATTGTCGAGAAGCTTGATTGAAATACCATCATTGTTTGAGGCTAGGCTGGAGCGAGCAATAGTGGTGGTTCTCCACGAATAGCATTGGCGCTATCTATGGTGTGCGGAATCTAACGCGTTCACAATAGGTTCCCTCATGTCGTGTGCGCATATGTATTGATCTCAGTCAAGGAAGGCCCATTGTCTTACTCTTTCTCAGGGAAGTAGAAACCCGCTTCAGGTAGCACGCATTTAGCTAGTAGACGTCTCCCTTTAAGCTTGATCCAGCTAAGAGTAGGGCTAGTAGCCGTCTTTCGTAAACTGTAACCTAGCCCTAGACTTCTACAAGCCAGCTGGTACCTTACCAGCTGTAGCAGCTGCAATGTACCATCTGGCACATTAGCTCCCTGCACTTACGGCTAGTGGCCAACTGGGGAAACACTGCTGTAGCTGCGATGTGGGCATTGAATGTTCTGGCTTGTTTTAGCTTAGCAGGTGCTATTGGCTCTACTGACCATGTTTACGTTATTGGAAGGTTGAACACTAATCTTGCATGCCACTACACTAGCACAAGGCATGCAAGGGCCCTGTAAAATTTT
Source organism: Dermacentor andersoni (assembly GCF_023375885.2). Taxonomy (NCBI): domain Eukaryota; kingdom Metazoa; phylum Arthropoda; class Arachnida; order Ixodida; family Ixodidae; genus Dermacentor; species Dermacentor andersoni. Next base: position 342,343,409 of record NC_092814.1, read on the forward strand.
CACTTTGACTGTGGTCAGTGTCTTTCTTATGCCAAGTTCATTGCCAGACAGATGAGCTGTTTTATGCCCTTGATTTCATGTCACTGTGATGCTGCACAATTAGCAAATGTCCCTAATAATCATTTAGAGAAGCAATTAATAGGCGGTAACTGGTGACACGCGCGTGGTAAAAGCGAAATGCCATACTAAAACGCTGCTGCACGCAGGGAAGTGACGTCACAGTTATGGTGACATTTTTAAACAAGTATGGCATGTTCCGGTTTATAGTCTTGCGCGCGCTGCTGGAGCTCCTTCAGCTTTTCAACTTAGCTAAAACACAATTTTACGATTTCTTACTGTATTGTGTGCTTTTATTTTTCTAATTTGGCAGCCTGCAATACTTAGGTGCAGCAGGCAGGGCATAGTTTCTTATTTTTATAATTTTATTTTTATTAATTTTTATTGCCCAACACAATCTTTATGTATTGTGTGCTAGAATGTTCTTCTAGTTAGTTGCGCTGGGAGAACCGAAGGATCTTCGAGCTTGCGATCTCGAGCGACACTTGGGCTCAATGCTTGAACAGGTCGTTTCCCTGTGCCTTCCAGTGCGTTTATGGTTGGTAGTGTGGTCTTGTGCACCTCCTGTTACGTTTTCAGTGCTGTTGCTCTTGATTGTTGAATTTGCTGTTGTGAATGGGGCATATGTGGGCTCTCAGTTTGGCAGCACTTTTTTCTCTTATGGTAAATACTTTTAAACTCGTTCTAAGTGCTTTTTGCTGCAGTTGCCGCTTAGTGTTGTGCATCGATCGCGAAAAAAAATTGTTTCATCCTTCGTAGGATGGCTGTTGCAGATATTGCCTGAGCATTTGCCTCTACTGTTTCTTGTCTTGCATGTTCATACTGTTTCCTTGTTTATCTTGGATTTTGGCGGCTAGCGAATCGCGACTTTCTTGAGCACCTGCTCGCCACAGTTCAAAAGGCACATGTTCAGCAACCCGAATGTAAACTATGAAGACAAATATTGCAGAACGTGGTCCAGCCGCTCATAGTTCTACTCTGGCTCATTTACGTTGTAAAGCTTGGCTGTCTTGAAGACTAAGAAATTTTCTTAAATTTCTTCCAGCTAGTTTGCTATGCTGCTATTTAGTATTGCTTCTTTTGATGGCGCTATGTGAGGTACCAGCTTTGCGCAAATGTTCCTCGCAACTTGTTCTCAAACACGATGTAGGTTCATTGCAGGAAGCTGCATTTGGTTATAGATGTGGGATGCATGCTAATATGACCGGTTTGGGCTTGCTGGTCCATGCATGCCACACTCAAGCAAATGCCAAGTTTCCTTTGTAAGAAGCTTCCTTGACTTCGCAAGGCTTGTTTGGCTAATCCCTTCATCTGTGCAAAAGAATGCTCATAGGTCTTCAGCCTTACCCTGATCTTCTTGTCCAACAAAAAAATATTTTAGGCATGTAATTAGGGATTATATCTGGGTGATAATGTGACAATTTTTGCCTCTATAACCTTTCTTTTCTCCCATCTTATCAGTGAAGACTTTGTTCGAACAGAGTGCCGTGCAGTGACGAATTCTCATTACAATAAGAAAATCTCTGAAGGAGATTTTTGAGTCTGACTAGGAATTCACTTTGGGCAAGTTGGTGAAGTCTGCTGCACATTGTTTTTGGGCGCAAAAAGGTGTTTATAGAGGAAGGACACATGAAAGTGCAACTACCAACAGATTTAATGATTGAAAGGATGGAACATAGGGTACAAATTTTGCGCACACACAAGAGGCGAATGTTGTGATAGTGATAGTTTGTCTAGTAATGCTACAAATCGGCATTAAACAAGTACACCTTCGAGGCATTAGGGCAATTGAAGTGCTACTAACGTGTGCACAATCTTTCTGATAAAATATACCTTCGTGAGCTCAAGTGCTGTTTTGTTGCTACTCCTGCCCAGGGTCATAATGTGCGAATGCACGCTCACATGAGCAGGACTTGCAATGTGCGCTGCACCATCCGGTTTATTTAAATTGTTTGAATGCTCCCTCAAATAGTCATTCAGGCATTGGGCCGTTTGGTCCACATAGAACTTGCCACAGCTTAGAGGTATCTTATAGACCAACCGACAGCACAATGCAAAAAAAAAAGGTTGGCGTGATTTTTTATACACCCTTGTCTCGTGGTACGAGAACACAATTGGGCTAATTTGACAGGTGTGTAAACGAACAATTGGGACATTGTATCTAGCAGGCATGTTCTTGATAGCTGTGGGCAAATTTATGTACATATTTGTACATTGCACATATTTGTACATGAGGCGTACAATTTTTGCACCTCATGTCTAATGGCGTCTGTTCAGCTTACTTCTGATTAGCAAGTCCTTGTCGAGCTGCTATTCAGCTTTCAGGGAATGGAATCGGCCATGGCACGCATGACCTATAGGATAAACCTGCTTTTAAAAGCCTGTCGATCTAATCTGCCTCATTTTGCCATTAGTGATAAATAATTCACTGCTGTTACTATAGCACCCACTTAAATATAGTCCAAGGTGATCCCTTTTTGGTCCCAAAACATGGACGCCGCCGTCACCTTACCTGCAGAAATTTGTATTTTAAATTCCTTAGGTTGAGGGGAACAAATGTCTTAATTTTTCCTTGTTTTGACTTTGTACAAAAATAACCGTGTGCCAATTCATAAAGAGTAAGCTACAAAAACAGATGCCTCACTTGACACTAGCGTACAAGCTTCTGGCACTGCCCAGGTGGGAGAAAGAACTATCAGTGCTTTGCATGGCAAGTTGAGTCAACACTGGCACGGTGGGACCGGTCTGCCAGTGTTGTGCTTATATCGAAACTGCATGCATGCTCTTGCTTAGAGCGACAGGAATGGCATGAATTTTGCTTTCTTGCTTGAAGCCAGTAGCAAAATTGTTCGCTTTCATGTACGACAAATGCTGTACACTGCTGCGCACATTTTCGGCGTGAAAGAAGGGGTCTTTCTTTGCTGGAGTTGCAACATTGATAGCAATAGAAACACAACTTCTTTTTCTGAACTCTGCCACATCGTATATGAATTTATGCTTTGAGATAGCAATTCAAAAGAGTCTGCGAGCACGACTCGACTTGATATTCGAGTTGCTCGCTCTTTCGTGGCACTGCTTCGACGCTCTTGTAAGCCCTCAATTTTTGCTTACTTTAGCATGCCCAAAGTGATTAGCCGCTTCTCAAGCCAATGCACGGAGGTAATGATGAAGTGTGACCATTATATTCACGACACTGAAATATCTATGCATTTCGCTGGATGTGCTACTGCGGCCACACTTTGAAGAAAGCGAAATGGAAAATTGATTTAGGGGCGTGTTAAGGTAGATATATGTCCGGATATTTATAGTAGGCCTGCCTCACGGTCCACTTCTGCCGGATTATTAGTATGCATTGCAGTGCTATCACAAGTCGGCGGCAAGCCTCACGCTATTTTAAATGTAAAACTTGTCTCTAGTTGCAAATCAGATTAAAGGGTCCGATTAGGGAGACACTGCTGCTCCATGTAAATAGCACCTCCCAGGCACATACCTTCACTGGACGCTGAAGTAACTAGAGCCTTGTCTGGCCACCAGCATGAAACAAGGGAGGCGATGAAGCCTTGAAGCATTGGGAGGAGGGGGGGGGGGAATCAAGGGAGGCACTAGATCACCCGGAGCAATAATCTAAAGAAAACATGTGTTTTATGTTAATCTTGATTTACTAAACAATTTCCTCGCAATAATCTGGCACAGAGGGCATCTTAACCGAGCCTCTACACGGACAGGCAGAAGAATGACACAAATGTCGGGCAATGCCATTAGAAATGTCAACACACGAGCACAGAAAGCGCAGTTGCCGGTGATGTGAGGAGGGACGACTTAACAAGTACCACAACGCGGAATGGAAAGAGTATGCGTCAGCTTCCGCATATTAAAAAGATTCATGCTTTTATTGAACACCCCAATACCATGCTGTGCCGCCACCAGCTTCAAAGCCGCGAATTGCACTGTTTTGCAGGGTGCCTATTCCCCATCTGACCCCTCGTTGCGCTTCTGCTGTGACAAGTGTTGCGGTGCTCACTGACAAGCTGCACTGTCACGAGCATATACTAGATTGAGAAGTTACCTCATTTCCGCATTTCTTGTCAGCAATTGGGGCACATTTAGCTAAAACTTTCTTGTTTAGTGCATTAGTATTTACTCTAAGCACCCTTATAACAAATCGAGTGTCTTCTACACATTTAGCTCAAACCTTCTATTCTTTTATAAAACAGATTCTGAACAGTATCCACAATTGCCAAGCAGGTCACTTCCTTAGGCCTCCTCGGACATTCTTATCTTCCAAGCTGAAGTATCCCGCATGGAGCTGAGCCACCGTTCTTTGACCAGATGATCAAAAGAGACAATGAAATCAGAGAAACCATAGGGTAAGTTAATTGTGCATTTTTTGGAATTTATAGATAGTATGGAAAGACAGATGAAAGTGGACGAAAAGATAGCTTGCTGTAGGTAGGAGCTGAATCCACACAACCTTCATTAGGCATGTGGTGCCTTACTAATTCAGCTACTGTGGCACTCACCCTCCCATCCCCTTGGCATAAGCCAGTACCACTCACAGCCACAGCAGCAGACGTCTTAACTGCAGGCGTCATGAAATACAACAGCATGCAACTGTTCGACGACTCTGAATTCGGCTGCCCCTTGACGCCCTAAGCTAGGCTACGATGGTTTATTGGCCACTTGCCCAATTGGGGCAAGTGGCCTATTGATGCGATTTCATCGAATGAACAGGCATTTAAAATCCAGCTTCACTCAATTTGTTGTACATGCTGTTACCAAATCTGTTCTTTGAAAGGTGAAGAGTTGCTCACTAGGACACACCATAGGACATAAAAAGAACAGACATCACTACGCATGACTTTGCGCCATATGTGCTCAGAATTAGCCACAAATTGAAAAACTTGGCGGGTAGATATGGTGCCCCAGTGGTTTCTCCCGCACCCAAGCGATTAGCCCAATTGTGTCTTTGTACCACGAGTACTGAGAGACAAGAATGTATGAAAAACCACGCCAAACCCTTTGTGTGTAGTGCTGTGGGGGTTATCAGCGTGATACCTCTCAGCGGTGGCAAGTCCTATGCAGGTCAGAGGGATTAGTGTCTAAAGGGACAATAAAGGCAAATAAGTCAAGCTAAAGTAATAGATTAGTGCTCGAGAACATCTGCATCACTATTATTGCGAACAGAGCTTCAGTAATTGATAAACTGAAGTAAATACAGGACACAATTAGAGGCTCCCCCGGGACATTCAAGCACTAGCTCGATGACAAAGGTACTCCTCATTCCTGGAAGGCAAAATCCTGGAAGGCAATTCATAAATAAAAACAACTTGCAAGATGGGCTTGGTGGGAATAGAAACTGATTCTCCGGAGTGTGAGACGGAGACGCTACCACTCAACCATGAGTTCGGTGGTTCAAAGCGGGACAAAAGAGCCTCTAGTGAATGCGGTGTTGCCTTAGAAAGGGGCCGTAGAAAGTTATACTGCGCTGTATATCGGTAATTATGAGCATTTAAATTACAGTAGTCGCTGCTTAACAAGTAGCGAAGTGCGTTTCCCCTACATTTCTTCTGCGTTTAGCGCACACGTAAAGCCATCTTGCGGCAAACACAGTAGACCCCCTCCTCGCAATGTACGACGCTGCCCCGACAGGTGGCGCGCCACTCGCGCGCTTCTCCGCTTCGTCTAGTCAAGAGCATGCCGAGCGTATGAGTGGGCGGCGCGAGCGGGGTGCGAACACGCTATCGCATTCCACTCTTGTAGACAAAGCTTAAGCGTGCTGCAATTTTTATCGAATGCGAATTATCTCCATAATTTTGTGGAAATCTTGGTTCGAATAACCTGTTTCCACCACTCAAAGTCTCGGGTTTTTAAGGTTTAGCCGGCCTGCGGTGGACGCATATCTCTAGGGTCCGTGCATTCACGTTTATCATGCACCTTTCTTCAGCTATGTGAAGGAACGCCAGATGTTCAAGCGTATAATACGGAGCCCGGTTCTTTATTGTCACGGGTAGGCATGGTTAAGTGCAGGAGCTGAGCTACCGTAGCTTTTTAAGTGTGCTGCGATAGTTTTGTTACAGTTGAAGCTTAATTGTGCTTCCTGAACGAAAAGCCGTCCGAGGTGATGACAGACGGCTCGCCATCACTTGTGCCGGGCACGTCTCTTTTCACTTTGGCAGCCAGCGATAATTGTGCAAGATTCGCCACGTCGATGTGGAAACGTCCGGCTTCTACTTTTCCAAAAGTGAATCCTTGGACTCGTAGAACAACTACACCGTCGTGGAGGTCAAGCGATTGAAGAGCAAATGCCGCTAGACAAGTAAGGACGAGAGTGAGCATGGCCCCAAAGGATCGCCTCACGCAAGTTACAATCTTGCGTTTGTGCCTCAAGACACATTCTCAAGACCTACCTTGGTTAATGCGGCTCTGAAAGGAAATAATGAGGTAGCTTTGAACGCTAAGAAAAACGGAAGCGTTATTTACGATGTCGTCATTGACATCACCGATGAGGAATTCCAAGGGCTTCTGTCTTCAACAGTGAAGGTCATCGACGAGCTTCAAGCTTCCTTTCGAGGGACACACGATACGTGATCACGTCAAGGTTAGCTATGTGAGACACTCTGTGCGTTCTTACGTGCCCCTACCTCTGTGATGTCGCAAGTCCCGAAAGCTTGGTCATGCCAGCGCTGTGTTCATATGCCAGACGGCAGGACTTCGCTTGTGCATGTGCATATTTCTTTCCTACCGTGCATGTGCTTATGCACGGTAGGAAAGAAATAAAGTGCTTGACCTATAGCGGACCCCACGAGGTAAATTTCACCAATTGTCCCCAACAGAAAAAGAAGATAAAATTATTGACATATCACACAAAGGTGCGACAGCGTAAGCGGAGCACCGGAGGAGAATATCGCGTCGTCGACATGAACAAGCTGCCGGTCCAACCGAGATCTCCCTGGCTCTCATCCCGCAGTTCCAATGGAAGGTATTTGAATCGTCATCGGTGGGCCTCTCCAAGCCACATTGCTTCAAGCGAGCAGCACAGGCCTGGCATCGGATGCAGGACCACGCCTGCCGCTTCGCACAGGGGCCTTGGACTGTGAGCTCGAGGAACGGCAGTGCAACGAAAAATCAACATCGGGCTCTCTCACAAATGTCATGCTGCGACAAATAATCGACATCCTACAGCTGCTACTGTCTGGTTTTGACAAGCCAGTGGCTCCAAGAGCTGCAAAAATCATGCAAGCTATAGACGTTCCCGTAACCACACTGCAGTAACCTCAACCTCTGTCCGCGAAGACGTGTGGGTTGCGCTGTGAAGTATGCATGTACCCGGAGCACAGGAACAGTACGCTGTGCAGCTCTCATCATCATCATCTTCATCACACAAGCGCCTTCCTTCCATTTCGCATCCCACCTCTGTCATTCAGACAAAATCCTTCACCAGTGTGGAGTAGCAGGTTACAGGCACTTCACTCAGGCCGACCTCGCCATCTTTCTGTCATTGAAAATTGCCCCTTGCTCTCTCTCGATTAAAATGTGTAGCATCGGGATGTTCCGCCAGACATGCATTTATTATTTATGGTGAAATAAACATATTCAACCTTATTTCGCTTCTCTATTTGTCCCTTTAACGACTGTCACGAAAGTCTGGCACCAAAGTTCCAGCATGAAAGACGCCATTGAATGTCTCTCCAGTGCTCAATATACTAGCTAAATAGCTCAAAGCGATAGTTTCAACGCTAATCACATTAACGTAGATATGTATCGTTCTTCAATATGTGCCCAACCCTCATGTAACGTACCGTTTAGGGACTTTTGAAGCATACTATATAAACAAATAAATAGGTAAATAAATAAATAAATAAATAAATAAATAAATTGTACTGAGAAATACGGGCGCCTGCAGAAGACGAAAAGGAAGAAGACGGTTGCTGTTTATGGCTGTTATTTATTTATTTACGTTAACTTATTTTATAAAAATTCTTAAGCATATTTTCATTACACTTCGAAATTACAGTTGTATAGTCCCAAGCTCTACTATTCAGATCTAGTTTTGCTTAACTTCAAAACATACGGAAAACCGCATGCTTCTTGGCCAATCCCCAATAGCGGGTATGCGCCACTGTTTGGTATACAAGACAATAGAAGACAAGACGGTCCTCGTTTATGGAAAAAAATTATTTTGTATCGCCCCAACGCTTCCGAATCTGCGACTCTATCTGAAGCCGCCACTTATGCCGCAGAATGTCGTCAGATCGCTCGTCCACTTACCGCGCAAAATCACGCCAGCCAGAAACATGGTCGTGACACAAGCTTGACTTTTCCTTCGTATTCACCTGGAACGCTGGTATAGCTCCGCGTTCCTTCCTCTACTCCTGGCCTTTCTCACAGTTCAGCTCAAAATATGACGGCCCTTACAGGGTTCCACAACAGACGTCCCCGGTCAACTACGTCAATGTGTCTATTGAGCCATCTGCGGGCGAGCGGCGTCGAGGACGCGAAACTGTTCGTGTCGACCGACTGAAGCCGCACTACGACCCACCAGTGCTTGCTGTTCCATAGGTCGCCAGGACGACTACTTTTTCGGCGGGGAGTGACTGTAGTGAGAAATACGGGCGCCACCAGAAGACCAAGAGGAAGAAGACGGTTGCTGTTGTTGGTGCTCGCGCTCGTCCCGCTCTGCCGTTGTCTCTAGCCTTAAACATCATCATCATCATCAGCCTGGTTACGCCCACTGCATGTCAAAGGCCTCTCCCATACTTCTCCAACTACCTTAGTCATGTACTAATTGTGGCCATTGTAGACCTAAACACGTACTATCAAAATAAATAAATGAATAAATAAATAAACAAATAAATAAATAAATAAATAGGTTCTGCCGAATTTTTCTTTCATTGTTTCTTTGCCTCACATGTTAGGGATAATTCGAAGCAAGTAAAGTATGAAAGCGGTGCACTTGAGATGCACTAGTACATATATTAAAATGATCTCAACCTACACTCTAAGTAGCATTGCCTTTCTGTAATGGCAGCGACATCATTGTCTGATTACCAAGGTCTCCTGCGCATGGTCGTATTACATCGGCTACAGAGGCGGAGACAACGATTCAATTCTGCCACGTATTACGTTCCCTGTGTCTGGTTTCCTTTATTTCTGGCTTTCTTCTTGATTAGCTTTGTTGTACAGATTGCCCCCTTTTTTTTTTTGCTTCCTTACAAATTAACCTAAGCAGAAAAGCTGTCAATTCAACGACAAAAAACGCCACCATGACTGTCGATGACAGGACCGTACTTGCAAACTACTGTTTTCTCTGCTGCGGCGCGCAAACGTAAAAATATGAGCATCGGTCCGAAAAGCCGGCCGCCATATATCAAATGAGTCCGCGAAAGTGCCACTTTTCTACAAGTTAAGTGTGTATAGAACTATTGTAGCTCTGTGCGGATGTTCGTGACAATAAACACATTCCCTTTTCGTATTAATAAGCATATTCATAGCGATGCCCGTCGCCTGTGTGTGAGGTTCACGTGCGAGTAAAAGACGAAGACGAAGCGCCCTTCTCCGTTCGACGCTGCACGAGACGCTGCACGAGAGCAACCAGCCAACCGAGCAAGCACCTCGGAGACGATGGCCGCTTTAGCCGCTCTGAAGTTCTTCACGCGTTCCCGGATGCCAAGGCATCATCACGCAAGACGTCAACTGCGCATTGACCGGGTCCGCCGTTCGGTTTCACTCTCCATCCGACGTCGTGCTGGCGGTGCTAGGCAGCGGGCTTCGACCGACCAATTATCCCTCCGGCTGCCTGGGCGCCACAAGGACTGCAGCAGGTCTCCTCGCCACGTCTTCCAGTGCAAGTGCTGCCATGACGCCATGTCGGGCTTCACTCTGGGGACAGCAGCAGCACCTGGCAACTGCAGCATCCTACCGCGCTTCTGGCTCCGGCACGAAAGGCAGCGCTCCAGCAGAGCCCTGGCAAGTGATGTTTGTTCATTCGCTGTGAGTGTATGTAGCTGCCCAGCCATCAATATTATTTCATACACGCAGATAGCACGCTACGTCACCGGATATTTTCATACTGAGGATAAGATGGGCCATGCTGCCTTTTGTCCTTTATCAGTCTGGATTGAAAACCTCCTCACAATATTCATCAGTAAGAATGGAACGGTCTCTCCTGTATTTTTGTTTATTAATTTTAATCCTTACGTTGGTGTCTTAGCGCAGGTAATTGTAAGTACGTTTTAAAGATATAAGTTTTAGAAATATTAAACCGCAAGCAACGTATAATCGAAGAAGTGCCTCTGTATGCACCCTTGTATCCATCTTTGGCGCGGATATTTTGTCCACGCAGTGGCCGTGGTTCTACGTTTTTAATAAAGACTGAATAATAGTAGGAACTAAAATTCGATGAGGTAATAAGCTGTCATGGGAGCCCAATAGCCATCCTGTCGCTGTCTAGAGGTCGAGGTCATGTGTTAGGTCCTAGACGGGGGGGGGGGGGGGGGGGGGAATTCCTATCGGGGGCAGCTTTAAAAATGCACGTGCAGGATGGATTCGGAGCACGGTAAATAACCCCCGGCGGCAAAATTATTGCCAGAGTAGTGCGACTCATCATTGAGTTGCAGTTCCGACACCCAACTCCCGCCAGACCCACGCCAAAAACAAAAAAAGGAAAGAAAGCCCTCGCGCCTTAAAACGTAAAACTATTCCAATATGTTTTTATTCCAATCGTCTCACGTCAAGTTTGCGCAACCGCCGACGCAAGCATCACGCGGTGACCCGCAGCGCTGTCTGAACAGCCCAATCAAACACTCCTACTTTTCTTTGCTTTCGAAATGAATAAGATTGCCTACGTTGAAGTGTTTCACTTGTAATTGGTTGGCAGGAGGCGAGGAGCACGCTCAAGTGGACAGCGCTTCGATGGGACCGGGCCACCGCACTGAAAGAAATAACCAGATGAAGAGGGTGGTGTCGGTGTTTGCGATTGATCCGCTTTCTGTACTTAGCTTGAGGTGGCTGGTCGAAAATCGCGACGTCGTTTGACGGATGGTTAAGAATGCCGCTAAAACGAATCCTCAGCAAAGAAGAGTTGGAACAGCGGGATCGTAAACGTGCCGAAAGAGCTCAAAAAGGTTACACGGCCAGGCAAGCAGTTTATTATCCGCGAATAAACCCATGCTTTCTGGCAGGTGCGAGTAGCCAGTGCCTGAAGGATCGGCGGCCGCCATCTTTTATTCCTTTGGGGACGGGGCAGGCTGCGACTATTCAGAAGAAACTTCAGACTTCTTCGGTATATAAATGCATCTTTAACGCGGACACGTCATTTTGATGCGGTGAGTTCTTGCGGTTTTCTGACGCCGCGTGACAAGCAGGTGAACAGGGTGCAGCCCGAAAACATTTGACCAATAGCCGAGGGCTAATGTCGAAAAGCTGTCGAATGAGAAATTACAATTTTTCTTTTGTTCGGTCAACTGAGGCATAATCATTGCGTACAAGGTTTTTCAGAAGATGGGCTATCGGTCGAAAAAAGCTTTTGACCAATCGAGGAGGGCTGATTTCAGAATTGAAATAGAAATGTTTGGAATACTTTTACATTATAGCGTCCCTGGTAGCTAACTGAATCATTTAGAGAAGCGAAAGAATCATTTTATTTAAATGGCTGTTTCATTACGTAGTTGCGCAAACTGACAAAATATAGAAGCCGACTTTATGCTGGCGGGGCTACGCAGCGTGCATCTACCGACCAGTTTTCGCTCCGGCTGCCCGGGCGCCACAAGGACAGCAGCAGGTTTCCTCGCCACGTCTGCCAGCGCAAGTGTCACCATGACGCCATGTTGGGCTGCCCTCTGGAATCAGCAGGAGCAGCAGGCGGAAACTCCAGCATCCTGCCGTGCTTCTGGCTCTGGTACGAAGGTCCCTGCCCCTTCCGAATGATGGCAAGTTGTGTTTCTTCATTCGCCATCAGTGTTAATAGCTCTGCTGCCGTCGAGGTGATTTCATAGGCGCCCATAGGAAAGTGTCACGTGATATTTCTATATTGAAGTTACAGGGGAGTGGCCTCTTTGGGCCGCTCTCGGGATGCAGTTTGCATTCGGCTGGTCGAAACCAGGCGTTCTGAACAGATTCGCGTGGTCTATTCAGAGCGCCGCGCTCCAGCAGAGAGCATTAGCAGGCGGTGCTGTATGCCTTCCACACGACAGCGCCACAGAGATCCTAGGAAAGGTGGATAAACGCGGCTACTCTGATGGCTCTGGCAGCAGCTAGCACGTTCGGCTGGGGCAGTATTTCTACGCCTCCAATCCCGAGAGGGCTCCGCATTGCTGTAAACCGACTTGGAGCGCCGTAGGAACCAGCAGAGTGTACCACAAGAAGCACTGTGTTGGCCTATTTTCCTTAAACTATTTGGATTAGAAGGCATCTACTCATCAGGAAAAACTGAGGGACATTTCAAGCGTTCAAGTATATTTTTAGAATTTGGTGCTTTCGTTAAAGAATATTCATGATGCTTTTTTTATTATGGCGTTTTACATGGGAGAACCACGATCTGATTATGACGTACGCCGTAGTTTGGGACTCCGGAATAATCTTCACCTCCTGTTGGTCTTTAACGTGCAGCTAAGCCTAACTGATGGGGTTTTTTCGCGTTTCGCACCCATTCAAACGCGCCCACCATGGTCGGGATTCGTTCCCACGATCTCCTCCTGCTTTGCAGCGCAATACCATAGCCACTAAGCAACCACGGCGGGTTACAGAGAGTAGGTATAAATCATTCTCACGGTTCGACAAAGAAACCTTAAAGAGAAGCTGAATAGTCCGTCGAATTCAATAAGACGCTCTTATACGGATGTGGGAACCTTATAAACCATGCAGGTAAAATGTTGTGGGGGATTTTTCCCTTAGGAACGACGCAATCGTCGGTTAAAATTGCGGTGTAGCTCCGCCCCCCGTCTAGCGCCGCGCGCTGCTGCTGACGCTGATGATGCGAGCGGAGACCGGAAACCGCGGCGTAGTGACGTCAGCACTGGTGTTCCGTTCCTTCGCAGTCTCCGCGACCTTGCCTGACCGGGCTTATTTCTGCGTGCGTGCCGTCCTAATCTGCTGCGCTCGACCCTACATTCCTTTGTTTGTGTGTATATAGGAGTGGTAGTTGACGTGCGCAGCATCAATTGAACTTGTAGGCCGACCATGCCGGCATTCTGTGCAGCGCAGCCTACGCTTGCACGAACACCAGTGGCCGCGACGATGTTCCGATGTTCCATTAGTTCCTCCAAGACAAGAGGCTTTCAGCTAAGTGGGAAGCTGCTGTGAAGCGAAACAACTTCAAGCGCTCAAGAACAACAGTGTTGTGCTCTAAGCACTTCCGTGACGATTACTACCGGAGTTTATCAATAATGCGCGCTTTGGGTTCCCCTTCGTGTTAGCCCACTGAACGGAAGGTGCATGTTTATCTCCCACCCTTGACGCAGGTTTCATCGTCAGGCGCCGCGAATTTTCTATTCGCACGTGGGTTGTGAAACAGCCTGCTTGCAGCTACCATAACGCAGTGCAAGCGTAAAATTTGCACGTGTTGGAAAGCCTGCTCACGCCAGGACGCTGCGCTCCCCCTTCTTTCGCACACATAGAGAAATCGACCATCTCACGTAGCCGACGGAATTCGCCGGTTACGAGTAGCGTGCCGATGGCGCGCTGATGAAGGTTCTATAGACTACACGTGCTACAACAGCCGGTAAACTTTTCCCGCGTTTAAACCGTCTGTGAAGATTGCCGACAGCTTTGGGGCAGCGCACAAATGCCGAAGATCGCATCACCTCTTGCGTTCTACAAGGAGGCATGCAGGAACATAACACTACAGTTGTTTGCCCGGAAACGTACTCACTGGAACGCTGAATGCAGCTTAGCAAAAAACATACTCGTCAAAGAACATTTCCAACACAAGGAGGTGCTAACACTTTCGTTCGCGTGGAAAGCAGTGCTTGCACCAGCATTTTTTGCTTCTTGGAGAGGCCGGCTCTTCGCAATCGGCTCGTACATGTAGGTAGTAAAGTATAGACCCCTCACAAGTGATCTTGCAACGCGATAGCGACAGCGCGACAAGCGAGGCGATGGCTATCGCGTTCACTCATCGCCTGCAAGCCGAACTCCGCGCGAGCGACGGCTTTGAGCGACGACTTCCCGATGTGAGGGCAGCAATATACGCGCCGAAACTAGCGTGACGCTTGCTTTATCAACTTAGGTTGATGTATTTTACTGAAAAAGGAGCATAAAATATTTCTGAAGGTCTTGCACTAGGGTCTTATTCTTGCACGTGTAAAATTCAATAGTTTGCTCGTTCCGTGCGACAAACAGTAATATTTGAGTTATGTACATCCAGTTCCGGCTTCGCACTATTGGCTTGTCGCTCATAGTACTTCCGGGTGACAAGCGACGAGTTCTAGATTTCTAGAAACGAGCGATCGAGCGACAACACCGAGTGATTTATTCGAGCGACGGCCCGTTTTATCGCTCGAAGCCGTCGCCCGTCACCGTCGCGCGCAATATCGCTCTCGTAGAGTTTGGGCCTAACGCCGAACTCCCCAGAGAAACGCAAGCTCTCGAAATTTTCCATGAACGTCTCAGCAAAACAGCACCAAACTACCTTGCACCGTGCTTTGTGTGAGGCGGCAGCAGTCGGTCCGGACGAACACCATTGTTGACGTCACGAGGCGCCCGACCAATCACAGGCGGAAACGAGGCGCGCGAGCTGGGCTTGTCTGCTGCTGCACTTTTCGTCGAAATAAAACGTTTCGATGCGATATTCGACTTCAGAAGGTTGAATACCACGACGTACTGCAGTTCACACATTTTTTTCTGGAAAAGCCTTCAGCTTCCCTTTAAATCGAAAATGTACCTGCTTGTCAATAATATATGCCTTCTTTACATATGTGTGGAGTGAACGTCGGTCTGTACAATAAGAAAGGAAATCATTCTAGCAGCTTTATCTTTGTCGACAACTATTTTTGGCTCTAAAACGAAAGCTCCGGAACCAAATCGCGACTTTTGCACCACTGCAGGAAGAAGTCCCGCAGTACTGCTGACGTTTTCTTATGTTCAAAAAACACTGTCTTGTTCTTTCAAAGCATAAAATTGGAACAATACGTAAAACAGTGAGCGACTGATATTTTACTGTTTGCGTAAGTTTGCCCTGTTGAGTTCTCCCATACTCGTGAAAAGTCGTAATATTTATCGATATAAATCAAGTAACACCGTTTGTTTTGACATTCTTACAAAGAATCATCCAAAGTGTTAGGTTTTTTGACGAATCTTTCGATATAACTACGCTTTGCCTTTCAAACAGACGGCAATGTGTTACAATCAAAGACTTCACTTCCTCAGCAGTAAATGCACAGAAATGAGTATAAGACAGGGCACCGTTCCACGGTGTGTTCTTTTCAATTTTCATACGTAAATTATTTCCCCGTCCCTTGGCCTAGAGTATAGCACAGTTTAAAATACAGTAGGTTGTACGAGCACAGCAAATGTGTGCTCAAGTCAATATTTTCCGTATCGCGGAAACTGTACAACGTCGGGGAAATTGCTAGTGGCGCCACCTCATTGTATTCAGCTATGGCCGCTCATTCAACAGCATGCGCTTTTCGGTGTTGCTATTGTGTCTGACCGATCATATGTGGAATCACCAGAACCATTTTTCACATGTTAGCCACGAGGAAAAAAAACAAAACCACTTGAAGCAGCTTTCACGTTTTTGTGGCGTCAATGTAAATAGCGCATGGAAACGAAATTACAACTTTGCCCACGAACAATAGGATTTCGAGCCGCAGATGATGAACGCTGCGGTATTTCAGCGAAACAGTTGAACAGTGACTTAGAGTTCCTATAAGGAATTCGTGCGTAGAAGTACGAAGGGAAATACACTGTAAATGACCTGTATTTATTTATTTATTTATTTATTTATTTATTTATTTATTTATTTATTTATTTATTTATTTATTCGATAACAGCACTGAATGCCCTGCGGAAGAGGGCATTAGAATTGGCGGAGGGGGGAACACGAACGTACCGTCATAACAATTTCTGAGAAAAATGCAACAAACGCGCCTATATACACGACTAAATACGGAGACACATTTTATGTATAGTAAAATCACAGTTTGGATAAAACCAAATTAGGAGTATATCAGAAGAAATTTGAAAATTGAAACACCTAGAATTCATAATACATAAAAGGCACTCAAAGAGGATAATTCGAAAACAACATTTACCGGATGGCAAAGCTACCGGAGGAACACAACATAGAATTTAACTCATCCATTGCACAGAGACATCACATTATGACATACGTACGCAGGATTTGTTGAAATTTGTCGCGGTGAACTTCAGTAAGCAATGTCTGATGGTAGGTTGTTCTAGTTAAGTATGAATCTGGGTATAAATGAAATGACGGCACGCGAAGATCTGAGTGATAGACCGGGCTTTGACTTAGAGAGGGTGATCTCGGCGAGAGAAAATGACAGAGCGTGAGTGAAAGAAGCCACCAATGCAAACGCTCGTGATGTTGAAGTTTATGAAAGAGCGATAGGCGCGCGTGTTTGCGGCTTAGTGATAGCGGATGCGATTCGGCACCATTCTTTAAACATGCAGCACTATAGTTCGCGGGATAATCTGTAAAGATAAAGCAAGCAGCACGGCTTACAAGTATTCAAGGTTACGCACGATAGAGTCCTGGTTCGGATCCGAGGTGGCGCATGCCTGTTCAATTTTGAGGTATCACTAATGCAGTGTATATGCAAGATCTTTTTTTAGGTGTAAACGTGCTTACTTTAGTCTGTGTTTGATTATTTCAAATTTACAGTTCATAGATGCAAGAGTAACGTTAATGGGATGACGAACATATGTTGGATTCCATTGCAAAGTGTCTCCTCAACAATCTTATTATCAAGAGAGTATGACGTTGCAATACGAGACGAGGAGCGGGAAAATGACATGCATTTAGCTTTAGCATAATTTAAGGTCATTTGCCAGTCTGAACACCATGGACTAAATGCGTTTAGGTGTGGTTGGAATGCTTCACGATTAGCGTTAGTTGAAATTTTGCGGCAAATAGCGCAATCATCAGCGAAAAGTCTTATTCAGGACGAAATGCAGTTAGGCAAATCAATAATATAGACCATAAAAAGCAAAGCGCAAAGCACGGTCCCTTGAAGAACGCTGGACGAAACTGGAATAAAGGAGGAAATGTGGTGTTCATGGTGCAGGTGTTCCTGTGGAAATTTTATTATTTCGCTAGGAACTATTGGCTTGCTGTCGCCTGATTGCCCCGGAACTTATAATTGCATAACCGCATCTGTACAGCGCTTCGAGTGAGCGTGGGCCATGTTAGTGGATTTGTCGCACAAGTGCCACGCACGGGTGACAAAGGGCTTGTTTTGTGCTGTCGCAGTGCGACGATCTGTGGCCACGTCGCCATTCGGCGAAGCTGCAGAAGCTGCTCGACGCATGAGAATGGCACGCAGCAGCACAACTGGCGTCATTGAGGAGGTAATGTATGGTATGTGCACTTCGGCCATTGGCGACGTTCTACTTGGAATCCACCGTTAGAACTCAGTTATCCTTTACTTGGCGCGTGAGTGTTTCAGCTTTATTTAATGACACTTCGCGATTAACATTTGCAAAACAAGATGGACAATAATGCACGTTTATCGAATTGTTTTAGCAAGACTTACTATTTGCATAGGCCGCGGTAAGGGTTCAGAAACGACTGCTTGCGAGCCACAGATTCTGCAGTACAGGAAGACATGAGGGAACAAGGGTCGTAAGACAGAGGGAGAATCGTTGAAAAAATGTAATGTAGGGTTTTACGTGCGAAAACCACGATCTGATTATGGTTCACGACGTATTTAGGGACTCCCTAAATTTGGACCAGCTGGGGTTCTTTAACGTGCACCCAAATCTAAGTACACGGGCCTTTTCGCATTTCGTCCCCATCGTAATGCGCGGCTGCCGCGGCCGGGATTCGGTCCCGCGACCTCGTGCTTAGCAGCCCAATACCATAGACACTAAGTAACAATGGCGGGTGAGGGAAAATCGTCGTCAACTGCTAGAACGATATGTTCCTCGTTCGGATTCCGTCCACCAAGCGCGTCGTATGAGCAGATCATCAAACTTTCTGACTTTTTGGAGTGTTTGAAAAATGACCGTGTTTTGATCGGAGGGGACTTTAACCCACCTGAAATTGACTGGTCATGTGCAGTTCCCAGGAACTCTGTTAGTGGTTGTTTGTACTCCTCGTTTTTTGATCTAATGGACACTCATGCATTTGAACAATATGTCCTCGGTGCGTCGCGTGATGATGGTACTGGCGATGTCTTGGACTTGCTATTGTGTAATGGGTCTGGTATTGTATCAGACGTTCATGCACTACCTGGATTGAGCGACCATAATATATTTATTGCTGACGTTAGTGTTACAAATGTGCCAATAGTGAAAAAACCGCCTAGAAAAGTGTTCTTGTATATTAAGGCTGATTACTGTTCTATAAATCAGTCGTTAGATTTGTACTTCCCAACGTTTGACACATTAGAGGATGATTTGAGCGTTGAACAGTTGCGGGAAAGCTTTAAAGAAAAGCTCTTCTATCTTCGAGATAAGTTCGTTCCAACTCGGATGCTTTCATCTAAACGTGATAAAGATAAACCGTGGTTTCGGCAGGAACAGCGCATCTTGCTGCGCAGGGTGCGGAGGGTATACTTAAAGTATAAAAAACACAGGTCCCTGGAAGACTTATCCAAACTAAAGCTAAAGCTTGATTTTGAGAATTCAGCCAAATCGGCTAAGGAATTTTATATTGCTCGTCTTGGGGAACGGTTGGTAGAAGATCGCAAAGAATTTTGGAAGTATATTCGGCATAGTGGACAGAACGACAATTCTGTCCCTCCTCTTGAATACTTAGGCACGGTACTTGATGATGACAAGCGCAAAGTTGAAGCATTTGGTAGTTATTTTTCTTCTGTGTTTAGTAATCGCCAGTTTCGGGTTGTAAGTCTCGATTTTTCGCTATGCAATGAAGAAATGCCCGAAGTTGAGTTTGCTTTGGAAGGTGTACGTAAGCTATTAGAAAATGTTTCTCCCAGAAAGGCGAATGGACCAGACAATATAGCAGCAGCAATGCTTAGTAGTTGTTGTGAATCGTTGTGCATGTATTTACGCCGTCTTTTCCAAAAATGTTTAGACATGGGTACCGTACCTACCGACTGGAAATTGGCAAATGTCGTGCCTGTACACAAAAGTGGGCCCAAAAACTGCATTGAGAACTACAGACTGGTGTCTTTGACTAGTATTACATGTGAAATAATGGAACACGTTATATATAGTTGTATTATGTCACATCTAGTTAAAAATAATCTATTAAATGCAAACCAACATGGATTTCGGCAGAGTTTTTCTTGTACTACGCAGCTTGTAGAATTCACTCACGATTTGGCTCAAGCAATAGACAAAAGGCAGATAATTGATTGCATCTTTCTAGATTTTCGTAAAGCATTTGACGTTGTGGCTCATGACCTACTTATTAGCAAATTACACGCCTACAAGTTGCACAAAAAGGTAATTGCATGGATATCTGAATCTTTCACACAGACAACAGTCTGTGGTTCTCAATGGCATCTCCTCTGATCTTGCTGCAGTGACCTCCGGAGTACCCCAAGGCTCTGTGTTGGGGCCCCTCTTGTTTTTAATATATATAAATGATATCACTAGTGGTATTATGTCATCTTTCAGGATGTTTGCAGACGACTGCGTAGTATATAGGGTTATTGATAGTGATTCCGATTTTTATGCACTTCAGAGTGATTTAGACAAACTTTCAACTTGGTGTGCGAAATGGGAAATGTCAATTAACCTTTCAAAATGTTTAAACATCAACTTTACAAGGAAACATTCATACAAGACATACGAGTACAAATTAAATAGCGTTACTCTAAGCAGGGTTACGGAATGTAAATACTTGGGAGTTTGGTTTACCTCGGATTTAAGGTGGAACAGGCATGTACAGGAGGTAAGAAAGAAGGCGGCACGAAAGTTGGGCTTCCTCCGTCGAAATTTTGGCCAATTACCTAGTAAACTGAAAGAACAGCTGTATTTTACTCACGTACGTTCGGTACTTGAGTACGCTTGCATCTGCTGGGATACTTATACGTGTCAGTTAGTCGATTTACTTGAAAAAATTCAGAATAGGGCGGTTCGATTTGTTCTTGGTAATTACGACAAAAACATCAGTATTACCGAAGGCAAGCGCAGACTTCATTGGCAAGATCTAAAGGATAGAAGAAAGTGCCTCAGACTCAAATTTTTTCACAGTCTTTACTATTCTAAAATAGGCATCGACAGGAACAAATATATTAAATTACCATCGTACATTTCCCGTAGAAAAGACCATGCCTTGAAACTCCATGAATTTCCTTTTAAGGGTGACACCTTGCGTTATGAATTTTTTTACAGGACCACGAGGGAGTGGAATGCTCTCCCGTCAAATAGTGTTGGTATACAATGTAATGAAACGTTTTACCGCGCTTTGTGTGTTGAAATGAGTGTCAACTGATGTAGATATGTATGTACCCCCCTGCTGTAATGCCTTCTATGGCGATGCAGGTACTCAATAAATAAATGAATAAATAAATAAATGACGACTATGCGCGCATGCGCGGTTACCTGCATGCGGAAAAAGCGCTGAATTTTTTTGCCCAATTTCGTTGCAATTGGCCTGCGCACTTCGACCCTCGTCACCGTCCTCGAGTGAGATTTTAATCCAACGAACAGTTCTTTTTATATATATTTTTAAAATAAAAGTATGACCCACGGGTACGTGGTTGATTATCATTTGACCCTCGCAGTGCCCCGACCTGCCTGCATGCTGCCCTTCGGCGACGCTGCGGTGGCTGCTCAATGCCGGAGAATCGCATGCAGCAGCACCGCCAAGAGCACCGCTCACTTCACCACGTGCATCGCATGCTGCAGCTGCTGCGCCTCCAGCGAACCAGTGCTGCCGAACGAGGTCACGTGGGCTACTCTTTCCCTAGAAAGAGTACGCGCGCGTGGCCAGGAAGTTTATGTTATCGCTTTTGCTTTCGTGATCCGTCACTTTTTGTTCTACTACTTCTTTAATATATCAATAAACATAGTTTTGATTGTCTACTCGCGTGACGTGCTACGCTAAAACGCTGTCGTTATGCGAGAAGAGACGATTTCAAGCTGTGCCGAAGTCTCTCCTCTCCTATACCCTTGCTATCAACAATCGCAAAAAAGGAGTATAACTATTGAAATGATTACGGTGTGTTTCACGGTCGTGTACGTGTATCGCGATGTTCTGGTAGTCTTGTGCTTAAATGCATTAAACGGTGTTAAGAAAGCAAACGCAAGAGCGACACAGCAGTCAGTGCCACTTTCGCCGTGGGTATCTGGAAAATGGTGCCACCCTTAGGATTCGATCAAAATGATTATGCCTTGCAAAAGCGCGAGCAACCATTCTTAAACTGAATATGTGCCGCATAAAGCAGCCCGTTAAAACTTCGTTACAGATTTATTTGGTAATAAGTCAGTTACGGAATTTGATTTCTCGCGCAGATATCAGCCTCTTAAATTATTCCCCTTGAAGGATTGGAACTGCGTAACAATGCCGCAGGCAACCTTAAAAATTTTACATACTGTATAGTGTGAAGTATAAACCTACCATAACGCCCTCAAACCCCTGCAGTTCTTAAGTGAGTCCATTAGGTTTTCGCACTTTTGACATGCGTACCCAAAATAGACTTGCCTATAACGAGGCCAGCTTTTCATTTGCGCTCCTGCATTCTGTACATGCCATTGTGTGAATGCTGTATTATGCTTCAGCTCGGATGTGTCATAAAAGCAAGAGCGTTGTGGGGTACATCACATGTTAAGTGAATGTGATGAAACGCTGATATATGTGGGAAGCTTCATCTGAGTGGAAAGCGCCGACCAGGTATTATGGCATTATTCATTACAAATATTAGCAATTATTGTTGTTTCTGAAGGCGTAAATTGAAAGTGTCGCAATAAGTGATGGGCGAAGATTTCACCCCTTGTGTTCCGCATGCACGATCAAAGCTGCTGCAGCACGGGAGGAACGGGGGGGGGGGGGGGGGGGGGGGCGTCATTTCAGCTTCACTATGATAAGCTGCATATGGGTGATCATATCATGAGAAGCGAACAAACAATAACATCAAGGAAAACATAGGGGAAGTTGCTTGTACTCACTAACCGAGTTAAATAATAGATTATTGGAAACAAATGTGGCTGAAAAACAACGTACCGAAGGTGGGGAACCATCCCACGTCTTCGCATTATGCGCGCCATGCTCTACCAGGTGAGCTACCGCCGCGCCATTTGCCCATCTACATCCTCGGGTATTAATGTTTTACTACTAGAACTAATGCTGTGAGTGTTAGCCAGCGCCACCACTCGCCAGCCTTGGCGGCGTATGTGGCACACCCTTTCTGCCAGAGGCGTCACGAGCACGTGATCTTTTTGGGTGAAGACAACGCATGCTACCTTAAGGCATCAATGTTGCCGGATTCGAGACCCTTGTTATGTAACAAACGAGAATTATTAATTAGGAAGTATCATTTCTTTATTTGAATAAACGAGTACAAGCAATTTTTCTTACTTTTTCCATAGTGTGATTGTTTGGTGGCTTCTTATGATCTAATTATTCAAAATCGGTCACTTCGGTTAACCGCCTTTCCTCTCGTTTATTACATAACGAAAGTCTCGAATCTCCAAGCCAACATTGAAGGCAACATTGATGCCTTCGGGTAGCATGTGTGGGTTTATTGACTAGTTGCCTTCACCCAAAAAGTTCACGTACTCGTGACTCTTGCGACAGAAAGGATGTGTCACATCCGCCTCCAAGGTTTGCGAGTTCTGACGCTGGCTAACACTCCCAGGATTAGTTCTATTAGTAAAACATAACTAGCCAGGAAAGTAGATGGGGTAATGGCGCCGCGGTAGCTCAACTGGTATAGAGCATGGCGCGCTTAAAGCGAACACGTCGGATCGTTACCCACCTTCGGTAAGTTGTTTTTTCATCCACATTAATTTCCAATAATCTATTATTTCTTTAATTCGATTGGTGAGTGCAATTTATTTCCCCTATGTTTTTCTTGGTGTCATTGTTTGTTGACTTCTTATGATATCATTATTAAAAAATCGGGTCCCTAGGTTAACCTCCTTTCTTGTCATTTATATGGGTAATGGGTGGTTCATTTATGATGCCAATCAGGACAAGATTCTCGAGCTGAAAATATAGCACAGCGGTATGAGACTGCCGTCTGGGAAGACCTCAATTTGATAATACTTAATTGCCGCAGTATAATAAAAGTTTACGCATTTGCTGTCTCGGTTTCTTCTTTTAAGCCTCCAGTTGTAATCGGTACTGAATCTTGGCTATATGGATCCTTTCGTAATGCCGATGTTTCTCCCTGAGATTACTACGCCTTGCACGCTGCTTAGCTCCAGCCCGGACGGGAAACTCCGAGCCGTGGGGAGAGCCGAAGAGGACGTCGTCGCGTATCGCCTGGCCGCCATCCTGACGACCCCATGAATTAGTTCCCCACTCTGACGCATAAAGTGGCCTCTCTTTCTTCCGCGCTGTTCAGAACACCGGCGGGTGTCTTGTCTTGTCTTGTGTCCCAGACAGTGGCGCGTACCCACTATGGGGGATTGGCCAAGAAGCAGGCGGTTTTCCGTAAGGTTAGAAGTATAGAGAAACTAGATTTGAATAGTCGAGCGTGGGACGATAGAACTGTAATTTAGACTTGCAATGAAAGTATTGGTAAGAATTTTGCTAAAATAATTTAACGTAAAGGAATTAAGTAATAGAGACTATGGATAATTGTAGAAAATCATCAAGGTACTCTTTTTGTCTCTCTAATAAAATTGTAAACAGCAAGAAAAGCATCCCTGTGGCTGGTTCCCAGTGAAGTTGCCCCAAAAGAAAGAATGTTTGTCGAGGTTAGTGATAGGCCAAGTTTGGTAAATGAGTATTCTAATATTCTTCTTTGTCTTAGAAAGCGGCGGCATGAGAGAAAATAATGTTCGATAGTTTCAGGTGCACTGCAATAAGAACATAGAGGGGACATCGCGAGACCAGACCTGTGTAAGTAAAAATTTAGAGGAGGTATACGGCATCTCAATTTTGTAAAAGATACTTCCAATTGCCTTGAAGGACACCAATTAATATTCCATGGGAAGCCAAGATGGTGGAATTCAGAACACGGTGTTAGCATGGATATTGCAGAATTTTGAGATATAGCGAAATTTCTGTACCTTGCCGCGGTGACATAAGCTGATGTCGGCAAAACAGGTATGATAGGGCCGTTAAGGGATGCTCGTGCGAGTGAATCTGCCATTTCATTCAAGTGCAACCCACGATGTCCCGGTACCCAAAGCAAACATACTTTTCGTAAGTACGGAGGTATCATGGAACGAAATGTTCTTTGAATTGCTGAATTTAATGATGCAGTTAGTGCGGTGCATACAGATAGCGAGTCGGTCATGATAACAGCTAATCGGTCTTTTTGGGGGAGTTTTCGTAATGCTAATCTTCAGCCTTGTCCGTTTTTGACGTCTTTCGAATCGTGCGAGTCCGCGTGCCGTAAATTTAAAATTAACACGATGCTAGAAAGCTAATTAAAGACGACATTGCCATCGTTTTTCGTACAGGAGAAGTCAGAAGCCACGGGTGCATGAAATTATGAGGACACTTGATTAGCAGATTTACACAAAGCTAAGGTTACTTTTAAAAAAACAAGGCTTTTTCGATTCACATGGCTTAACATTTCAGACAACACGAAGGAGCGGTGAAAATGTTTGAAGAATAGTGGCCGGCAGCAGGAATCTATTCCGAGGTTGCAGTCAGACAGTACTACGTACAGTAGCAGTGAACTATAAGAAGGCAAAATGCGAAAACACCCGTGTACTTAGATTTAGGTGCACGTTAAAGAATCCCAGGTGGTCGAAATTTCCGGAGTCCTCCACTGCGGTGTGCCTCATGATCAGAAAGTGGTTTTGGCACGTAAAAGCCCATAATTCATTACAAGAAGGCAGGCTGCTTTATTCGTTATTTTCCGTCTGTGTTCACACACCCCTACTATGGCTCAGTACTGCATTACACGGAATTAAGGCTGGAGCATACATCTGAAGTTCACTTTAACTATAACAGTGTCGTAACATGACTTAGAGGGCTAAAATGCGGGCCTAATTCCAGCCACAGTTAATTTCCCCGTTGCTTTCCTTGGCTTTAATGTCATTTGGCTTGATATCGTCATATTATATATATATATATATATATATATATATATATATATTGTAAGCACTATTAACGTACTTCGTCGTTTTCATTTGTACATAGCCATCATCATCTTCACTGTTCTTCGACTTCTTCGCGCGTGAGCTGGGGGCGTTGCCTTTGGTGGAATAAACAGCGCTGGACAACTTGATCGGTCTCGGTATTATAAAGTGGTGGAGGTACGTCAAGATCCCGACGTCCTCTCGCGTTCCCGTCCTCCCTGGAGCTCCGTTCCGGTCGCCGCCTGCACCCAACTACCCCTACAACAATGGACACTTCCGACCCCGGCCCTTCCGGCGCCTCAAACCCTACCACACAGACGACCCCACCTGCGGCGCCCTCTTGGACTGTGACGAGCCCTCAGCGCGATCCCCCTGTCTTTGCGGGACTCCGCGGTGATGACGTAGACGATTGGATCGACCACTACGACCGCGTGAGTTCTTGTAACAAGTGGAACGACACCCAGAAATTGAGGCACGTCGCCTTCTACTTGACCGGTGTTGCAAAGACGTGGTATTTCAACCACGAAACCGACATCGCGGATTGGACCACGTTTACCTCGAAGCTGCGGCAAATCTTCGCTTCCTCGTCTGGCCGTGCAGAAGTCGCCAAACAGAAGCTGGGAACGCGCCGCCAACTTCCCCAAGAGTCTTACACCTCATACATAGAGGATGTCTTGGCTCTGTGCCGCCGTGCGAATCCTAGCATGACGGAAGCCGAACGCGTTCGCCACATCTTAAAAGGCATTGGGCCTGTCGCGTTCAACGCCTTAATCGTGCAAAATCCGGCTTCTGTCCAAGACATCACTTCAACGTGTCAACGCCTCGACGAGCTGCAGTCTATTCGTCTTCCACATGACAGCAGCGATCCTCAGGTTGCTCATTCTCCAGATCTACGTGCTCTTATCCGCACCATCATCCGCGAGGAGCTTCAACTACAAGACCTAAAGCGTCCCCCTGCTGCCTGCGCACCAACCCCCACCTTCGACTTGCGCGAGGTCGTAAAGCAGGAGTTGACAGCGATGACTACACCCACGACGCATCTTGCTCCGGTAGCGCGCTCCACCCCTACCTACGCGGATGTTGTTTCGCTACCCACCCCTACCGTGACTTCCGTGCCTACTGGCGTTTCCTATGACCATTTGGCTTCGATGGGAACCAGAGCACTTGCTGCGCCATCGTACCCTCAGTGGCGTCCACCTCGTCCGGTTTGTTTTTACTGTGGCATACGCGGCCATATATCTCGCTTCTGCCGCCGGCGCCAGCAGGATGAAAGGCGCGGCTATGCTGAGCACGAAAGAGACCGCACTCGCCGATCAGACGACTACTATCCCGGACCGCACTCATTCCCTCAACAGCGTTCTCCGTCTCCACCAGCTGCTCCCAATCTGCCTCATAGTTCCCGTTCGGCCAGACGTCGTTCTCCATCCCCTTACCGGCGCTCTACATCGCCACTTCGTCCCACTTCCCATTTTGTCGACCAGCACTCGGAAAACTAACTGTTGCAGTTTTTGGAGGGGAAACTGCTTCTTATCGGTCTTCAAAAATTCCTCCTGTTCGCCCGGCCAACATGCTTTCTGTGACTGTCGAAGGTGTTCCCGCATCAGCTCTCATCGATACCGGTGCCGCCGTTTCTGTTCTTCGGAGTGATCTGTGTTCCCGGCTCCGTAAAGTAAAAACGCCTTATCTTGGACCTATTTTGCGTGGCGCTAATAATGCATTCATTCACCCTGACGAACAGTGTACTGCTCGTGTTCTCATCGACGGCATACGCCACCACATCGAGTTTATCATCCTTCCAACGTGTATCCATGAACTTATACTTGGTTGGGACTTCCTACATTCTGCTTCAGCCGTCATTTCATGTAGAGAAGAAGTTGTCCACATCACAGATACAGAGCTTGAACCTGTTGCGGACTCTTCACTTTCATGCGTCAACTTGGTCCTCGCTTCAGACTACGTCCTGCGTCCTGGTCACGAAGACGTTGTAGCCGTAACGTCCAGTCAGATCGCCGACGGAGACGCCCTAGTCGCCCCTTCTTCCCGCTGTACTTCTCGCGGAATTCTCATTGCCACCTGTCTCGTCCGGTTTTCACGCGGCCGCGCCCTTCTGTCCGCTTGCAACACGACCCCAGATCCTGTGATGCTGCCCAAAGGGATGACTGTGGCAACCCTCGCCGACACTCAACCAATCTCTCTAGTCACGCTTTGCCCTTCTTCATCACCAGCACCAACCTCAGGTTTGGATGATTCTTTCCCTCCTCCAGCCGTTCTTGGTTCTGACCTAACAGCCGCGCAGTCCGAAGCCTTAATGGTGGTCTTGGCAAAACACAAAGCCTGTTTCGATAGCTGTTCCTCTGTGTTGAGCCAAACTCCTGCGGCTACACACCGTATCGAAACCGAAGGTTCCGCTATAATACGACGACGCCCCTATCGTGTATCGCCGTCCGAACGAAAGGTCATTGAACAACAGGTCACTGACATGCTTGCGCGGAAGATAATACGACCTTCATCTAGCCCATGGGCGTCTCCCGTGGTCCTGGTAAAGAAGAAAGATGGCTCAGTTCGCTTTTGCGTGGATTATCGAGCGCTCAATAAGATCACACGCAAGGACGTATATCCAATACCTCGAATTGACGACGCTTTGGACACACTACAAGGGGCGGAGTATTTCTCCAGCATTGATCTTCGATCAGGATATTGGCAAATTCCGATGAACGAGACTGACAAAGAAAAGACCGCATTCGCTACACCGCTACACAACCAAAACAATAAAAGTATTGGGTCACGTCGTCTCAAAAGATGGCATCCAGCCTGACCCCGACAAGATTAGTGCCGTTCTTCAGTTTCCTCGCCCCCAGCAACAGAAAGATCTACGTAGTTTCCTCGGCTTGGCGTCATATTTTCGTAGGTTTATACGCTACTTCGCAGCAATAGCAGCTCCTCTACACAAGCTACTGGTTACCGGTGCCTCTTTCACGTGGACTAGCGACTGCGAGTCGGCTTTTCAAGCTCTTAAGCGGCATCTTACTTCCGGACCAGTGCTTCGCCACTTCGATAATCGTGCCCCCACCATACTCCATACTGACGCAAGCGCACAAGGTATTGGCGCAGTACTTCTGCAACGTAATACAGCATCTAAAGAGCAAGTCATAGCATATGCCAGCCGAACACTTTCTCCAGCTGAGCGGAACTACACCATTACAGAGCAAGAGTGCCTGGCTATCGTTTGGTCGATTCAGAAATTTCGCCCATACCTTTACGGCCGCCACTTCACCATCGTCACCGACCATCATGCTCTGTGTTGGCTGTCATCAATGAAAAACATGTCAGGACGCTTAGGACGCTGGATACTCCGCTTGCAGGAATATGACTTCACTATAACGTACAAGTCTGGAAAACACCATCATGATGCAGACGCATTGTCTCGCTGCCCACTCTCACTCTCTCCAGGTAACGCGCCGTCGTCTTCCCAACCACGTCGTTCCGATGCTACGCCTGCCTCTCACCAACTCTCGATAACATCCCTGGACCAAGTTACGCTTTCATCACGCTCTGATTTCGTCTCGCTTCAGCGGGCCGACTCCTACTGTCGAGCTCTCATGGATCGCCTTAGTGGGTTCGCCGAACCGCCCAACAGCCGCTTGCGACGCCAACTTCGACAATTCCGCCTTCAAGGTGGCGTGCTACACCGCTACATTTACCACCCAACAGGTCACCGGTGGGTCCCAGTTCTACCTCGCTGCCTTCGTTTGCGGGTATTAGAGGCACTTCACGACGATGTATCGGCTGGCCACTTAGGCTTCCACAAGACTTACGACCGCATAAAGACCCGCTGCTTCTGGCCTGGCCTATCCTCAACGGTGGCCAAATACATTGCCTCTTGTGCGTCATGTCAGCACCGCAAACGCTCGACATCCCCTCCTGCCGGTTTACTACAACCTCTCCCTTGCCCGGACGCACCTTTTGAATTTGTTGGCATTGATTTATATGGTCCCTTGCCGTTGACACCCTCCGGTCACCGTTGGATTGTCACTTCGGTCGACCATTTAACAAGATATGCCGAGACTGCCCCTCTGCGATCCGGCACCGCTTCTGAGGTCGCCGACTTTTTCTTGCGCGCCATCGTCTTGCGCCATGGGGCTCCTCGCGTTCTTCTCAGTGACCGTGGCAAGGCGTTCATTTCACAAGTCCTCGAGGAAGTTCTTCGAGCCACTAATACCGTCCACAAATCTACGTCCACTTATCATCCGCAAACCAATGGCCTTACTGAGCGCTTCCACCGTACGCTGTCTGACATGATTTCCATGTACATCCGTCCTGACCACACTGACTGGGATAAAATTCTTCCTTTTGTGACATTCGCATATAACACTGCTATTCAACGAACTACCGGCTACAGCCCTTTCTTCCTTGTGTATGGACGATCTCCTTCCACCATATTCGACAGAGAACTATTTTTCGCACCTTCTTCGCCTAACGCGTCGCTTCCGGAAGATTTCGCTGCCCGAGTTGCACATTGCCGTCAAATCGCCCGGCAAAGCACAGAAGCTACCCAAGCTGAGCGCAAGCGTTACTACGACAACAAACGCCGTGACCTACGTTTTCACCCTGGAGACCAAGTCCTGCTTTGGACTCCAGTCCGCACCCCAGGCCTCTGTGAGAAGTTCCTTCCACGCTACATTGGCCCATACACCGTTGTGCAGCAAACATCTGCAGTGAACTATCTCGTTCGCCCAGTACACTCCGTCACTGACCGGCGCCGCCGGAATGCTGAAATTGTTCACGTCTCGCGGATGAAGCCCTTCACTCCCCGTTTAGATAATCTCTAATCTGCGGCCAGGCTGGCCGCTTCCATGACGGGGGGAAGTTAGTGTAAGCACTATTAACGTACTTCGTCGTTTTCATTTGTACATAGCCATCATCATCTTCACTGTTCTTCGACTTCTTCGCGCGTGAGCTGGGGGCGTTGCCTTTGGTGGAATAAACAGCGCTGGACAACTTGATCGGTCTCGGTATTATAATATATATATATATATATATATATATATATATATATATATATTACTTCAATTCATTCAAGTGTGCAAATTAGGTTGTTTGCGGAAGACTGTGTGCTTTTTAGAGCAATCGCTTCAACAGATGATCAAATTGATTTAAACACTGCTGTTGCTGGCATCATTGATTGGTGCAAATTGCGGCGAATGCGGCTTATACCGTCGAAAAGACGGTCTTTCTTCGCTTCACTCCTCAGAAAGCTCCACTAACCTTTAGTAATACGGTAGGTTCGTTGCCTTTGCAGGAAGAAACAAAATGTAAGTATTTCGGTGTCACAATTACTAACAATTTATCATAGAATTTACACATTGGTAATATGGGTTCTTCGGCCTTGCGTAAATTATATCTTTTGTGACACAAACCAAAAAATTCTCCACCTAACGTATAAATGTTCGCTTATTATTCATTAATTAGACCGAAACTTGAATATGCATGTGTTGTTTGGGACCCGTTTACTATACAAAATATTAAATGTATCTAAAGGATACACTCTAAAAACAAAGAGAGTTCCGGGCACTCTCTTTGAGGGAGTAGCTGCTTGTCCCATATTTCATTCTCGTTTCGAGAGTAGATCGACCCTCTTTTAGAGAGAGTAGGTCAACTCCTCCTGACAGAGTTTTGTTACTCTACCGCAAGGGATTGCTAGTACTCTTCCGCAGAGTGATAATACTCTTCCCACAGGGAGTGCTAGTACTCTTCCGCAGAGTGCTAATACTCTCCCCGCAGGGGTAAAAGCCCTCCGCCAGACCGAATACTTCTACTCCCCTAAACAGAGTGCTTGTACTACTTCAGAACAGAGTCCTAGTACTCTTTTCAATACCCTCTTGGCCAAGTCCTGGCCACGCATGCAGGCAGGAAATCAGATCAAATTAGGGCCGCTGATATACTTTTCCCTAGGCGGCTCCTCAGAGACACTGGGCCCAATTCGAAGCGGCCTTCAGAATAGGCGTGAGCAAAGTTATGCAGGATTTTAAAGTCGCTTTTTTCCTGGCTATTTGCTGCCTACCATGAGGCGTGACTGATCTGAAGCAGCCTATGCGTATGCGTCCCGAACGCAACTGCGGAGAAAAAAAAAGCGAATTAACAATTTATCCGCAATTATCTTCCCAAATTTCCATTCAGGAGTCGCATATTCTAATTAGAATACAATTGTCAAGGGAATCACAGACTTATGAAGAATCACAATGCTCTATACATCATGTAGATTCGAACCCGCGTACACTCGCACTTATACAATTCAAAGCACACATCCTAACCATTACACGACATCACCGCCACGCCCAGTCGCGTTCATTTAGAGGTTATATATATACCATATGTATTTGAGGAATCGGCGGCTGCGGTGGGTGGGGTTTCTCTGCAGTGTGCTGTGCTGTTGTGTACTGCAATACGTTTGCGTTTGCATTATTTCCATTCCGTGCTACGACTAACGAAGGAAGACAACGTAGACGACAGCGTGAGAACTATTCACGGCTTGTCGTCACCGCAGGAAAATAACAAATGTGCCGTTCAGCTCGCGATCGAGTGCTTCTCCAGTCCATGTTCTCCGAAAATACGCGGATACAAAGTATTGCGCCAACCATCCACGTATGTGAATTTAATTCGCGCGTATACTGCTGAGCATTTCTGTTTATTCTTTCTGCCAGTTCCATTCGTATGTGGTCAACTGCGACGCCAGTACCAGGCATTTCGACGTGCCTCGCGCTGCCGTGCAGGCGTTCTTTTCAAGTGCATTAGTTTAGAGTTTGGTTCAGTCCGCTGTGAGCTGTTGTCCTGCATTAGCAGCGGATCGTTAGCGTTTTGAAGCGCATGCATTCCAGCATTTTGAGACTGCTTATGCCGATAGCCGCGTCAAATGCATTGGCACGCATGTTTAGATGACTAATGTGTCCACTTGTTACGCGTGCACTGCTCGTATCCTGTGGCAGTGCTCGTTTTAAAAGCTTCGAAGACCATCTACACTCATGCGTGTGTTCCATACATATACGCACAGGATGGACTTGCCGGCTAGTTGGTTGAGCATTTTAAAAGAAGAAACAGCGCAACACAAGGACGACGCAAAAACATGGACCACACCACGAAGCGCTGGTGTGGTTGATGCTTTTTTTCGTCCTTGTGTTTGCGCTGTTTCTTGTTCCACGACACACGCACACCACAGGTACGCGAAAGTTTAGGAGCATAAGTGGTTAACTCTGTTTTCCCCGTTTCCTCTCAGTGTCAATGGCACAGTGCGTTGCCCGGAATTGTGCACGCTTACCCCCATATGCAGAAATGTATCATAACTTGAAGCCCATGCTTGAGTTGATATAAACGACGCATGTCTTGAACGCACCAAAGGAAAGGCAGTGAGCGTCTTGCGGGACGTTCGCACCAGGCGTCGTTATATCAAGTTAAGCATGAGCTTTGTATTAAGATACATTTCTAAATACGGGGGTTAGTCATCTGCTTCTCACAGAAAATGTCGAAGAAACGCCCACCAAAACCAGGCACAGTCGTAAACTTAACTACGCAATACGAAGCTCCATAGAAAAAAAGAAGAGCGGTATTAAAAGCTTTCAGTATTTTTCTTTACTCCAAAATGGTTGCGCTCTCGTGGCTTCAATATACAGAGATAGTGCAGCGTTAGCTAAAAAGCATGAATTTCCGAACTCCATGCCAAAATAAGCTTGTAAAATTATTTAGGTGCTAGAATCCAGGGTTTGTAGCGATCCTTGAAAATCCTTTATTTCTAAAATGCCATTTTCAAGGCATTGAAAACCCTTGAATTTTTAGAAGTACTGGAAAGTCCTTAAACTTGTACACTTGGCTAGACTTAGCAGACATTGCCAAGCGCTTTTTTTCCCTTCTGTGACACTCTCTCGCATGTCACAAAAAATTGTCTCTGGAGGTAATAGAAAGAAAGCGACATCCTTAAAGTTGAAATTACAAAGGAGCTGCAGATACCAGTTTTATGCACATAGAACCGGAGACAAATGTACTTGGAGGAGCAGAAGCAGGAAGCTCAACAGTTGAGGCATTCGAAGAGAAGCCGTGAAGAGTAAATCGAGAGCTACAGACACAATAAAGAAAAATTAGAAATGACAATTGCTTATTTGATGGTGAAAAGCTGAGGCAACAGATGACATCACATACACTGTCAAACCAAACAGTATTCAAAAACTGCAAATGTTGCAGGTCCAAGTAGTTAATTGTGCTATTGCAGAAAAACTGTGAGCGCTTTCTTGAAATGCTTCCTTGTGTGCGTTTAGTGGTGGCCGGTGAAAGGCAAATTAGTAGTCTTTCAAATGTTTGAAATCAGTGAAATGCGTTGTTTTCTTTTGTTTGCAATAAAGTCAACGATGTTGTTGAACAAGTTATTGCCTGTCCAAACTACTACACACATCGCACGAGGTCCTTGAAGTTACTGTGTCGGGGCCTTGAAAGTCCTTAAAAACCATTGAATTTCTTTCTTCAATATTGCTACGAACCCAGTAGAACAACTGTCATGGAGTAAAAACCTTGGCTGAACAGGGGCTTATACGAAGAGCAGAGGAAGACTAGAAATGCAGTAGTAGGCATGGAGGGCCCTGAAAAAAATGTGCCACATCTGCTCGTCTGCCTTATGTTTCTGCACCGACTGTCGCATTTTCAATAGAAGTGCACTTTCTGTTCTACTCCAATAAACGCAACATTACCAACTCCAGTGTGGGGCAGTCCTTCAGCCAGTGCAGAACTCTTTCTGTACATTCCAGTCAGCTCTGTCATTTTTCCAGCATTGTAGTACAAGATTTGTTAAACTGGTTTAGCAGAATGTGAGCAGTATGCTCTTAAATTAGCGGTTTATTTGTATGCACAAGTTCAGGTCCTCAGTTTGGTTGCATGACAACTTGCCATACCTCAATACATACAAGAAACAATTTTCTTACAGTTCAATAAAATCCAAACAGTAATAATCACAACAATTAATGACATACATTTCTTTTGGTACGTATACAGCCCATGCCTTGGTACTGTATAAATTCAACTATACATCGCAGGTACTGTGTCCTGACCCCTATTATTCACGTGTAAAGCCATCACAGCAATTCTTCAACAAATATCACAGTGATTAGTGCCATACACTTTGTAACTGCTTTACATGAGCATAATATATACAAATGGTCCCTGTGTACCTACACATGACTAGTGCCACCTGAGTACTATTACTCACAGGTGTAAAACCAACAAAGCAGTTCTTTAAAAAAATATCACAGCGCTTAGTGACGTACATGCTGTAACTCCCTTGTAGAAACTTAATACAAACACGTGAGGACACAAAGCTAGCAGTGGGCCTGCATGGGAATACCACCGCCTCAATACTAATTCACAAGTGTAAAACCAGCCAAGCAGTTCTTTAAAGAATATCACAATGCTTAGTGACATACATTTTCTAACTGGCTTATATAAGCTTTATACAAACATGAGAACATACACAAAGCTAGCGGTGCACCTACGTAGAAGTGCGGCCATCTGAACACGATTATTTGCAAATGTAAGCTCAATAGAACAGTTCGTTATAGTGATGCACATTTTGTAACTGCCTTATACAAGCTTAGTGCAAGCACAAGAATGCAGAAAAATATAAATTAAAAGCTTGCTCTATGCATACACAAACAGATCAACACAAATGGTAAACACTGCTTTGAAGACACATGTGACTGTGGCAAAGCGCAGTGCTGTGCCGGTTGAAACTGCCATCCACAAAAGTATTGAGCAATGCTTAAACCACAGGCAATAAAGTGCTGAAAGACTGCGTCTCTAACGTAACTATTTTAATTAAATTTCTTGAATATAGGGCTCTCTTGCAGATAAGGCATCTGATCCAACTGACCTGATTTTACACCTGCTACATGCATACAATGCACTCAGATATAACTGGTAATAATAATTATAAAAGACATTTAAAAACTTGATAGTATGATGAAGATGCATGACTAGAAAAGTTCTGTCCCCCTCGTACTTGTTAAAAAGGTGCAAGTACGACACATGTTCTTTTTTTTCCTCAATTTTTGCATTAATGGACACCAGGGAACCTCGAACCAGCAAAAAAAAAAAAGATACTGCTATGTTAATAGTGTTATGAATAATTTTTTGTGAAAGCTTTTTTCAGACAAGTTGCAGTCTCGTTTCTGGAGGTTGAGCTGTATCTTGCAAAATAACTTGAAAAGTGGTCACATGGGAGCATGACACTATGTCATAATGTTAGTTTCAGTTGACTCTCTTGCCCTACAAGTCGCTGCTCACTGTGGCCAGTGATGCAACAGCAGTGTCTGTGATTTTCATCACACTTCTGTCCTATGCCATCCTTACCAGAGTTGAAGGCACATAGATACCCACATTTCGATAGTGTTGCTTTCTCAGGTGGTTGTTTTTGATTTGCTCAATATCAGTTGGCACTTCAGCTGCATCAAACTTCTTTCTTAGCTCTTCAACAACAATATAAACAACAATCTTATGACACCTGTGTTGTCCTTCTAGTAGCCTACAAAGACCAGTTAATCTAACAACAACACTGACAACCTCTACTATCTTCTAATGGAGATATGTGTCCCGCCATGTGTTCCACATTGTTGTCGCTATGTGTGCTGGCTGGAGAGGCAACAACTATAATATGTTTTCATATCTTAAAGTGATGCTTGTACTGTGTTATAACACTTAACTTAGTCTTGCACTTGCTGCGCAAGAACACTGGCTCACAGTCGTGGTGAAAAGCTTTTGTATGTTGAGCAAATGAGTTGTATGCACTACAAAAAAAGTCACAGTGATAGCACACATGTTGCTCTACCAGGCCTGGTGCGGTTCCTTCTGACACTGCTGCTGATGCTGACACACTGCTGCTTGCCTCGTACACTGTTGCAGATGCAGTAGACATGGCCGTCTCTGTATCTATTGCTGCCGTGCCACCTGTCATTGGTAACTTCAGGTGGTATAGGGCTCACTTCTGCAACAGAGATGTCGTTTGCCCCTTGAGGGCTCTCGTCATCAGGGCCAATAATTTCGTAGGCATTGTCTACTGCATCGAAGAACCAATAAGAACAGCCTGAATTAATAAACATAGCTCTAAAAAGTACGGACATCAAAACTTAACCACAAGCTTTGCACATCAGTGACCAGGCTTAATGAATAATACTTGCAGGAGGAGTTACACAATTGTGTGTGTACATTACAGTTAAGCCTCATTAGAAGAGATACTCAAGAGGCACGGGAAACATGTCTCTCGAAACCAAAAATTTTAAAACACTGAGGAGCCAGACTAGATCACATTATTATGCATCATCACTAAAGTATGTTTAGATATATCTGAACGAATAATTGCTCAGGGTGGCTTAAAGGGCTCCTAAACCACTTCTTGACATTTTTTGAACATTTCAAGTAAACACATGCATCAAAATCAGAATGCCGTCACAACTGACGATGCCAAACGCCACAGTGCGTAACATTGTGGGAGCACCACAATATGAAGAAAACGACCCCGTGCGCCTCTGTGGACCTATCCTGCACCCCCCAGTTTGTCCTCATGACATAAGGAAACAACTTGATTGCAGTAATGGCTGCATGTGATCTGAGTTGATTGAAACAAACAATAGGTAAGGTTTCCCTGTATGTAATTTTATCAGAGTGCTTTTTAGATGTCCTGCTGGCGATTCTGGCTGCACGATGTTTCTCATGCTTTTTGGCACGATTCCCTTCTTTTCCACTCCACTATTTTTTCTGGTTTTCTCCCCTTTCCCTTCCCCATTGCATAAAATAGCACACCTGAAGTATCAAATCTGTTGAATTATTGTGTGTATCAAACCTGTTAACATGCGGGCTTCTCTGTGGTCTGTGTTGTATTTTTGCGCTGTACAAGTCAATTCAAAATGAAAGATAGAATGTCCCTGCCTTTAGTTTAATTGTATGTATGTATATATATATATATATATATATATATATATATATGTGTGTGTGTGTGTGTGTGTCTCTCTCTCTCATGTTTTGAAATACATGTACATTCAGGAGTGCCTGCATGCTCTTCTCCCCTGCTCCAGTGACGAAAAGGAGAGCCTTTTTATGTACCAATGTAAAACATTCACAGGTTTTCGCTGTGCCCATTACATCACTTATCATATGGATCTGTCACAATACAGAGTAGCAGTGGTCCATAATACTAACCCATCCCAACATAACTATAAATTAGCACATACCGACATGCTGTGAAACAGCTGTTGCAAAGCCGCTGGTGCTGGCAATTTCTGCAGCACTGCAGTAGTACAGCCGAGTGCCACCTGTATAGTGACAAATGCATATGCATGCTAGCAACTCAGTAGTTGCTGATGGTTTCATAAGCTTTACACTACATAATAAAGTAATATAGACAACTTTCTTGGAACAAATACACATAATTAGGACACCATTTAAAGACTAACACGATTAATTGCCCCCAATCTCTCACTCACTAAGGGATAATACTACTGAAACATCGGTGGAGAGCTCAGATTAACACAGCCCATAAAGGATAAGCTTTCTTTGAGGAAAACAGCTATAACAGCGGTTAGTTTTCTTGATCATTTTATGTGCTAGCTTTGATTTAAATGTCATGCAGTACTATAAAATATGAAGTGCCGCATTTCTAGCAGCAGAAGGCGTCGTCAGCCTCATCGTACAACTGATTTTTGCACTGTTTGTGTCAGTCAGCCGACACATACAAAGAAAACCGAATTCACACAAACATATACAGTGCCAAGTGCACTCCTCCTTCTGAAAACGCAGCCGCCAGTTCCAATGCTGCTGAAAGGAAAGGTTATATAGAGTGCGAGACTGCATGGAACTGCCACTTATGACTGCAAGTGTATGATCTGCTGATTGGAGAGGTAGTCACATGCTATTTCTAGTCTCTTTTAGAAGCATTACTAAAGGATGAATTAAAATCTATTCATAAGTCACGAATTTCACGCATCCACAGTTTGGTTAAATAACTTGTGAGAAAGACATGTTTACCTGGAATAGCAAACTTTTTTCCCGCTGCAAAATTTTCCTTCGAATTAATGAAATAACTTTACAGCGTCATAATGCGTTTCTCACAACTACTTGCCGGCAGTGGCGAGTTAGTGTTTATATCTGACTCATTGGGCGAAAATACTGCCAAACACAAATGCTTCACGAACACGTCCCTCGCAGAGAATAGCAACCATATATGCCTCTGTGAGACATGATCGCACCTTTGTGGTCAAAGTGTACATTAGAACGACACCACCATCTCATTAAAAAAAAAGCCTCAGTACAAGGCAGCAGCCAACTGCACAATGTGAAATTGCAACTGATGTCCACTTACTGGTGCCCTGTGTTCGAGTCGCTTCTGGCAGTTGACTGGGTGCTGAGAAATGCACGTCCTGGGTTGTCCCTACAAAACATACAGGGTTATGTCAAATGTTGAAAATATATATACACCGGCATTTTATAAGTTGCAAAACAAATGAGTAAACTAATAAACAACTGTAATGTAAACAGAGTACACATGATAAGATAGGCTATCAACTGGTAATGCATTACGCGAAAAACCTAATGCACAGGAAAGACTATATTTATACACACGAAGCTGACACACAATTTAATTCGCTCTAAGTTTTTCCGTGCAGTATATTCAATTTATTATGTCTTGTGGTTAGAGCAAAATTAGTGTCAATTACGCACTAAATTATGTACCCTGGAAAACTTTTCTTCAATATGCACCTCTGCGGGCTTCGGATGAGTAGCGTTGTAAAATTTACATACATGGCATTTAACATAGTTGCTGAACACGGATTTCCTTTGCCCTGTGTCGTGTACAGTGAGCTACATATATATCTGCCCCCCCCCCCTTTATGTACTAGCCATACTGCGTGCCATTGCACCTATACGCACGTCAATAAACCTCACGACACAGAAATAAAAAAAAAGCACCGATCACCCATGCCTGCATGTTGTAGGGGGCCTAACCTAACCAAGCATGGGCTGTTGCTTTTTATAGTAAACACAGGCACCGTGCTCATTGCAAGTATGTATCATGTCACTAAGCAAATATGCAATTTCATTGTACCACTTTTTTTTTATCACATGGATGTATCTGTTGAGAGGCAAGACAAAAAGCAGTCCCTTCTCAGAACTAATCAGCTTTTTTAAAACACATTTCTAACTTTTTAATGACACTTGCTGCTATGTGTTTGTCTCCAGAGAGCATACTTGATTTGACTTTCCAATCGGAGACATTACATAAATATACCATGTTAAGATGACTGCCTGGAGCACGTGAGAATTTTCATCTTGGTGTAACATACTATATCTTGATTTTGTTTAC
Organism: Dermacentor andersoni; assembly: GCF_023375885.2. Lineage (NCBI taxonomy): Eukaryota > Metazoa > Arthropoda > Arachnida > Ixodida > Ixodidae > Dermacentor > Dermacentor andersoni. Next base: position 342,383,205 of record NC_092814.1, read on the forward strand.
ATTTGGTCAAATGGTACACCCAATGTACCCACATACTAGTTTTCTTGTCCAAATTGCATGCCAATGAATTTAGATTTTTTGACATTGGCTCCTCTGCACTACGTGAAGTCGCGCTGCACTGGCTCTTTCACATCCTCGTGTCCTTGCAGCTGCCTTCTTGCGTTATATAAAGCAGGTGCCTGAAAAATATCGTATGCAAAAGTCAACACAAGGGCATGGTGCAAAACAACATCAAGACAGTCAAGGCCATGGCAATAAAAGAAAGTCTTAGCTCTTAGTCTTCTTAGTGAAATGCATGCAAAACATCCAAATGACTGCAACAGTCAACTGCTAAATTAACTTCAATTTTAGATTTACACAAAAAAGAAATAATGGACAGTTCATCCTCGTTCGGCACGAATGTTCGAATACTCCTGCTAATAAATAGAATAGTGGTCATTTTCAGACGTCATAGGTCTGTCATAAGTCTGGTGTATCACAAACGCCACTTGTGACACATCCTAAGCACGTGCCCAGTGTGCCCCCCGCACCATCCCTGGTTGTGCCACTGCTAAGCCATAATTTGGGGATTATAGCTGCAAACATGATGCTCAGTAGGGATGAAAATATTGTCCTTCAGTTCATTGGATATATGGATGTGCCTATAAAAAAGGGCAACAAGGCTTCTTATGGCAAGCTTACCCACATTTCAATACTAACAAGAAAGTTCACTGCGACCTGCATCTAAGCTTACTAAAAGGCATGAACTTATTTTCATGTATGAGGTGCGCAACGGAGTTCATTTTTTACAGACCCGACTTACTGCTGCAGTTTGAAATCTAGCATTTTAGATTCTTGAAGGCATGTAAAAGTTGCAGTTAAACCACAGTTATTAGTTTATTACACCAACCTATTGTTCTGTGTACGACAGACTGGTAACACGGAATTAAAGCAACATTTTATTTTGATATTTTATTTCTCTACTAAAAATATTCAACCGATAAACACATCTTGATCTGCCATGCTATAGCAAAATTCACACATTACGCTTGTAACCCCCAGAGGAAGGCTGATTTAGCTATTCATATGACATAACTCTGACACGCCAACTCATATTAGCAAATGCAAAGGCATGTCCAAAACAATAAGCGTATGCAAAGCGCCCCTGCAATCGTAATTCCACACAGCAGCCGCTATATTCGATGCCGACGCGTAACTAGCTGCTCGACAATTCACCGAGTTCGTAGACGTAAGCATCCTTTCAGTTTCGCACCGTGCACGAGAACCGCAACAGGAGACAAAACCAGACCTACCTATAATCACACCATTTGAATACATGAGCAAAAACAGTTCAGTCTTAGGGATAAACACTGTGAGAGCGATTCAGAGCGCGACGGCGACGAGCGACGGCTTCGAGCGACAAAACGGGCCGTCGCTTGAACAGATGGCTCGGTTCTGGAAATCTAGAAATCGTCGCTCGTCGCCCGAAAGTGCTATGAGCGACTAGCCAATAGCGCGAAGCCGAAACTGGATGTACATCGCTCAAATACTACCGATTGTCGCGCGGAACGAGCAAATGATTCAATTTTTATACGTGCAAGGATAAGAACCTACGGCAAGACCTCCGGAAATATTTTATGCTACTTTTTATAGTAAAATACATCAACGTGAATTACTAAAGCACGCGTCACGCGTGATTGCAGCCCTCATGCCGGCAACACCGGGGAGGCGTCGCTCAATATCGTCGCTCGCACGGAGCACTTGTAGGCGACGAGCGAACGCGACAGCCATCTCCATCGCGTCGCTTGTAGCTGCCGCGCGCAAGATCGCTTATATGGGGTTTATACTTTTTTCAGCATAAAACAAGGATTCCTCATGCGTTTTCAGTAAGTTCAAGATAACGCGCCCAACTGACCTCTTGCAGCATGCAGCTGAATGCCTGCGGCGAAGTTTCTAACTAGCACTGGTGCTGCACGTAACTTCAGTGGTCGCAGCTTCCCCCTGCGCGAGACACCGTCAAGCGCGCGGTTTATTTATAAAAAAAAAGCATGCTGCCAGCAAAATGACGCCTTCTGTTATGTGATTCCTTAGTTCAACAGCGTTCCGTCCACAGTATACTGCCAAACTGAATAAATTCAAACACACAAAACGCACGCTAATCATGCTCCGCATAGGCTCGGAATCACAGGCTGGTGAGCGAACCATTTTAAGCGTCCTCTCGCCTGGCGTCTTATTGAACATACCATAGTTCTGGCAGCGTTTGCGATCTTTAAAGCTCTTACGGACAACGGCGAAGTGATAAAATCACATGCAGCTATCGCGACGACTGGCTTTTTCGATTGACATCGAGAGACACAGCGCGTATGCCTAGTCCTTTGTCAATCGCGTCGGCTAAGCGCAGCGACGACTTCCTGGCGATAGCATGTCATATACGGACAATGTGCACCTAAGTTAGAATTCACTGACCGTGGAGGATTTGCTGTTATATGCAAGGCATGACGAACGACTGTCGTGTTTTCGTGGCGACGCGAGATGGCTGGCATACGATCTCCCTTGGCTGGCCTTTGCTGCTGCTGTGCTGCTCGGCGGACGGATCACCTTTCTCTGGTGCTGTGTTGTTCCGCGATCTTGAGCGCGCGCGCGCGCGGTGGCGCAACTCCGAGTGAAAAAGTAGAGCGCTCGCTACGCGTTCCTTTGAACTGCGGCGGCCTGTTCTCTTAGAAGCAAAACGATGTGTTCTTTGCTCAGCGTGCATGAATGAAACATTGCCATGTTCGGGGCCAGCCACCTACAGTTGAAGCAGAAGATAACGCTACGTTTTGTTCTCTATTGCCGCAAGAGTAGAACGGGCATTCTACTCTCTCTCTGAAGGGGAGAGTGAAAAGCACATTTCACTCTCTCCTTGGTGAGAGAGTGTACAATGCATTTCACTCTCCTCGACATTTTGCGAGAGTAAAACGACGCTTTGAAGAGTGAACCGGCCGCTTCACTCCTGCGATACCCTTCCTAGTTTTTAGAGTGTACCAGCTGCCGACCTCTGATGATAATGCACCTTTCGACATGTTTTTTTTCTCATGGGAATGTACAGTTTCTTGAAAACGCAAACGATGGACCGCAGCGCCGGACAGGTTGTACCTACAAGGGTGCATTTCATCCAGATGACTGCGCACCAAAAACACGTTTATGATGGACCTGATATTCAACAGGACTGGTTTCCCATTTTGGCCAGGTGCCTATCCTTATACTACCTTTCTAACATGGAGGCAACATATCCACCGAAAGTGTGAACGCAGCCTCTTCAGTGTGTGATTGTTATTGTGCCCGATATTTTTATGACTAGGAACAACTGGTGAAGGTTTCATCGCGTCGCATGCTACTGTAATAAATACTATGAAAGAAAAAAAATACAGCCGTGGTTTTCTTTATACTTTGTCGTGACGCATTTCATTTTTGGTACATATTACAAAGAAATATCAGAAAAGACCTTTCCCTCACATCTTATGTTATCCGGTTCGTTCCTTTCAAAAAGATAGCCAGTAATACACCATATGATTTGTTTATGTTATTAGGACTTAAATGATTATGGAAAAGCCGAGTGATCGACAAACATGCCGAGCCACCTCGCTCGACAAGGTCTATCTTTCGAGAAGAGTGTGCTCATGTGCGTATACCTTTGATCCCGCACTTGAATGTATTTCTCGTCTGGACGCTTGTGCTCGTTTGCCTGAATTTTGAACTTTCTTTGAACTGCTCACTATGTGTGCATTTGTTCCTCATGTATGTGCAAATGTAATGTAACAATTCTGGACTGACAGTACTCATAATTCCATGCGATAAAGAAAAGGAAAAAGAACCAGCCGTAGCTTCTGGGAAGCGTGCTCGTGTCGCACCCCGAAGGCCCGGGTTCGATTCCCACTCAGACCGAAATGTATGAAATTTAATTTTCAAAGCCGGTAGTTTACTTTTCTTGCATAGCAACCACCCTGAGAAATATGACGTCGATCCAAGCATTCTTTGACGTGTTTTTACCCCTTACGGCGTGGCGCAGTTTCTCCAAAGACACCGCCAATATAGACACCTAAGGATTTCGTCTTAAAAAATCGTCAGAACCCATGTATGCGTATGTCGAAATTAGTGCAGGGCTTTATGTGATGTTTAAAGATAGGTTCAAACATTTTATGCAAAATTAATGCGAATTACGCAAATATAATGCCAGCGAGGCAAACTTCCTGAAAATCTTCATGCAACTGCAACGCGATCCCGCACATGTGACACAGTGACGCAATTACTTCGGTTGGTAGGGTAGGGCCTCCGTAATAACGCGACACTTATGCGCACAGAACTTAGTATATGCGACGCACGTTTTAAATCGGTAAAATGTCATTGTTGAGGTCGACGCTTCTTTCGGGCGTTCATCTCTTCCAAACTTAATGCATGCTTTTGTTTCATTTCCTCCCTGTTCATGCATGCATGCCCCTGTTTCACTCTCCGATTACGCCGTAATTATTCCACACATCTTAAAGCATTGCCAGTGCCCCAACGTTCGCATGTACTCTTCCTCCAGTCCCACCCAACCACCCGCCCAGTTTTGTGTCCCCCAGTTTTACCAAATTTGAAGTCGGTGCCAGTTAGCTAGCTCTCCCAAAACAGCGGGCAAACATTCTCCGTTGGCAAACATGCATATAACGCAACAGAACGCATGTATAAGTAATTTGCTGCTTCAAAGGTGATTAACCTACGAACCTTAATTTTTGCCTGCGTATAACCCTCAACCTGGCCGCTATATTAGAAAAACAAACAACGTACCACGCCCTGTTCCCGGAGGATACCGGGAAAACATTGTACGCGTTTCGCATAACGCCTGCAAATATGGATGAAGTGAACGTTCGCTAAAAATCGGCAGATCCCTTTATTGCATCTAGAACTTAAAGTCTTTGTCCACAGATTACTCCTGACACCCACCCGTCTTTATCAAATATGAAATGGTGGCTAAATTAAGTTCACAAATGGAGAGCCGCGGTGAACGAGACGGACACACGTCTTTTCAATTTCAATTCTATTTATTCAATTCAATTTTTCATTTTTCCAGAAATAATGGGTCCTTGAAAGGTTCAAGAGCTAAACGCTGTCTCGACAGCTTGACTAGGCCCATGACCCCGTCTACATGGCAGTATTGGTTAACAGGAACAGGTAGTGTCCATATTAAATGACATCAGGAAATGCGAAGAACAATGAGTTATACAGTAGCATAAAGGCAATTAAATAATAAATCAACAGCATAAAATTTCAGAATGTCTTTGCAATAACTTTATCTATAGTTGTGAACAGATGACAATACAAAAAAAAAAATTTAGGACACTAGAATATAAAGAAAAATACAATACATACATGTGCATGTTAAACAGCACAAAAGGCAAACACACATAGCCATTCATTATTTGGGTAGAAAATACATTCTCAGTTCTTTTGCGCCTTAACTGATAACACATTTGTGCTCATTTAGAATAAATGGCACATTATGCTGTAATGACTGAACTTTATAATTATTTCGAAATTTCGCGCGAAGCCAAACATCATCGTTACGTGTGGATAGTGTAACATGTCTTTTTATTAGAGATGCTAGATTCATTAAAAAATCTTGGAAAGCTACAGCGGAAAAGTAAAAAAATGGAGCAGACGATACGGATACATATATTCCGCACTAATTATATTGTAGCTCATAAAAGCACTTCGCGTGGGAGACAGGTAATCAAGGTTACCAATATGTCGCATGATCCTCTTTTGAAGTATACCTATCTGTGCAACGTTTTTTTTTTTTTTTTTGTCGTTGTAGCCCATACTAAACCACAGTAGTTAATATGTGAAGCAAACAGTGCATGATAAATTTGGATTTCGGCCTGTGTTGGAAGAAGATGCCGGCAACGAGATAAAATTTCCCGTCACTGCGGCTAGTTTTCTACAAACATCTTCTATGTGTTTATGCCTACTTAAGTTTGAAGAAAACGTAACCCCGAGAATTTTGTGTTCATTCACTAGTTGAGCTTCTTGGCCCTGGCATCTGACAGCATGGAATGTTTTAACTATCCTATTTGTAGCTCTAAATATTACTACTTTCGTCTTCTTTGGAATTATTCTAATGCAATTCAAATTGGACCAGAGGTGTAATTTGTCAAGTATGTGATTACATTTGATAATTAGATCCCCTGCATTAGGACCCGAAATTAATATGCTGCTGCCGTCTGCATATATGACAAATTTTACGCTTGAATCAATGGTCACGATATCATTAATATATATATTAAAAGCAAAGGCCCTAACACACTGCCTTGTGGTACACCGTTTTCCACTGGTAAAAAAAAAGATTTTTGATTATCTATATATACTGCCTGCTTCCTGTTTTCTAAGGAGGACTTTATTAGAGCCAGAGGTGTTCCGCGGATTCCACTAAGTGAAAGCTTGTAAATTAAAATATTGTGGTTGAGAGAGTCAAACGCCTTACTAAAATCGATAAATAGGCTGAGAGTGAAAAGGTTGTCTTGAATATTTTGCACAATGATTTTTTTAATGCTTAGCAGGGCGGTTTCTGTTGAACGCCCTTTCCGGAAGGCGAATTGGGCGTCACATATAATATTCTTACAACGGGAAAATTTAGACAAACGAGTGAATATTCCTTTTTCGAATCCTTTGGAAAAGAGAGGAATGACAGAGACTGGCCTATAATTGCTTGTGTCGTTTCTGTCGCCGCCCTTGAATAAGACGCTCACCCTACTTTTCTTCATTTCAACAGGATAATAATAATAATAATAATAATAATAATAATAATAATAATAATAATAATAATAATAATCTTTATTTCCATCGGGATGATGGAGGAGGTTGTGGGTAAAAGCTGCTCGTAAACGGCAGCTTGACAAAGGCCCACAGCCCCCCTCTACAGGGCAACAACAGCAAAGCAGGGAAAGACACACACAAGTATGCACATAATCTCTTCGCAATTTAGCAGAGCCAAAAACAACAGGATCATTTCATAAATGAAATAGAAACAAAGAAAATAGAAGAACAATCAATACAATGAGTGCAGAGGGTGTAAAGCTATACAATAAACACAGGATTAAGTATACACATTATAGGAATACAGGTGGAGTTACTAGGAATGTGTGCAGTGAAGCTGTCGTAATTCACGTTTAGATATTTTAAGTAGGTCAGTCCCGGATTTTTTGCAGTTGTTTAATAGAGTTGGAAGTGTGAAGGATAATTTTTCTATTGTGTAATTGATTCTAGGAGTTGGTACAATCCACTCCTCTTTATGACGGGTAGTGTAAAACACAGTGCTCTTTTTGAGTACTGACAACTCATGCAGAGATTTAAGATAATTTTTTAGTTCGCGCTGGAATGCAAGTGCTAGCTTGTAATTGTAAAGATTGAATACTGCTACTATGCATGCTTTGGAGAAAAGACCTTGCGAGTGACTATTGTATGATAGATTAAAAAGTACTCTGATAAGCTTTTTTGAAGTATAAAGATCCTTTGCAAATTTGTATACGTGGTTGTGCCCCAGACCAATAAACAGTAATTAAGATAAGAGTAAAATAAAGAATTGTAAAGCAGGATCTTTACTTGATACGGGAGATATGATCTGTAATGGGAAATAATGCCGACTGCTCGAGCTAACTTAGTTAGAACAGCATCAATGTGACTATCCCATAGCATGTTCTGAGAAAATGTAACACCAAGAATTTTAATATTATTTTTGATTTCTATTGGTGCGCCACCATAACTTAAGCATACATGAGAATTTAGCTGCCTCGATTTAGGTCTAAATATTACAGATTTCGTCTTATTAACATTTATGTTTAGATGGTTTACTACTGACCACGTTTTAAGATTCGTAAGGAGAGAATTCGCGTCATTGTGTAAGATATGACAGTCTGGAGCAGATAGAAATATACTAGCGTCGTCGGCATACAAAACATATTCAGGTTTAGTAGAGAGGTTAGTGAGATCATTGATGTAAATGTTAAAGAGAAGCGGACCAAGAATGCTGCCCTGAGGAACACCTTTAACTATGGATTTTAAATCAGAACGATACGTTTCGATTTGAACGAACTGCTGTCGGAAACTGAGATATGATTTAATAAGTTCAAGAAAATGACCTCGGATTCCATAAATTTCCAGTTTCTTCAGCAAAGTTAAGTGATGAATACATTCAAATGCTTTAGAAAAGTCGACATAAATACCTAGTACAAAGTTCTTTTTTCCAAATTCGGACAAAATAAATTCCTTCTGTTCCAGCAAAGCTAATTCGGTCGATTTGTTCTTCCTAAATCCATATTGAGCATCTGAAATAAGTTTGTGTAATTCAAAGAACGAGCAAAGCTGATAATGGATAAGCTTCTCCAAGCCTTTGGAAAATATGGGTAAGACGGAGATGGGTCGGTAATTATTCATATCATTAGGATCACCCTTTTTGAAGAGCATAGTTACTTTAGCGATTTGCATTCGCTTTCGAAAGCGTGCACTTGTTAGGCAAAAGTTAAAAATATGGGTTAAATATGGACATAAGACATCCAACACATATTTCACCGGACGTGTCTGAATTCCTTCAGCGTCGCAACTTGAACTATTGTTTAAAGAAGAAAAAACTGATGTAACTTGATCCTCTGTTACTGGGCTTAGAAAAGCAGATGAATTATTTCTAACGGGCATAAAATTGTAAAAATCTACAAGTATACCTTGATCAGTATTATGAAGTAAATGCTCATTAAAGGAATCTGCAAGGGCGCAGGCAAACACTTCACAGTCATTTATTGACAACTTTTCGATTCTAGGTGAAAGTTTCGTGCGTTTAAAAACAGTGTTCAACTTTTTCCATACGAGGTCACTTTTCTTTAGGCAACTGTGGAATTCAGAGTAAATGTAACTAGATCTGCTTTTTTTAACCTCCTTGTTTAATTTATTTCGGCACGCCTTAAATTGCTTTAAGGTATCAGGATCCTTTGTTTTAATAAACTGATGGTAAAGCATATTTTTCTCGTTGATTTTTCGGCACAGTTCTGGAGTTATCCAAGGTTTGCAGATTTTTTTACCTAGCTTAAAAGTTTTTATTGGAAAATGTCGCTTTTAAACCTGCTGGAACTGGTTGATAAATTTTTCATACCCTTCGTCGGCATTTTTTATCTTCATTACCCATGTAAAATCCGACTTAAGTAGTTCAGTCATGAAGCTGTCTAAATTTGACAGAGTAATAGATTGAAAAAAAAAATGGGTGGTCGGCTTTTGCATCCTTCTAAATTCTGATTCTTTACCATAACAAATATTGGCAGATGGTCGCTAAGACCACATGATATAGCTCCTGCTGTGATGTCTGTATTATCAAAATTTGTCACAAAAAGGTCGAGCAGTGTTTTATTGTCTTTCGTAATTCGGGTCGGTAGTGCGATTGCATTATCGCAGCCATTTGATGTAATAAGCATTTTCATGTTTCTTTGTTCGTTAGTGTTTGCTAACATATCTATATTAAAGTCGCCGGCTGACATGACAGAGTAACCATTTGCAGAAACAAAATCGAGAAACTGCCCGTAAAATAAAAAAAAAGCTTGACACATTTCCATGTGGGGGCCGGTAACAAACAGAAAACACATGCTTATTTACACGAACTGACAATATTTCAAAGTCATCACATAGCACAGAAAGAGAAGGAAGCATTTCACACTTTACATTCGCCAGTTATACGCCAGTTTCTAGAATCAGGTTAAAAATATGAGCAATCACAGGAGCTATGAATTCTATGAAATACTTAATTGGTTTTATTTGAAGGTTATCTATATGTCTAAGGCCTTGGTATTGTTTAAGTTCATGAATGTCCTGTAAACCTCTAATTCGTCGGCAGGCTCAAGGAAAACACTGTCAGCGCATGTGTTTATCGGCGTTTCTGAATTCGGTATCTGATTTACTCGTATTCCAATATTCGTGAAATGACTATTGAAATGGTCAGCAGCAAGTGCTTTCCCCGACAGCTTACTTCCTTTATGGTTTATTCTTCCTAGTGACGCGTTCTTTCTGCCGCGGCCCATAACGTCATTTATTAATTTCTAAAATAATTATTGGGTTTTCCGTGCTAAAACCACTCTCCGATTATGAGGCACGCCGTAGTGGAGGGCTCCGGAAATTTCGACCACCTGGGGTTCTTTAACGTGCACCTAAATCTAAGTACACGGGTGTTTTCGCATTTCGCCCCCATCGAAATGCGGCCGCCGTGGCCGGGATTTGATCCCGCGACCTCGTGCTCAGCAGCCTAACACTATAGCCACTGAGCAACCACGGCGGGTGTCAATTTCTAAACTACATTGGGCTGTTTCCTTGTAAGTTCTGAAAATATTTGCTGCTAATATGTTCGCTTGGCGTGTCTAAGCTGAGCGTTTAGTTTGTTTCGTGCGCTTTTGAATCTAATCAATATTGCTGGCGGAAAAGTGTAGTAAAGCTTATTCTTGTTCTTTATTATTTTAATATGTGCAGGTGTGAGCCACAGTTTTCTGATTTTTTTTGAGTGCTTAATTTCTTTGAAAGGAAAATGGGAAACGTATATTGTTATGAATTCGGAAATGAACTTTGTGTACGCAACATCAGCGTCTTTTATCCTGTATAAGCGGGACCAATCGTGAATAATAATGTTGTACTTGAATGTTTCCAGAGCGCAATTTGATACATATTGAGCATAAATTGGCGTTTCGGGAAGCCTGCAATTTTGCAGATCTGTGTAATAGAACATATACCCAGGACAATGATCACTAACATCTGAGGTAATGGTACCAGCTTCGTTGACGATAGTTTCAATACTGGTAATGAGGAGATCAATGCAATATAAATTAGTCTGTGTAGCACGTGTAGGTGTGTTGAATAAATTCATGAAACCAGTAGACTGAAGGGTAATAAGACAACGTTGGGTTAAGCTGCTATCCCCTGTGACATCTACATTGAAATCTCCTCTGCAGATGAGGCGAAAATTATTTGCGCTAACGTAGCCCAAAAATATTTCAAAGAAGTCTATGAAACTTGAAATAATGCCATTCGGAGGCCGGTATACTACCGTTATTATTTGCAACTTGCATTTCAAGGTTAACATCTCATAATCACTCGTTGAAATGCATAACTCCAGAACAGGAACGCAATGGCGCTGTGTTTCAATGTATGCGGCAACACCGCCACCACGCCTCTTCGGCTGGTTAATCAAATAATTGCTGTATCCATTTAGGCGTAGTGCGCTGCTATCGCTATTGAACCATGTTTCGGTTAGCATAATAATACTAAAATGAAAACTGAATTCGCTCAGCCGTTCTGTTATCTGGTCTTCTTTATTATTAGCGGAGCGAGCATTGACATGTAAAATTGAACTAAGAGGCTGGTGTGGAAGCTGAACGCGAGAGGGTAAAATGAAATCCTAATATTCCAGTTTGACCGTTTGTGAAGACGTATCAAATAGCCGAACTTGGTTCAGGGCCCGCCTTGGCCGAGTCCGCTTCACCAGATAAAGGGGCACCTGCAGCTTCAGGGACTACCTTTGCAAGGTCCCCGTCACAAGATGTACATGTAACTTCAGAGTCATAAGCCCGCCTTGCAAAGATCTTACCATTGCTTGTCCAAACTGACTTCCATTTACAGTTATCCTTCCTTTTCACTGCCATTCCTAGCAGTTTTTTTCTGTGCCGGACAAAGGTGTTCGTTCACATATACCGGTATTTCATCCACTAGTCTTATGTCTTTGTTAGTGAGCCGTGTCTGCTTTGCTTTCCTGAGAGCAGCATCACGCTTTGTTCTTGACTTAATTGAACCACTATGTTTGTTATGGCAGGCTTCCGGGTGGGAACAGGATGACATGTTTTGATGTCAGATTCAGTGATAGGTTCTTTGATGGCGTTACCAATCTCGGACAAAAGGACCACTACGTTTTCGCTTTCCTTCTAGATGACCCCAAAAATCTCAAGATTTGCTTTCCTGAGTATCGCTCTGAATGAACAAATCGTTTTTCTAGGTCGGAGGCAGTCATTTCTAGAGTAGAACATTTAGCCTTGAGCACACCATTTTCACTTGCTTGTTTTGTGCTTTTTGATCCCGCAGTTCTTTCTTCATATCACGGATTTCAGCATGAGCGTACTGAAAACTCTGAGTAAGATTACGTTGATTAAGGCGTAAGTCCCTGATTTCATTCCGCAGTTCCCTTTCCATCGATTCCTTGAATATCTTTAGTTCTTGTTTGAGCTCTTCTTTAGCCTAGCAAAATCGTCTTTCATTTTAGCCAAATCTTTCGACATGCTTCGCGAGACAACCAACAAAGTAAGCACTACAAAATTGACAACTTGGCAGTAGCGGCGACTGACGCAGAGAAAAGAAAGTCACGTGTTCACCGTACTAACCTGCAGCAAAAAAGGCAGCAGGCGCTTAAATGATGCTCTGTTGTCGCCACCACTGCCAAGTGAGCCGGCCAGTGAAACGATTTCTTTTATAGCCAGCTGCTCGTCGAGATGCCGCAGATTTTTGCACAGATTCGCCTCCTGGTGATGACAGTGCTCGGATACAGCGCGTGGGAGCCGTACCGGTAAAGAGCGTCGGATGCAGCTGCGCTGATCGGTGATCTGCAGCAAAAAAAAAAAAAAAAGCAGCAGGCGCTTAGATGATGCTTCGTTGTCGCCACCACTGTCAAGTGAGCCGGTCAGTGAAACGATGTCTTCTTTTATAGCCAGCTGCTCGTCGAGATGCCTCAGGTTCTTGCACAGATACGCCTCCTGGTGATGAGAGTGCTCGGATACGGCGCGTGGGAGCCGTACCGGTAAAGAGCGTCGTATGCAGCTACGCTGATCGGTGATCTGCAGCAAAAAAAGCAGCAGGCGCTTAGACGATGCTCCGTTGTCGCTACCACTGCCAGGTGAGCCGGACAGTGAAACGATGTCTTCTTTCATAGCCAGCTGCCCGTCGAGGTGCCGCAGATTCTTGCACAGATACGCCTCCTGGTGGTGACGCCTCCTGGTGATGAAAGCGCTCGGATACGGCGCGTGGAAGCCGTACCAGTAAGAGCGTCGTATGCAGCTGCGCTGATCGGTGATCTGCAGCAAAAAAAGCAGCAGGCGCTTAGATGATGCTCCGTTGTAGCCACCACTGCCAAGTGAGCCGGCCAGTGAAACGATGTCTTCTTTTATAGCCAGCTGCTCGTCGAGATGCCTCAGGTACTTGCACAGATACGCCTCATGGTGGTGACGCCTCCAGGTGATGGTAGTGGCCGGATACGGCGCGTGGGAGCCGTACCGGTAAAGAGCATCGGATGCAGCTACGCTGTTCGGTGATCTGCAGCAAAAAAAGCAGCAGGCGCTTAGACGATGCTCCGTTGTCGCTACCACTGCCAGGTGAGCCGGACAGTGAAACGATGTCTTCTTTCATAGCCAGCTGCCCGTCGAGGTGCCGCAGATTCTTGCGCAGATACGCCTCCTAGTGGTGACGCCTCCTGGTGTTGACAGTGGTCGGATACGGCGCGTGGAAGCCGTACCGGTAAAGGACGTCGGATGCAGCGGGGCTGATCGGTGATCTGCAGCAAAAACAGCAGCAGGCGCTTAGATGATGCTCTGTTGTCGCCACCACTGCCAAGTAACAAGGTCTATCTCCTTTCTGTTCAAGAAGCGAGAGAATTGATGTGGCGAGAGCTTTAGTGGGAGAGAAAAGAAAAGCGGGAAAAGGAGCAGAGAGGCAGTGCGGTGGGCGGACCTAGTGCGAAAGGAAAACAGTGAATAAAGTAACGAGAAAAGGGAGCTCGCGCACTGAACGACCTTCGGCACAGGGAGTCGGGTCGTGTGCCTGCGCTGTGCAGCACTCACGAAGGTTCACGGGAGGCCCGCCCCGCGGATTTGTTCATGGCTGCTGTGGTGGTGCGCAGCTCCAACGCTGCACAGCTACACTCAAGACACCGGGTAACCATGAGTGTAACGAGCGTATGAGGCCGCTTTCGAGTACATTGCTATTGTAATTTATTAGGATGTATAGTTAACACACACATATTGAACTTTTCACGCACACCCATTTGTCGTTCGCTTTATTTTAACTAAATATGAACTCGGACAAAAAAATACATCACTCTAGTTACAGTGGGCGAAATTGTGGCGCGGTTCGTAGAACTCCGTTATTACGCCTTCGCGTGCACTTTCGTAGGCAAAGTGTCGATAGAATGTGTCCCGTTCGCAGTGCGTGAGCCAGGGAAGAGTGTTCGCGCGTCCGCAGTGTTTTCTTTTCTTTCTTCTGCGTGAGTTCGCGCTCTTCATCTTATTTTTGTTTTCGTTTCGAGAAAGAAGAAGTCGTGGACACCATCAAATGTAGCCCTTGAGCATCTGCATATAGGCAGGCCCGAGGTGTGGCTTTCTCGTGTCTGATGGCAACGCTCATCGCCTTCGATATCATGCGATCCCCCGCTGCCTTCCGAATGGCCTCTGGCTGTTTCGGGTGGGATCTGCTTCTGGCACGTTTCCACAATCTGCAACAGAGCCCGCTTGTGACCAGGCGGGCCTGGGCAGCATTTTTTTGACGTGCGGCGGCTGCTGACCCGCTCCGCCGCGGGCAGTCCCGGCATTGCACTGGCGCCGGGACACAAAGCCCATCGTAATTAATACCAAAAAAAGGCTGATCACTTGAGCATAGCCCGGCCGTCTGTCGCGCACTGCGGCCATTTCAAGGCGCCAGCAGCTCGAGCGAGCGTTGCATCACTTATTTGAAGTGTACAGACAGTGGCTTTTGAAAGCAGCTCAGACGTGATAACAAACAATAATAATAATTAAAATTCGCCTAAGTTACTTGTGGGTGGCACGGTAGAGCATAATAAAGTGTCTCCTATTGCGACAGTTTCGCTGCACTAAGAGAAATGAAGGTATTGAGTGCTGATGTGCTCCCGGCTAATTTACTGTGGCATGTCCTTTCTGGGAACTTGAAACGTTCCTCTCAAGATGAGAAATATTTGACAGCATTAAATTAGCGAGATGCGCGCTGACAGACAAGCGGCGGAGGGAGAAGGCGACGTCAGGTGTGCATGTAAATTTTTTTAACAGCGTAGCGCTGGTAAATATTTTCTTTCAGTTGTTTGTGAGACAATCGTTGTCTACTGAGGCAGTGTTTGATGAGTGACGCCGACGAGGCTGTGCATTTACGTAGGAATCTTTTATTCGTTTAGAGGGCCTTCCCACGTTGAAGTAGGTGCCGATGAAGTAAGCCCTGAAGTTGCCAACGTACTTGAAACTCTTCTCCCATGCAGAGGGCGTTTATTACCTGCACCAATTTTTGTTTCTCTTTATGTTTTTTTTGGGGGGGGGGGGAGGCATAGCAGAGTAGTTCCGCCTGTGTAGTTCCGTAGCTTTTCATAAGCTAGAATTATGTGCGCCACAAATCATAGGTGCATGAAATGATTAACACACTTTCCTCATCGATAATACATTCGTTACATTACAAATCTTGTTCAAACACCAAATCGATTTATCGCGTCATAAGAAACTCAAGTGGGGAAAATCTATGAATAGTGGCAAGGTCATGTGATGTTGGCTTGCAAACAGTACTCGCCTGCTTCATTTTGTTGTTGGAAAGATGACTTGACTGAATTCAGTTAATCTTATTCAGGGGCATATTGAACATTCCATTCTGATTTTGATGGAAATAGTTCTATTATCTCGAAATAAGTAAAGTGCAGTCATTGCGCCCACTGGTTAAAAGTTTTGCGTGCATACAGAAAAAGAGGAACACCAGCATTGTTACTAGAAGGAGTATCAACATAGTAGCGTGGATAGCAGCAGCAAAATACATTGAATGGACATGATATTGTATTGCGTATTAGCCCACGTGAGATACAGGCCTTCGAAAAGGTCTGAATACGCGCTACAGTTGCCTTACGTGAATATATACCTACTGAACAAACGCTATTAACATTGCGAATAATAAAGAAACATATTTTCCATTGCTATTGCAGTTTGTGGAAGAAGAATTACGAAATTTACAAGTTGCGCTTAGTTGCCGGTCTTCACATGCCTTACAACGGAGATTTGCACAACATACACACATGTGCGTTGAAGTTCTGGATCATAATGACAGGCTTGGCGTGCAAAATGTCCACCCTTAATAAGTGTGTGTTCTTCCGCCTGTGTGTTGAAAGAAATGTAATGCGCTGTTGCCAAGAAGACGGCGAGCGGTGATCCTGCTTTTACTGTCGCTGACTCATGCACCCGATAACAGCGCAAGCACCACCTGCTTCCTCACTCGTTGCTCCAGGAAATCGCTGTGTGCTGTGCACTGCAGTTGGCATATAGTTTCATACAATAATTACTAGTGCGAACTCTGGTGCTGCGATCGTTCAGCCACCATGAGAATGGTGGAAAGTAGAAGAGGAAGTCAATAAGTAAAGGACTTTTGAGAAAAGGTACATTTTTTCTATTGATTGAAACCGGAAACATGCATTAGTTTTCTACATAACCTTCCTTCACTTCAATGTAGTTTGCCCAACATTTAACAACTGTTTTGATACCTCAGGGAAAAAAATTTTTGGTTGCACCTGTAACCAATTTTGCACCGCACCAATGGCTTCTGCATCGTTGCAAATGTTCTTCCCGAGAGCGCTTCCAAAATCGTATGGAGCCAGGTCTGGACTGTATGGCGGGTGTTACAGCGATTCGAATCCCAACTCCTTTATTGTTGCGGCCATCCGTTTGGCAGAATGTGGCCGAGCGTTATCTCGCTGCAGGATGACACCATTTCGCAGTTTTCCACGACGTTTGGATCTGATTGCAGGTTTCAGATTAGTTCGCAAGACATCCTAATAGTTCTCACTGTTCGCAGTTTCGCCTCTTGACGTGAAATGAACGGCTACCATACAGAATTGTGTTAGCGAAATCTTACCAGCTGATGGTTGACGTTTAAATTTCTTATCTTCTGGTCATGATGAGTGTTGGCAAATCATGCTGCCAAACGTTCCGGTTCGGGATGATCTACCCAAGTTTATTAACAATAAAAATTTGCTGTAAAAACCCATCTCCCTCGCGATGATAACGAGCCAAACGTGTACAAGAGATGTCCGACGTTTGTGCGTTACGCTACCCTGACAGTTCTTTCGGGACCCAGCTTGCACAAACTTTCCGAAAATTTAGCCTGCCGTGTAAAATGGAATACGCTGAACCATGACTGATACGTAAAGTATTGTCGATTTCGTCCACTGTGATTCGTCTATTTTTCATCACTGTACCTTCAAGGACTTTCAAATTGTTCTCAGTCGTTGACGTTGATGGCCTGCATTATCTTTCCGAGTCAAATAAAGAAGTTCTTTCCTGTTTGAAACGCTCTATCCATTCGTAGATCTTGCTTCGCGATAAACGACTGTCACCATACTGCGCTTGCATTCGACGAATAATTCCCGCACGTTTAACACTCTCCGGAAACAAAAAAATTGAATCACTGTCCTCATTTCCTGCTTTGTGCAGATCGACAATAGAGCTGCCATGTTTAACGGTCTGCTACACACTAACGACTATAAGAGTGACACATTCCATAGAAGGGTTGCACACGACACTAATTCAGCACTGGATACTAGCAGTGTTACCAAACCCTAGTGCGAGAAATTGCAAAAGTCCCGTTACTTTTTTACTTTCCCTCGTACATGGATTTGTCTGATCTCCGTGCTCGTGCATTCGTTTATCACGCTTTATATGCCTTCACTGTCGTAAATTTCAGCGCATTCTATACATTTCTAAGTGCAGAATACTGCGCGAATGCTCACAATCGCTTCTGAGAGAAGCGGCTCACCCTGTCGAGGTGGCCAACATGAAACGCGCCAAGCGTCTCAACACGCTGGCTTGCCCGCAAGAAATTCGTAAGGGCGTTCTTTGTCGCCTCTCGGTGCGTTTGACCGTAATGTTTCAATATCGGGATTCTACGCTGAAGGTCCTGTATTCGAATACTGCCACCGGATAATTTTATTATTGTTGATTATTGCGATAGCAATTATATGGACCCTCCAAGCACACTTTTGCCATAGCTGTGATATTACGGATAAAGTCCAATGACGACTACACGGTCACCACGCGTCGTTTGCTGTATGTGCGAGTGAAGCAAGCACCGAGCGAAGATGACGATCGCGATCTTTTTAAGACAACCTGAGCTGCGGTTCAGGGTCCCTTGAAATAGTGCCCTTAAGGTGTGTGCTCACATTAAAGGAGCAGTTTCATCCGAAAGGCAAAGCACTAATATTGATAGTAAAGTAGTACACAACTGCACTAAGTAATGTTTTTAGTTTTATCAGCCATATAAGTTGACGTAAACGTTAGCTTAACAATTAAATTAGCAAGCAGAGTGTCACGCGTGCACAGGCATACTTGAACAGATTTCAGTAGAAGAGCGCGAACATTCGCTGTTTCTATGTGGCGTGAAGAAGAACGCCGGCATTGGGGAGAAAACGCTTCGGGCTGCCTCTCGTTTCAACGCCTGCATGAAACTTGAGATTATGCGACCTCCAACATTAGAAGCCCGGGAAGGCATCTTGCGTGAAGTGACCAGCCACTTCAGCTCGCTTGTATGTGCACCCGCCGCAGAAAACCTCGACCAAAGGGCGTGCGGGTCACGTTCGTACTCCGACGCGCTCACAGCCATGCACAGCGATGGTCGGGCTAATGGAAGAGAAGGCGCTCACCTGTGCCCCCTCCCCCCCACCTTCTTATTGCGCGCGCTGTATGACGGCGCCGCAACAAGCCAACATCATTCATGTGTAACGCTCGCACGCTTTCTCTCACTCCCACATTAAATGGCTTAGAAGAAGTAATGTTGTCGCACTTGGACTTCAACGAAACCTCAGATGTTGCCGCAGATGTACACATAATTGCTTTCGCAATAAAAATGGTCCCGCAGAAAAAAGAAACAAAGGCATTTCCATAAAATCAGAGCTTGATGCGGTTCTTCTCGTGACAAGCGTTCATCTAAACTTCTTTCAATGATGGCAGTGAGAATTAACCCATTCTAGAACAGTTATTCCCTAATGATCGGTTCCCCTATTGTGTGAAATCGGTAAACGTGCTTCAAATAGCCATGAAGCATCGGCGCTTGTGCCCTGTTTTCGGAGTATTTCGATGGTCCTCTCTGCTCTTACCAATAATAGCGTCGTTCCTCAATATGGGAAACTTAATCACCCTTAATATCGCACAAATACCCACAGTTTAGTTGGCTTACAGTGTTCACAGCATTAATTCAAACATCCTTGGCGCGCAGAAAGAAGCAGCAGTATTTTAAATTCATTTCAACTTCGCTGAGGTTAGCTACAAACTAGCCAAGCAAGCGAGACTTTTGATCTCCGACCCCTATTTCGATCTAGCCTTTCAATCTATGGATTCTAAAAGTACCATCACACTTAAAAAGACACGCAGAGACTCTGCTTACTTCATATGTGACATCGCATTAAGTGCGCATTTCAACATAAACACACAACCACAGGCGGGCGCGCATGCTGTCGCACACACACACGAGCGCGAGCGAGGGATCACGAACACGCACGCGCGGGTGCATGCAAACGCGCACGAACGCACAGACACAAACGCGCACTACATGTACAAATAAAAAAAGTGACAAGACACAAGCGTAACACTCAAACTGTATGTTCCATATCGCCGTAAAAAAAAATGAAACATATTAGTCTTACGAGCACGTGAAGCTGCGCGATCCTAAAAGAGACGCCATCCAAGTGTCGATGCTAAAGAAGACGAGGTCGGTCTATAAGGTGCTTCAAATCATAAGATGAAATAATGTTGAATTTACTGTGCCTCTCTATTCTGTCTCCCTCTGTCTACATCAGAACGGCAAGTTGGGACAGTTGGTTGGGATTCGTGGTAAGGCTTGTAACAGCGCACCCAAGACAAGGACACGAGAAGGAATAAAACGGCGACACGGCGCTGACTCTCAACTGATATTTTATTGAAGATGTATCTAACATATCTATTATAGGCGCCATTTGATTACCATGACATGCACAAGATACAGAGATGCGTCGAGGCCACTGTGACAAACTGACGCATAATCAAAATTGACATATGTAACGCAGTTCCTTGTCATGAAGAGTGCTAGACGGTTCACTGATACACGCTTTGTCCCTAATCATTATATTGTGAGCTTCGGCGATTTCCCTCGTCAATTGGCTTACGTGTTTAAAAATCACACAAGTCTTTTTTTTTTTTTAATTCAGGGCGACAACCGCACGACTTGCAATGCTCCGGGAGATGAAGTTGCGCAGCCCCTTGAAGTGATAGCTCATGCTCCCGAAGTGGAACATTCACACATCCCTTCGTTTGTCCCGCGTACTCTCGACCACAATATAATGGAATGGTATACACAACCTACTTAGCACAAGTGATGTACCTGTTCACTTGTTTGACAGTGCATTTTCCTTTCACTTGCTTTTTCTTCAGCAAATTATGAAGTAACGGGCATATGCTGCCGAATACCGAATATGTATGTTGTACGTTGAACCAACGTTCTTAAGCCCATGTGCTAGCTTCTGTACATACGGTACAAGTGCGTTTTTTTCTTTTTTTCTTCTAATTTAATTTGAATACCTTGGTCGTGCTCTTGACGCCGCGACCCATACTTTCACTCAGATGAAATAATCGCTTCGGGGTAACCAGCGTCCGGTAAACGATTTCCCTGATCAGAAAAAGCAGCCTTCATCATATGAAAACACGACTTTTTTAACGCAGCATTTAGGATAGTCTTCGCTACAGCCCGCTTCACTACTTTAGAATGACCTAACTTAAAGTTCAAAATGGTCTTAACTCACTGGGACCATATTTGCAGCACACATGACTTTTACCAAAAGTTATTCTCAGGTCAAGAAACTGCAGTTGATGATCCTTAGGGACTTCGAAAGTAAAATCAAGGCTCATGCCTTTTTCTTGGGCAAGTTGGTGCTTAGATTTCTTAGGAAGTTTCCTAGATTTCCGCCACAACGTATACGTAGGAAGACCCATGCCGTGCTGCCTGAATAACGTTAAAATTTCATCAACACCTTCGGCGTGAATGTCACTGGTAAAAAATATAACGAAATCATCAACATAGCGAAAAATCGTATTGGAAAGTTTAGCGAGGTGGCCCTCTAATTGTCTGTCAATATAACCTAGAAAAATGTCACTGATGATAGGAGCTACGCACGAGCCAAGGCATACCTCCGATTTTTGTATATACAGACCCCCTTTTCATGAAACAAAGGTAGATCTCAAGTAAAAGGAAAGGAGTTCAAGAAAGGCTTCTACTGAGATACCGCAACCAGTGATGAAGGCTTGTTCGTCATTGTCACGCACTATGCAGCCTTTAACACATTTCATAACCTAGGCATGTGGAGGGGAGTAATATAGGTTTTCCACATCTACGCTGAAGGCACACCGAATGTTCATCGAACCTTCTTCCAGGTACTTGCACACATGATCCGAATTGGCTATCCGGAAAGGATCAACTATTTTCAAGCTCCCAAGATTCCTCTGTAGAAATCGCGGCACACTTAACTGCCAGCTGTCCTTTTCC
The DNA here is from genome assembly GCF_023375885.2 of Dermacentor andersoni. NCBI lineage: Eukaryota > Metazoa > Arthropoda > Arachnida > Ixodida > Ixodidae > Dermacentor > Dermacentor andersoni. Next base: position 342,404,745 of record NC_092814.1, read on the forward strand.
GAGACTACGGCCCGGAACGGCATGCCATCCTTGTGCGATTTCACCGTAAAGAAAACCTGTAGCTCCAGAGTTATTGCTTTCTTTACGCTGGCCACTAAACGTTGCAAATTCATTCCTTCCAACAAAGTTAGTGCTTGCTGCTTGTCTTTCGCAGCCTTAACCTTCACACCTTTGAAAGTTTTCCGAATTGCATCCTCAGACTTTTGTGAATACACATCAGAATTCATGACAACGAAGTGCCCTTCTTTGTCTGCTACTAACACATGTAAATTCTTCTCACACAGAAAGTGAACTAAGGGCCTAAGCACGTCCTTGCCGCCCCTCCCTCTTCCTGTCCTAGTAATGGCATCTACACACTCTGAAACACACCTTGAACGTTCGTCCTCTTTGGCACACCTTGAGACCGACCTTGCTGTGGCCACCTTCTCAAAGGGGTTCAGGTGAGGTTCGATGAAGTACTTTGGGCCGAGACCCAAAACCCGATTGTGTTCCTCCGGAATAGGCATGGTGCTCAGGTTAAGCGCATGGCCCTGAACATGTTGTCCTTTTTTCTTCACCGGGAGCGTAGGTCGAACCATGCGCCAAAGTAATTCACTGGTGGAATCAGCTAAGTTGCCTAAAACACGTTGGCGGGCTAGTTGGTTAGAATCCATGGTAGAGTGTATAAGCGCGACTGGACGAGGACGAAGAAAGAAACAGATACACAGACACAATACAGACAAAGCGCTGTGTCTGTGTATCTGTTTCTTTCTTCGTCCTCGTCCAGTCGCGCTTATACACTCTACCATGGAGCTAAGTTGCACCACTGCCCATATTGGCGTGAGAGTGGGGAACTCCCTAGAGGATTTGCACAGGCGATTCGAAGTAAGTCCTTAAGAATTCTAACCTGTCGCCACCACTCGGACTTGAGAATTTTGCACAACCTTCGTGATTGTCCAATGGAAGGCTGGAGCCAACCCGCACAACAGCTGTACATCGGCTGGGCAGATTCCTTGTCTGACGTGCCAAAACGAAACTCTGGCCCTACATACGCACACGGCTATCATGGCTGCCAAACAGGCTGTGTCCTGAAGGTTTGAGTTGTCGCAAAGAAGAGAGCCTTGAGTACTGGAAATGTACTGCATCAGAATGGCAAGTTCGGACAGCTGGTTGGGATTAATGGTAAGGTTTGTAACAGCGCACCCAAGACAAGGACAACAGATGGAATAAAACGACGACACGGCACTGACTCTCAACTGATATTTTATTGAAGATATATCTAACATATATATAGGTGCCATTTGATAACCATGACATGCGCAAGATACAGAGATGCGTCGAAGCTACTGTGACAAACTGACGCATAATCAAAATTGACATAGGTAACACAGTTCCTTGTCATGAAGAGTGATGGACGGTTCACTGATACACGCTTTGTCCCTAATCTTTATATTGTGAGCTTCGGCGATTTCTCTTGTCAATTGGCTTACGTGTTTAAAAATGACACTAGTTTTTTTTTTTTTTTTTAATTCGAGCGACAACCGCACGACTTGCAATGCTCCGGGACTAACTTTAAATCGCGTGTGCAAATCCTCTGGGGAGTTTCCCACCTTCACGCCAATATGTGCAGTCGTGCTATTTAACTGATTCCACCAGTGAATAACTGGTGGAATTCCACCAGGAATCTTGGGAGCTTGAAAATAGTTGGTCCTTTCCGGATAGCCAATTCGGATCATGTGTGCAAGTACCTGGAAGAAATTTCAATGAACATTCGGTGTGCCTTCAGCGTAGATGATGAAAACCTATATTACTCCCTTCCACATGCCTAGGTTATGAAAAGTGGTAAAGACTGCATAGTGCGTGACAATGACGAATAAGCCTTCATCAATGGTAGCGGTATCTCAGTAGAAGCCTTTGTTGAAATTCTTTTACTTGAGATCTACCTCTGTTTCATGGAAAGCGGGTCTGTATATACAAAAATCGGGGGTATGCCTTGGCTCGTGCGTAGCTCCTATCATTAGTGACATTTTTCTAGGTTATAATGACAATGAGAGGGCCACCTAGCTAAACTTTCCAATAGTATTTTTCGCTATGTAGAGGATTTCGTTATATTTTTTTTACCAGTGACATTCACGCCGAAGGTGGTGATCAAATTTTAACGTTATTCAGGCAGCACGGCATGGGCCGTCCTAGGTATAGTTTGTGGCGGAAATCTAGGAATCTTCCTAGGAAATCTAAGCATCAACTCGCCCAAGAAGAATGCATGGGCCTTGATTTTACTTTCGAAGTCCCTAAGGATCATGAAGTGCAGTTTCTTGACCTGAGAATAATTTTTGGTAAAAATCATGTGTGCTGGAAATATGGTCCCAGGTGAGTTAAGCTCATTTTGAACCATAAATTCGGTCATTCTAAAGTAGTGAAGCGGGCTATACCGAAGACTATCCTAAATGCTGCGTTAAAAAAATCGTGTTTTCATATGATGAAGGCTGCTTTTTCTGATCAGGTAAATCGTTTACTGGACGCTGGTTACCCCGGAGCGATTATTTCATCTGAGTGAAAGTATGGGTCGCGGCGTCAAGAGCATGACCAAAGTATTCAAATTAAATTAGAAGAAAAAAGAAAAAAAAAACGCACTTGTACCGTATGTACAGAAGCTAGCACATGGGCTTACGAACGTTGGTTAAAGGTACAACATAGATGTTCGTTTTTCTGCGAAACATAAGATAGGACGCACATGCCTGTTCCTTCATAATTTGCTGAAGAAAAAGCAAGTCAATGGAAAATGCACTGTCTAACATGTGAACAGGTACATCACTTGTGCTAAGCAGGTTGTGTATGCGATTCCATTATCTTGTGGTCGAGAGTACGTGGTACAAACGAAGCGATGTGTGAATGTTCCACTTCGGGAGCATGAGCTATCTCTTCAAGGGGTTGCGCCACTTCATCTCCCGGAGCATTGCAAGTGGTGTGGTTGTCGCCCTGAATTTAAAAAAAAAAAATACTAGTGTCATATTTAAACACGTAGGCCAATTGACGAGGGAAATCGCCGAAGCTCACAATATAAATTAGGGGCAAAGCGTGTATCAATGAACCGTCTATCACTCTTCATGACAAGGAACTGCATTACATATGTCAATTTTGATTATGCGTCAGTTTGTCACAGTTGCCTCGACGCATCTCTGTATCTTGTGCATGTCATGTTTATCAAATGGCACCTATATATATATATATATATATATATATATATATATATATATATATATATATATGTGTGTGTGTGTGTTAGACATATCTTCAATAAAATATCAGTTGAGAGTCAGCGCCGTGTCGTCGTTTTATTCCTTCTGTTGTCCTTGTCTTGGGTGCGCTGTTACAAACCTTACCATGAACTAGTAGACGCTGTCAAAATTCATGACGTCATAGCGAGGTGACACGGGGACTTCGAGGAGGCGTCGGCACCCGTATTTTGTTATTGCGAATTTCCTGGCTCACCTAGCGTCTTATCTCGTTAAGGTTGGTGTTTTGTACCTTACAAGAGAAATTCACGGATACAAGAGAAATCATTTTTTCTCTTCTTAGTGCCCATTTAAAATTAAAGGCACAGGCTATGGGCTTAACTAAATCGTCGGTGAGCTCATTAACCTGGGCAGTAGGTACCAATGCCTAGAAACAGTTTTACCTTAAGTTGCATGGTTGTCTGAAATGACGCCGACAGTTGTGTGAGCGTTCCGCGATTCAAAATGGCGTAATAACACCATCTCTGAGATGTTGGGTTCTTAATCGTCTACCACGCTGTAATATATTTCTAAGCGAAGAAAGAATACCACGTCTTTGTGACGGCGCCATTTCTTTAAAATACTGAACACAATATGTGTAGCGGATGCATGTATCAATCCATGTGATAGAGCGGTAACATCCCTTAGAGCAGAGGCTTCCTATGTTTGAGCCATGATTTCAGGAGAACCCGCCGCGGTGGCTTAGCTGCTATGGCGTTGCGATGCTGAGCATGACGTGACGGGATCAAATACTGACCGCGGCGGCCGCATTTCGATGAGGACGAAATGCAAAATCGACCGTGTCAAGTGCATTGGATGCACGTTATTGATCCTCTGGTGGTCAAAACTAATCTGGAGTCCCCCACTACGGCGTGCCTCATAATCAGATAGTGGTTTTGGTGCGTAATGTTTTAGCGACTTCCCAGTGAGGAAAGTTACTTCGAAAATAGATTTCTAGGACGTAATTTATTATTTTTTTAATATATGTAAGTGCCCAAAATTGGTTGTATAACGTGTGGGGTCTTTGTGAATCGTGCGAAGCAACGGTTGCTTTAACGTCGGTTGTTTTCACACTGTACTTCAGAGCACGGTGACCTTCATGGGATTCACGGTATGCGCACAAAATGATATTATATACATATTTACATAACTAAATTTAATTAGTCTTAAAAATTCAGGTTCCGCACTTTAACTAAAAACGTTGAAATCTCGGACATTTCAAGCGCAGCAGTAAATAATATGACCAAAACCTACTGGAAGAAATTATATAATGAGATTTAGAACGAAGCACTTGAAAGATAAGGAATATGGACTGTAGGAACGCATATATAATTTGGAGCACCTTGGCTCGGTCATGTGAGTCTGAACAGACTGCTTCCTCATGATATTTAAACAAATCAATACTGCACGTTGCTTTCCTGCAGGGTTCTGAACTAAGCCCGAGCAGAAAATGACATCCGAACCTGAGTTTTGGCTGGAAGCTAACCCGAACCGATATTCCGGTAACGTTCCTGAACCAGAACCGAACCTTAGCAAAAAATATATTAGTGGCTATAAGTTCGGCACTGAAAGATTCTATAGCATATAAGGCGAAAATGGGTGCCCAACGGGTTCAGGATTGTCGCCATATTGTTACCATGCGCTAAGGAATTGCGTCGTATACGAGTTGAGGACAAACAATGACTACGTCACCAACTACGGCCACTACGGCAGAGGCACTTGAACTTCATAACTTGGCCGTGCCAACTGTTTCATGCAGAATTTCCATACAATCAAATATCGACAACACGATCACCATTGATTTGAATGTCGGCGGGACACAAATTTTACAACGAGTTGGCCAGATTCTATTAAGCACATCGTATTCGGTTTGATCATGACGCGAATGCTCTCCAAGGTCGCGGTAAATATTACCAATTTCTGAGCCGCCGAGACATCTCTCATACCGAGTGGAGTATAGCCGCTGCGTATAGCTGCAAGTCAGAGCACGAAATTTCGGTCTGTCATGATCCTGGCCGAGACGTGCACATTTAGAAAGCGTCCACTGTGGCATGTAACGAACACTAACAACATTGTTAAAGACTCGCACTCGGACAACATTGAGCGAACAACAGTCTAGAAAACGGTCCATTACTTCTTCAACGCAAATGAATCACCTAAATGTACAGTGTCCGCATCGATAAAGGTTTTTGTTGGTGTCGCTTGCTATTGGCCGGCTTGCTTCGCTAGTCCGACATCGTCGATCCTGGAGACCGTAGAAATATAGCTATTCAGGAATTCACCAAAGCTCAAAGACGCTTGCTGCACCATCAGGGAAGATTTTTCGAACCGTGTCCGCATAATCTGTAAGAAACTATGGGATGCTATTGCGTTCTCTCATAACAATGGGTCTTCTGTACGGATACGCTTTGATCAAGCGTATACTGATAACGTACAATATAACTGGGATGAATATACTAGCAAACTTGTCGAAGCATCCGTGCGTACGTCTGGTGCTGCCACACATAGTTAAATCCATTACGCTAGATGAAATTTTCTTACTTCACATAGCAACCTACAAGTTCTTAATGTCAATGCCAGAAGCTTGCTTAACAAAGCTACTGACTTTTTTGCACTCGTTAATTGTCACTCTCCTCTTAGTATAGGCGTCACAGAGACACATGGCTCTGTGGGAAACGTGTGGGAAACGTTCCAACTCGCTTTCCTGTGTCGAGGTAATTGATATTATCGACGAGAAAGCGCCAACCCCATGGGCCCAGCCAGGCCCTAAGCGGGCACGAAGGGGAGAACACGAAGGAGGGGAAACAAACCGAAGGGGGTCGTCGACTTCGCAAGTTGACAAGGGGACATAAGGCTGCACTGAACGCACAGGCACTGAGCCCTCCATGGGCTCACCCACAAGCACATTTCGACTACCACAAGACCACGAGAAGTGAATGACCGTTTCGGTGGGGACCTCTCCACCGATTGTATCGGCTGTACACGGGGGGTTGGTTAAGGCTGTCCTAGCCCCCCTGTTAGGCAAGACCGCTCGAAATTAGGATAGAGTCACGTGCATCTACGAATAAAGTGAATAAATTATTTCTATTCTTTTTTCATAATCATATGATGCCCGCCTTCGTCTCCGTCTCCTGATTCTTGCTTGGAAGACCCACCTCGGCCAGTCGAAATCGTATCAGCTGGTGGCAGCGTTAGCATACTCCACGCTTCGTCCTTGCTTCAGCAAAATGGTGATCGCTTGACTTTCTTTGAGGATTTGCCAGGTTTAGCTCGTGTGTTTTCTAAAACGACAAATTCGTTTCTGCGTGTGCAGGCTCCTGTTGAAAGCTTCCTCACATCACAGAAGAATAAGAAAGTCCTCGTTCGTGATTGACCATGTATTTGAGCAAATGCAGAAAGTCAGAATTGTTATTGCTTTATGAAGAGCTGGGAATCGAGTTCGGAAAAAGCCAGAGAAACCCGCAGCTTATTGAGGCGATTGAGAAGTGCGGGGCTCTTGTGGGCGAAATTTCAGAAGCACGGGGAAGAGATAGACAAACGAGCTGAGAAAGCTGAACAGAACGCTGCAGAAGACAAGCAATGAGCTGATAAAGCTGTAGAAATAAAGGAACGATAGGAACAGAGAGCTCACGAAATAAAGCTAGATAAACTGGATGTACAGCGCGATCTGGCGAGGCAATTGGCAGACAACCTCTCAATAAATGAAAGATGTTCAGGTGAAGCAGGAGTAAAAATAAGGGATCACATGTCGTCGTACGAGGTGAACGATGACATGGGATTGTTTCTCGTTACTTTTGAACGAACCTGCGAGAAAAACGGGTTGGCACTGGGCAGTTGGCCACAACAGATTCTGACCGTCCTTGCTTTCGAAGCAACCGAAATAACTGCAAGGCTAACGAGAGACGATGCAGTTGACTATCAGAAAGTAAAAACTACGGTGCTAAGGAAATGTAACCTCTCAGCGGAGGATTTCCCGTACGGCGCGGCTACACTCGCATGGCTTCACTAAAGAAGTTAGCTCTCAGCCTGCTTCTGTGCTTCCGACGCAGCGAACACGGCAGCGTTATCCATGCGATTCCTCGTCTCATGCACGTTACGCCGACGACAGCACCAATCATCGCACTGGTAGCGCCCGCCCCCAATTGCACGCGTGATTTCAGTGCGCGCATCTTCCATTAAGCGTGTCGATTTCTTTTGCATGCGCCATGTCACATTGTAGGACGTACGTAGATATACGCGTATGACGATTTTGTTGCGTGTTACAGTGTCGGCACCATATGTTGTTTCCGTTTGTATGATTTGCAGTGCATATGGAGCCGAAGCACATGGACTCAACGTTAAATTCGAAGATGTATATTGCGTATTTCACGGGAATTCTGCCTTCGGAAATTCCTTGTACTATAAGCTTTTGTTGCCGACTGTGCCTATTTTACAGCTGTTGGTATTCTGTCGTTTTGGCGGTATTATGTCGTCGTCATTGGACTTCACAGGTGTGATACAGTCGTTTGCTGAAATTATTTCTTTGGGCACCTCCTGTCACGTGATAGTATCATTAGAGGAAACCTTTTAGTCGCCAACTCCTTCCTGTCCTGCCCCTGCTTCTTCGAAGGGCTAGTTGTTGAGGCAAATACCTTCTAAGTGTTGTTGCTTGCTTGAACAGTTCGAATTTCTTCCCAACTAGCTTTGACTCTGTCTCTATATCCAGCTGATTTCAATGTTACTGTTATCGGGGATGGCAACCGCTCGTCACGCGTTGCTTTCTTAAATACTTTCAGGAGTTGGTAAAGTGGACTGGAACTGTTTGATTTGCTGATACTCTGTCGCCTCGCTGGCGGTGACGCTGCGCGACAAATGTATATATATTGTACGTGTGCTTATTCTGCGCCACCCACACATTTTAACAAAAAGAAAGACAAAGATGCACCTAACGGAAGCGTTATTCCTATGATAGATGTCTCCCACAAGCTCTTTCCGGAACAATAATTCAATTACGTGAGAATAAAAAAGTTGCAGTTTCGCCAAAAGGCGAAGCACTGATTTGCGATTGGAAATTAGTAGATAGCTATACGAAGTAAGGACAGTAGTTTTATTGGCCGTATAACCTTGTAAACATTCGCTTACTAACTTAATTAACAATGATATAAGGTGTAAGCGCGACTGAACAAGGACGTAAAAGGGAACAGACACAGAGAACGCTGTCTCTTGTGTGTCTGTTTCCTTCTACGTCCTCGTGGAGTGGCACTTACACTTCCTATCATGGATTCAAACCAACTAGCCTGCCAACGAGTTGTAAGTACATTAAAACGTACGGTGTCACGCACGCACAGGCAACATAAACACACATGACAGCGGAAACTCGCTGTCAAAACGCTGGAGCGAGTAATCGCGGCGGTAGCCGCGAGTGAACTGACCTTCGTGCATCTGTCGCTTCAACGCGAACGAAACGTCGAAAGCACAGCTCATAGAAGCTACCGGCACTACGCGCACTCTCCAAGCATTGTAGATCGCTTGAAGATGAGGCCCGCGTGGGCGCGTACTTTGGTCATGTCGCAGGTCGCTTTCAAGATACTGCGCCTAGTGTTCCTATATATCACGGAGGAAGGAAACTAAGGAGAGGCCCTACCCCCTCCGCGCGCTAGGAGAAAAGTGTGGCGGAAATGACGTAGTAGGTTCTCATTTTTTTGCTGCTTTTTTATTTTTTTTGTTGTATGGCCACGCCTTTTGGGCCACAATGGCGGCGTTGTTATGGTTTTGAGCGCTCACACGTGTTGCTCTGGTAGGTTTCGGGCCGTGGCAAAGGCGCTGAGTGGGCGGGTTTGCGTTAGTCACGGTGTCTTGTTGCGCTGTGTTACCTGCACCGTGCTCTGCCAGATGTTGCGCGAGCGCGCGACACCACGCGCAGCGCGGCGTGGTTTCGCGAAAGATGTAAACAAGAGAGGAGGGTGGCCCAAAAGGCGGAGCATCGCCATGAGCAACGCCAAATTCTGGCTTCACTTTTGCTTCACAAAGAGTGACGTCAGGGCCTTTCCTTAGTTTCCTTCCTCCGTGCTATATATGCTCCCGCAGGGAGCAGAGTTGCGCAGAACTTTCCCGGCGCCCCTCGCACCGCTATTCGCCGAACGCTATCACGTGGCACAAAATGACGTCAAATGCTCGACTGCGCCGCTGCGAACCCACGGAGGAAGGAAACTAAGGAGAGGCCCTGAGGTCACTCTTTGTGAAGCTAAAGTGAAGACGGAAGTTGGCGTTGCTCATGGCGTTGCTCCGCCTATCGGGCCAGCTCTCCTCTCTTGTTTACATTTCACGCGAAACCACGCCGCGCTGCGCGCAACCGTGCTGCCCGGACCCGCGCGCTCCGGAGCAATACTTAGCAATCGTTAGCACGTTAGCATGATTCCGCGAAAGAAGGCAACATTTCCCGCGGATATTCCTTCGTCCGTAGCTATTGCCGTGGCGCGGTACATTGCGTACAGCGTTGCACGCGCGTTCATTTCACGAACTTTAGTTCCTCCTGTCCCACCTGGCCACAGCAACATCCGGTAGAGCACGGTCCAGATAACGCAGCGCAACAAATCACGGAGACCAACGCAAACCTGCCCGCACGGTGCCTTTGCCACGGTACAAAACCTACGGAGCAACACGTGTGAGCGCACAGAACAATAACAAAGCCGCCATTGTGGCCCGAAAGGCGGGGCCACTACAGCAAAGAAACAAAAAAACAGCAAAACAAAGGAGAACCTACTACGTCATTTCCTCCACACTTTTCTCCTAGCGCGCGGAAGGGGTAGGGCCTCTCCTCAGTTTCCTTCCTCCATGTGCGAACCCAACTTTACGGGCCCAATGCCGACTCGTTTCTGCGAGTGCCATCGACATTGCAATCAGTGGACCGTCAAGCGTGCGTTTCATTCGTCGGCTCCGGGTTTTAGGTACGGTATTCGACGATATTAAGTCAAGGAACTTGGTGATGTGATACGAAACGCATCATATTGACACTTGTATTGCAGTTTGACGGAGTGCAGCGCACCAAACTGCACAAACTGCTAAAGCTTTTTACGGGGTGACGCGCGGACAGACAGACGTGCGCCGGCGACGGGTATGGCTACTGCGCATGGGTCGATACTGGCCGGCTCCGAAAGGGATCGGAGATCGTTGTTCGGCGCGTTCGTTCGGTTACCGGCGCGCGCGATTGGCCTACTCCGCGCCGACGTCGCCAGCCGCGGGGCGTGGCCACGTTTTTGGTGACGTTAAAATGACGAAACGCTCCTGTCAATCATGTTGCCACCGAGCACGTCGTCTGCTAGGCGCCGAACCCGACGGGAGTTGAGAAGTTTGGAGCGATCATCGCTCGTTACGAGACCGGCTTCGCATGGCGCGTCTAGTGGATTGGATTGGATCCAAACGGCGGCTTCGGTAGCTGACTAGCACGTTTGGATCCAATCCATAGCTTAATTCGCGAAAAATGGCGCTTGCGTTGGGAACTTCGGTTGTTGCGCTGGCGTTACTCGAGGAGGAAGGAGAGCGGGTGGCGGTGCGAAGCGCGTTTGAAGAAATGGCAGAAAGTGAATTCCGACATCGCTTTCGTTTCTCGAAACAAATAGTGCGTTGGTTGTACAGCAATATCGACCCAATCATCGGTACCAGCGAGCCACTGGAATGTTGTTGCTGCCTCTTGAAAAGTGCGCCACTATTCCCGTAGTTTCTTTTTTCTTTTTTTTTTTCTCGCTGTGCGCGACACCACCTGGGGACGACGCGGAGAAACCAATAGTTATAAATTGTAGTAGCCACACGTACTACTATTTAAAAACGTGTTTAGGCTTGAGAAGAAAAAAATACACTTTTTAGATAAAGATTTCATTCATTGGAAGCCGAGAAAGATTTCGTTTTGTAATATATACTGTCTGCAAGCAGACGACAAACGAGGGCAGTAAACTTCCGGGGAGTTCATCGCTTGCCGATTGGCTGCTCTCGCCGCCCCGTTCGCAGAAATTTTGCATACTGCAACTTTGAGACTTTGCGGCAACCGAACAGAACGCGTACCGAACAAAGATCTCCGATCGCGCCCCAGGATATGCGAGATGCGTTCGCCTTATTTACAGAGCTGAGTTTTGCCTTCTTTACAAAAAAGCAATATTTAACTCGAGTAACAGCGCTGTTAACGCTGATGAGCACGGGTGGCATGAAAGGTTGTTCGCTTGTACGATTTTTGTCGTATATGTGAAGCGCGACACAGACGCGGGATAAACAATCAACGACACGTCTGTGTCGCGCTGCACATATACGCCAAGAATGTTAACGTACCATCTAGCCCGATTCGCCGTGTTGCTTTTAGGATTGCTTTGACTGTGTGGCTCTAGAATAACGTGTTCGAAACAGAGTAAACACTGGCAGGTACAATTTGCCCGCTGCACAGTCGTTTTTCTCCCCTCTGTTTTTATTTTATTGTCGGCTTTCTAATTTTTCATGTAACGTTGATTGGTGCGCTAGTGTTCATTGTTTTGTAGTAAGCGAAAACATCGCGCTCTTTAGCTTATGAGAGAGCTGCGATAACTTCAACATTTACTGCCCTCAATATCTTGCTCGTTCGATCGGCCTTAGTCAACGTGAGGAATGTAAAATTCTGCCTGAATGTTTAATAAGCGCTGTGTTATAGTAAAATTGAGCTGAGTAGTACGAAGAGACAAAGAAATATGTGTTGTCATGTTACAGTCTCCCATGTGCGAATAATTACTTTGCAAGTTTGCCAACTTGATGTGATTAGTGCCATAAAATTAACCTCTTGTTACTCTTAATCGCTTGTAGCCTTTCCAGCTGCATTGAATTCTGCCGTACAAGGCTGCAAGAACTAGCACTCTTGCCCTGCTGTAAGCAGCCGTTGGTCGTCCATTTCCTTCTACGAAACAAATTTGATCTACAAGCTCGTGCATCTTCAATTTTTTCCACTTTCACATTTGCTGCTGGGAACAGCTGTTTAGTCTGCGGTACGAATGAATCGTGAAAATTAGCTTTGCTTAAAATGTACGCACGTGAACATTTCAAATGCGTTTAAATCTACCTGTCTGCAGCGGATATATCGAAAAGTGCAGATACTGTGAACGACGGTTAGTGATAAATGACGCTCTGTTAACGGTCAGTGACATAACTACAGCCCCGATAGTCCCTGACGCCGATCTTAATCGGCTGGTTTCGGCAGCCAAGATGCGCTCATGTAATTGACCACTTTACTTGTGTGAAGTTTTCGTTAGATATCCTTCAAAACGTTTCTTGCCTTTCGACCTCGGCGAGAAAACTTCATGTGCATGCTGAAAAACATTGCACCGCTTCTTGTTGCGAGGCACTGCGGGTTCGCACGTGAACTTTTGAGCTGTTCGACCCACGGGCGTAGTGAGGATGTTATTTCGGGGGATCGAGGGGGGGTCCTACCCCTACAGGTATATGCTCCCTGAGGGAGCATGTACAGGGACACTAACTAAAGCGGCAGCCCGCCGGAGAAAGACACCCCCCCCCCCCTCCCTCACCTAATCTCCGTGACTCGCGCGCGACTGGAGAGGGCGCACTTCCGGCCCGCTTTCCTCGCTCGCCCACGTTAGATTGAGCCACGTTCGCCTACTCACCCTCGCAAGCTTCCGCTCGCACATACAGCATACGGCGCGCGTTGACTATTTTATCGCCCTTGGAGTTTACAAGGCCGGTCCAAATAGGTCGCGAAGCTCCAGGCGAAAAGCCGTTCAGAACGAATTGTCACCGACATCAGGAAGGGTGGTTATGGGAGCAGCGATTGAAGCGCGACTATGTTTGGAGGGAACAAACATTGGGAAAGAAAAAATGTTTTTTTTTTTATGAAAGCGAGACACAGATTCATCCAACGAAAATAAAATTCCTTATCAATTTTATGTATGTGTGACGAGTGAAGAAAAGATAACTTTGTTTTATTTTATCATTATCAATGAATAACATTTTTCTGCGTCCGTCGTTCACGCCGCTATCGCTTGCAAAGCAGTGTAGCTCTTGAAGTGTGCAGAAAGGCGCGCCCGCGGGAAGTTCGCCTGTTACAATACGCCCCCCTCACACATTATGCTGTTTTGCTCGTCGACATTTGACTGAATTTAGTGCCGCGGTTAGCTTCATCGTTTCTCAACCTGCTCAGCCAAAAGTAGTGAGTTACGACCGCCAGATAATTGCTTACTTTAGCTGTTTTCGCGTGACTGCGCGGGCCAACTGGTTTGAGTCCGACAATAGAATCCGCACTCTACACCTAAAGCTTCCGTCGACACTCCAAAGAAAGTATGTTCTGTTCAGGGGTGCGATTGCGACACCCGCACGGCTGGCCTTTCCTTGCTTCGCTTTCCGCGCTGAAAGCTCGAAACGCCCATGAAGTCGAATGGCGGGGCATTTAAATATACACCTCTAATGGTAGACCACCAAACCAATCTCGCGCCTTTGAGAACAAGATGACGTCACTTCTGTTTTTAACGGATATGGCGTCACATTGTTTTTTCTTCCGCCGGAAGTGTTCCCTCCTCGTACAGATGGCGCTAAGCCCCGTGAACCGCCGATGAACCGCCATGCTTTGAACGTACGGGCTTCTATGGAAGCTTTGCTACCAGATATATTTGCCTTGGACTTTATACGGAATCACACGGGGATGGCGACCACAGAAATGCGCCTGGAGTGTCTATATAATTGCCATTGCATTTAAGGAAACCACCATGCAGTAAAAAATTACACAATGCATCGTGGGAACCGTAACAAAAATAACCTTAGCCGATAGGACTGTGTATCAACTAGCATGCATGGTCATCGCCGCACGCACGCACTTCATGCGAGTCAACCAGCGACTATAGCGTGCGGTGGCAGGAGAGAGAGACCGCAAAGTTTTGACTCAACACTCATTTAAATTATAATTTGACTTACCCCATCAGCTTTTTTGTCACTGTCGAGCAACGCGATGCCAAGATGTTCACCTGAGTATGATGTAATTGTTGTCTACTATAGACCCCTCGGAGACAAAGAAACGAAATAGCGTACTTCAAAACGAAGTCATAAGGCTATTCATGTGAAGTCGAAGGTTCCTCAGGTGTCTATGCAACGTGGTTGCAACATAAAAAACACAAACATTTGTGCGCGATGTATGACGTGCGTTGTGTGTTTTGCTTCATTCTCCTTCTGCAAAACGTGCGTTGGGCAAACCGCCGGAAGGATCAATGTAGGATTGAAGAAACACGTGCTGTCAGTTACGAAGATTTCGTATTCTCAACTAAGCCAACAACGACGTTTTTGCAAGTTTTCCTGTGCTGTTAAATATAGGCTCAGACCTGCGACGCGTTACACGTAATTATTACGTCATATTTGCGAAATAAAAGGTGGCTCAACAGCGGTCAACATCGAAGAAGAACAAGGTGTTCTGTGACGCATTATTGTACCATGTGATTTGTTTACACTGCGCTACCTTCGGAATCGGCCCGTATTTTGACTTCACAAACTCGAAGATCGGCTCATCTAGGTTTTATCTCGGTCTTTTCGCGCTAATTAAGCATTATCACTGCTCTGTACATAGCTCTACGCCAACTTGCTGGAAATTTTTCCTTCAAGTGCATTTTTTAGGCCTTTTTGGTTGCCCTACGTTCACAAGGAGGCCTCAAATCACCTAATTTACGAGAAAAATTGAACGGAAGCTCAGATCGCGTAAACCCCGAATTGATCTGAAGTCGGCTTAGAAGGCTTAGAAAAAATATTATTCCTAAAAACTGTAATTAAATTACTCGCGCTTTCCACATTTACCAGTAAGGTGACCAACGTGTGAGTGAGCGAACGATTGCGCTGAAAGAAAAAGTGATTTCTAAAATGTTCGTAACGGTAGTGAATTTGGTGAGATCATCTGCATCATCATCGCCTTTTGTAGTATTGATGACCCTGCGAGATGTCCGCACGTGGCTTGTGTTCTTTTTCTTTTATATGCAACTGCGTTCTTATCTATACTTAAATGCTGGCCTTGGGCCACAATTTAGTCGTTAGCTGCGTCTTTGTGTTTCCTTGCTATATGTCCCGTTTCTTTTGCGCACCGTTCGCAATGAATCCATTGCGACTTGCCGAAATTGCTTTCTTTTTGTCAAATGAGGGCTTACTTGCGGCATAGGGAAATCTAGAAATTTGCTTATCAATAACAATGCAACTTTGCATCGGGCCAGAAGGCAGCAAGTTTCTGCAATTACAGCCACTTTGACTCCACTTGCTGAAGCCAACGTGCCGATCTCTTCAAGAGGCCAGGCCATTTGAGCAGGAGCCGCACTTGCAGTCACACTTCAAAAACCGAAAAGGAACGAATATGACCGCCGTTCTTTGCATGAGATGAGCTTAGTAAACTCTTGTGTGTGGTAAGAAAATATAATATTTTAGAATATAATATAATAAAACAGTAATATAATAAAATTCAGTTTTATTTCAGCACTGTAAACAAAAGTTAGCCGGCATTGGGGTTTTTGCGGCTCATGAGCTTTGAAGACTACCTGGCACCAGAAAGTTACTCTGGCATGAGGCAGTAAAATGCGTTACATTACATCGTTTTACTACCATCTCTGAGAAACGTAGTAAAAGGATGTCATGAGCCGGCTTTACGACGTACGGAGTTTTAGATCACGTGACCAAAAACCATCTATTGAGAGTTTAAAACCACGTGATCTGGAACCAACCTGAAGGTCACGTGATTAAATACTACCACGGTACTCCGCAATCATGCAAGCTCCGCCCGATCCAGTTAAGCCTATATGCTCGGCGACAGGCACGGCCGCGGCAGTAATGGCAAAGGTCGATGCCGTGGCGGTGCATCCGCCAACGGAACCGCCGAACGTTGGAAACTTGGAACGTATGTACGTCGCGTAAGAGGTGTCTCAAGTGGACGCGGCTTCCTGCCGGCGCGCCGCCCGTTGCACGACCGACGAGCCGACCGACTGCATTGCGTCAGTGCGAACTCACCGAAAAATAATGTTCCGCTTCCGCTCTGCACGGCGATGCGGCGTGGCCATGCTCGCATTCAGCGACAAAAATCGCCTCAAGAATCGTTCCTGGTCCGATGCTCTCTACGGCAGGGAAATATCTTGCCGTTCGCGAGGGATACCGCCATCGGCCGGCAGCCTACAAACGGCGAGTTGTCGCGTCTGCTGCTCCAGCCGGAAGCAAACGTGTCGGTCAGAGTTCATTGCCAAGCACAAGCCCACCTTTTCATGCTTCTACGAGCGAGAAAACGTCTGTCTATTGTCCACTTTGAAGCTATGAACGGAATCGTCACGGCCCACTGTAGCGCAAAAGAAGCAAAACGTTGGTTAGTTGTAGCGACATTCAATGGAAAGCCTCACGCACTAGAAATAGATGCGATCATGTCGAGCGCTAGTTCGTATTCCGAGTAGTGCAATGCAGTTGTCACACCGCGCACTCTCCATGGCGATCAAACTCGATCAGGATCCAATTTCTCGGTCGCGTGTGCCCTCCTTGAGCAAGCCGTGAGAGGAAGCCAATCACAGTCGAGAATTTCGAACAGGATCGGGCTCGATCGCGATCGAAAGTGGCCATGTGACAATGGTATAATAAAGAAAAAAAAAAACCTTGGAACGCTCATTCTTATACTCCGACAGGGGTTCAAATTGTGGATGAGCAGATTTGTCCTTGTCTTTTTTATTATTATTATTGCTGCCACAGCAGATTTCACAAGGCTGTACCCATTATGTAAACAGCCATGCACACCAATGTTTTCAACATACTGCTTCACGGCCGCTATACACACTGTATAATTGCTCCTCACCAAACAAATGTAACTCTATACATGCAGCTGAGGAGCTATAGGATTTGATTAGCATCAATGTTGGTTTACAGAACCTTTCCCTCAGTACAAACGCCTTCTCAGACCCAAACGCATTCTACCAAGCAAAACAGTGGCCAATCGTCATATTGAATAAAAGCAAACATCACTGATTTTAGTGGGAGCCACAATGGCAAGGGCTCACTACTCAAACCATGGTGGTCTGAAATTACGTAGCACTTTGACTTCCCAGTGTAAACATAGGGTACAGGTTAACATCCACATCTACTGATCAAGGAAGCACCGTTGATTGCTGTTGGCTGCTATCTATCGTCTGCAGTGGCAAAGGCTGTGTATTCGTGCGTTTTACGTGTTACTTTTACCATGATGTCGGGCATACAAAAGTTGACTTGATGTCACTAGTGGCTACAGCTGAATCTCCAAATATGCATGCATGTAATTCAAACAGCTCAATCTCAACTCAGAACTCCTCCTGTTAAACTGCGAGTGTAACCGCGGCTCACCAACAGCAGAATTTCCTTGAATCCTGCCAGTTGTGCCAAATACCTTGAAATTCATGGCCTTGGCAATAGGGAGCTTTAAGTTTTGACTGTGCAAAGAGAGGACACAAACCGCAGGGCTTACAAAAGAGTGCCAGAAATGTATACAAGACAATCCCAAAGCTGCACAAAATAACACAAGTGGGGTATGACGCTTTCCATATGCAAAGGTCTCTTTGAGAACCCAAACCACTTAGGTTATACAAATTATAAAACTTCATATTAAGTTGTACATTAGGTGCTCTGTATGCTTCAAAGCATGCCCAGGAATTCTTTACTACAGGGCGATGGACACGTCTGCAGTAGAGTGATTCTTAAATTTAAGACGTGGCTGCCCAGTTATAAATAAATACCTGGCCACCAATAGGCAGTTTCGATAGACAAAATTCATGTTCATGACCTCAAATAGCTCGCCCAAACCAAATATGTTTTGCCAAGCTCATTGCTTGCAATGGAATCTGTGCGGCGCTCACTGCAGGGGATAACTGGCCCCCTCTAATGTACAAAATATTGAGCCTTAACTGGGCTCAGAATAAGAAAGAGATAAGTTTGTGTAGGCGTAACGAGTCTGGCTCTTGCCCCCACATTTCAAATAAACTTCCAGAGCCCCTAGCTCTAGCTAATATCACTCACGCTATTCTCAGCAAGGTCAGTTAAGTCAACTGGTGTCTCCTGGTCAAGTACGTTGAACTAGTGTAGTATAAAATAGCACTCAACACTTTCACCTCAGAAGGCAACAGCAACACCAGTAGCAAGAATCTACAACAAAGTAACATTTGCCACCACAGGCCTTCCTCGCGTCTGCCTTATCTCTCTATTGCAAGAAAGTACACAAGTGAATACACACACACAAATATGTGACAGTATTCAATGGCGGCATAGTTTATTTTGAGCTTTATGGACTACACATATTTCACAATAAATGCCTTTTTTTTTTAACCTACGAAGCAGTGCATCCCATCATCATATAGAAACCAAACTGTGCAAGCAATTGGCTAGTAACTGAGAAAAGTACGAAAGCACCCACTTAGCCTGGGAGTGAGGAAAGAAGCAGCTGTCAATCACAAGATGACAGTTACCTGGGTGCATGCACATTATCTTCCAAGAAATATATTTGTCTTCTCGTCACACAGTACATGGAACAACAGAACAGTACCTGAAGCTCATCAAGACAACCCCGGACTTAAATCTTGCTTCTAACATACATACCGTGGGTCGCGTGATAAACACAAGGAAGAGAAGTCAAAGCATGGATTATGCCTGTGTCATCCACGCTTTCATTTCTCGTTCGTGTGTTTATCATGACAGCCCACAGTGTGAATCAATTCCGAGTCACTCAGCTTTCAGTTTTTGCTTCCAACAAATAACGACTTCTTGCTAAAAAGCATGAGGCTCATTTCCTCTTTGCCTTGTTGCACAGCTTCACTATGTGAGAGGAAGTAATACTGCATTGGCTCTGGTCGTGGGTAGCACTGACACTTGAAATCATACAAAGGTGGCAGGCAGCGCATGAAGCAAGGCACATGAGGTATCTCCGAGAGCTAGAAAAACTTGCTGGTACGTCCTACTACAATGACTGTTCATTTACATTGTGCTCACATCACTGTCCTGAACATGCAGCTTTCTGCATGTTCAGGACTGTGATGTGAGCACAATATGAGCTAAAATACCACCACAAGTCAGTCTGCTGACTGGGATACAAATGACAATGCACAAAGCAGGTACCCAAAGCTGTCCTACAAGAGTGAATTGCTGAAAGACAAGTTATGACAAACACCTTCTTAACTGATACCTTAACACAAAGGCCTTTAGGTGAGCTCGCCAAATAGACATGAAGCACTGACATACGCTACCTGTTATAACCATAGTCTAAGCTAAGCCACTAAGCATATGGCTTTAAAACACTGCAATCATGTATGATTCATTGCAGGGGAAAATCGATGCTGGTTGAGCGATGTGTTGCTTGGTCAGTCACTCAAGCCACCTCTTTGAGCGTGCTCTGAATGTTACTCTGCATACCCTTGAGTAGCTGTGCAGCAGCACTGCACCAAGGAGTGAGTTATGTCTGGCATGCACATTCCTGCGCTTGAAAATGACTGTCAATCAGTGAATCAGTGCGCAATCATCCTTGAGTTCAATCTGAATCAACCTTAGCAAAATTGAACGTGTTGTACTGAAACAGGTCTACAGGCATGACAACACACACAGTCCTACTTGTTTAAAACAGTCAACAGTAGCCGAATGTCACTTCATTCTAAATGCTTTTCTGTTGTAACTGTAAAGAAAAAATGCATTTAAGCCCATATGAATGTGTTTACTATGGCTGCATTGCTTTGCTCTTAATGGTTTTGCTATGCCCTTACATTTACTGTGTAAGCCCAGCCAATTCAACTTAACGTAATCTCACCTGCTTCATCTAGGAAAACCCCAGGATAAGTTCATTTGATTATATCAACCGGAGATTGCATTACTATGTGTTGGCTAAGATAAAATAAAACGGTGTTAACAAAGCTGAGTTGGTGCAATCTTGCAAAGCTCAGGCTACATTGGCTAACAACAAAATCCAGAGATACAAGCTTCCAAACTTAAACTCACGCCACTTAGTATATAACCAAAGGCCAGATTCGGGGCTGTTACTGAGGGACATAAGTGTCATTATCCTATCATCAACATTGGTGTGATGCATGGTGATGACAGCCATCTTAATTTCACCATATTGTGCTCTATTAAAATTTGAAAATGTATTTGGAATTTGTGGCATTCCCTTTCGGTATAAAGATTTGACAAAGGCTAAGCTAACATTATCAAATCCATTCAGAAATGTGCAGGAGGTTCTAATCTAAGTTGGCAGGAGCTATTGCAATGCTAGCCAAAGAGCCCTAACCCAGTGGTGTACAACAGGGGTGCTGCAAGACTGCTGTGAAATGCCAAAAAATAACATGCATCCCACAGGACCTGTGAGCGAGCATTGCAGCGAAGCAGTGATGGGCTCCCAAATCTCTGTTCGGATGTCTGTCGACCCTCCCTCAAAAGTTCCAATGCTCCTTCAGTGCTGCTTAGCAGGTGCATGTTTTCATCATAATTCCATCGTGATCATTGCATGTTTTATCTGTCATTGATTCAGCTAGGTCATTAAAACAAGATTGAGAGTCATATTAGGAATTCATGTATCAACCCGTCCACAGAATTGAAGCACGAATGGGACTGCCCTAATATTTGCCTCTCAAATGTCATATACTTAAAGACAATTCAGAAAAGGCCTCATGGCAGTGGCCTAGTTAGGTTCATGTATACATGCATCTACATTGGTGCTGAGTCTCTCTCTATATTCAGTTTTGACACCTTGTATGTGTATCTAGGCATGTACAACATAAGTTTACCGTGTGTGTATACAAGATAGATTAACTCGAGAAATAGATGAAGCTTTCTATAACACAAAAATGGCTCGAGTATTAGCCACCCTTTGATAACAGTTAACTGTAATTCCCCAAAAGTTGTGTCTAGTATCAATTTGATACTACCTGTCTGCCTTTTGTGCAGGCATACGAGCTCTGGCATGGTTTTCACTTTCATGTTCAGCTTTTTTTTGTTTTTTTTTCTGAGGATGCAGCAGTGTGATAAGCCATGATTTGATGTTTTGGTGTTTTGAGGGCACATGAGCCATGATTTATTTGTGTTTATTGCTCTTATGTTATTGTGATGGTGGTCAAATAGGTGCTTTTCATCACGAATTAGCTTTAGTTTGAAGTTAGTGCTTCATTGTCTTGTAGTTTTCTCTTGTGTGGTTGTCTGAATTCCTTGCACTATTAAGGCAAACATGCATTCATACTATTCTCGCATATTTGTGATCTCTGTCAAACTTTTCATATGTATACAAAAGCAGCAACCAACGAAGCTCTATTCTTCACAGCTGTTTTTAGAAGGTGTGCTCATAAGTGGGGTTTCAGCTTTTCAGTATCTTCTGCCAAAAGTACCTTCTGATATAATTTTTATTTCGCTTGGCTAAAACCAAAACATTCAAAATTTTCATGTTTAGTTTTTCCTTAGTCTTACCGAACAATCAGAAAGTGCATTCTCAAAAGCCTTGCCAGCGCATCTGTCTTATTAGGTATCTAGAAACAATAAAAAAAAATGTTATGATTGGAAACATGAGATCTTTGTTTACTAAAGCTAATCATATACTGCTAGTGTCAAGTACAAACTCATCTGAGGTAAGGTGGGCTTTCTGAAGTTGCTTTTTAAAGCAGCCTCCATTGTTTGAGTTGAGCCTACTCTTTTCATGCTGTTTTGGTGTGATCTAACTGAAAGCAAAGACACAATTGCTGCCCTTCCTTATGAAAGCCCTACACACCACCGAATTCATTCAACAAGCATTTTGTCAGCCATGACTAGTAAGAGTAGTTCTCTTCGTTTTGCAACACCAAAAAACTCTTAAACAAGACCACTTCAGAGAAAGGTTTTTTTTATTGTACAAGAGATCTACTAGCTTCTGCATTTCCTTTCTTCTCTAACACACATAAAAGAAAGCTTGTTACCTGGTGACTACTATATAGAATCTGTTACCTAGAGCTATATATATATATATATATATATATATATATAATGTTTTTTTTTCCAGATGTAACCTATAGCAGCATACCGGTATTTAACATTGGCTTGGAGAGCAGTTATTACATTACTGGCCACTCTCGAATGCTGGCTCCTATTGGGAGATGACAGCAGAATGTATGCAGTTGAATTGTTAGAAGTTAGTACATATTACAGTATATGGGGGAGTTTGCTCATGTTGTATTGCAGCTAGAAATTATTATTCTGAATCCCTTCGTTTAAGCAAGACACAAGGGCTGAAATACACGGCAACAAATTCTTATTGGAAAATGGAATGGGCCATAATATAGGTAAAAATTTGTCCCATTAGGAATAATTGCCAATAAATGTGGAATTCAAGAAGGGATGACTAATATGGGCTACATAGATGACAAAAAGTAAATGGATTATTCTGACTCCTATTTGTAGTTCCCATAGCCATAACGCCATGCAAGCATCTCTATGCATAAAGGAAACTGTGATCAGGTGCCCATTATACAGCCTTATATTAATCAAACGGTATTGTAAACAAAACAGCTTTATGAAAATTGCCTATATAGGCCCTAGTTCGCATGCTAGTTTTTTTTAAATCAAGCATTCCAGTTTTCTTCAGTACCCGAGAAGACTAACAATGAATAACATACAGTTGTAAATTTAGATAAAATGTTGCATTTTTGCTGTATGTTTGTCCTCAAGGGAGTGTTGTGTGCGGGACTAATATGACATGGCACTACGCACACATGTCCATAGGCATGGGTGGAGGGTGAGGGGATGCTGGGGGAACTACAAAATTGGTTCCAGAAACAAAGGAGTTAGGGTACAATCTGTTCACATTGACACAGTGCATCGAAATAGCAGAATAGGAATACATGCCCCTATGGCTGGCATTTCTGGATATAAAGGGAGCCTACAACAGTGTAATTCAAGACTTGTGGCACACACTGGGCACACTAGATGTGGAACATGGAGCAACTAATCTCTTAAAAGATATCTATAAAAGTCTCAAGGTGATTATAAAATGGAAAAAAAAGGTATCTGAGCCTATAGAGATACAACGGGGCTTAGACAGGGGCTGTCACCTTTGTTGTTCACACTGTACCTACAAAGATTAGAGGCTAAATTAGAGAGGAGCAGACTTGGCTTCAACCTTTCTTTTGTCAAGCAGGGAGAATAGATTGAACAGTCATTACCAGGACTGATGTACGCAGATTATGTAGTACTAATGGCTGACAACAAGGAAGATTTGCAGGGATCGATGGACATCTGCAGTAAAGAAGGAGCTAGGTTAGGTTTAAACTTGAGTAATGAGAAATCAGCAATCATGATTTTTAATCAAAATAAAGGTGGCAAGCATAGGATACAGGAGCTAGGTTACACTGGAGGTAGTGGATAAGCACAAATATTTTGGCATGTGGATAAACAATGGAGCTGCGTACATAACAGAACACAAAAGGTAGGACTTAAAGTAACAGGAATGCAGCTGTGATGAAAAATAGGGCACTACAATAGGTGATAACTAATAGGTACAAGTAAATAATTACAATTGGTACAAAGTGGTCGAGAGGGATTTGGAAAGGAGTGATGATTCCTAGTCTGACTTTTGGCAATGCGGTCCTGTGCGTAAGATCAGAGGTTTGAGAAAGGTTGGAAATTAAGCCACGTGGGGTAGGTAGGCTTGCTTTGGGAGCACATGGAAATGCACCAAATAGAGGGTACAGGGAGACAGTGTGGTCACCATTTGAGAGCAGAGAAGCTAGCAGCAAGACATAGGAGCGATCGAGAGAAATGGGGGAAAAGCAGTGGGCTAGGAAAGTTTTCTGCTACTTGTACATGAGGAATGTTGACACAAAGTGGAGGAAGTGAACCAGAAAATTGTCGAGCAAATATCTGGACAGCAACAGGAGGCCAAACCAAGAATCATCGGTTAAGGGCAAGGTCTAACAAACAGAGAGGGGTCTGTGGGAAATAGGGATGCAGACGAAATCAGCACTGGGAACATACAGAATTTTCAAGCAGTAAATTGCCAAAGAAAATATCTACAATAATTCTAGGGAAAGATCTTTGTTGTTTGAAGTCAGGACGGGACGGGAGTATTGCGGACTAAGATGTACCGAACCAACTATCAAGGGAGAGACACGTTATGCGGTGTGTGTGAAGAGGAAGAAACGGCTGAACACCTGATATTTTTCTATAAAGGGTTTCGTCCTACAGTTTAAAGCAACAGGGTGGATTTTTTCAAAGCGTTGGGGTTTGGGGGAGTGCAGACAACGTAGAAATAACCAAACAGAGATTATCTGTTTGGTGGCTAAAATTAAGACGAGTGGAATGTAACCCTCCACTAAGTACAATTACATACATACTACTTCTCTGCAGTCACACATATTACTATATAGTCACGGCTAGGTGGTGTGAGCCGCCGCCCAATCTAAATGGTTCAGCCATCCATCCATCCATGGTGAAATCATATGGTGAGATGTGGAATGACGCGATGACGCCTCTAGCAGACCGCGGCCGGCGCCAGCCGAGACGGCATGTAGCCATGCGAGTGTGGCTTATTAAACAGTCGTCAATTAACACTTGCGTCTCGTCAATCTCGTCACATGCTCGGCAGACGACCACGACATGGAGGCAGCGGCAGGATGCTCGACAACGCCGTGAGAAACGCACCGTTGTAATAGAAGTCTGAAAACTCCCGCAGCGCAGGGGCGCAGTGCCCCGGACACAAAACTTCACTACACATGGCTTCGCCTTCAATGCCTACAGCTCCGCTCCGGGTAAATTCCTTGTTGGCGTAACCTTCTCCTCGCACGGGCGCGGTACGTCGGATGGACTTTTTCGCGCCTGTGGCGCTCGTGCTGTATCAGTCATGCCAGATTATACCTTTCTTGCGCCTTGCGGCGCTCTACCTTCAAAATAGCATAACTGATTTTTCCAGAGGAGCAGTAGGGGCCGTAGTAGAGACCGGGCCTGCTCTCTTGTAGTAGTATCTTCGCTTGTGCCAGGCTTTTCGTATGCTGCTCTCCGTGACTTTCCAAAACATTTCAACTCAAAGTGAAGTTATTTCGAAATTAGAGCGCCGCAAGGCGCAAGAAAGGTATAATCCGGCATGCAGCAGGAGCACCGCAGGCGCGAGAAAGTCCATCCGACAAACCGCGCCCGTCCGCTCAACCCGTTCGTAGTTGAACAGCCCAAAAAACCAGTTTCGGCGATCCGAAGAGTGGAAACGGTGGTTCACGAGATGGGAGCGCTATCTCAGGACTTAGGAAGCAAGCTGACGAGAAGCAGGTAAACGCCCTCGTCTATGCCATGGGTCGTGAAGCCGAATATTACCTAGCTCCGCGACGCCGAGAAACTCGGCTACGACACAGAAACCCGAGCGTTAGCGAAATATTTTGTGCCGCGGACGAACGTCAAACACGAGCGTGCGAAGTTCAACAGCCGGAAGCACGAAGCGCACGAGACAGTCGATACGTTCGCCGCCGAACTATTCAGACGAGCCGAAACCTGCGAGTACGGCGATCAGAGGAACTGACTGATCCGAGATAGGCTCGTGGTCGGTCTCAAAGACACGCCGTTAAGGGAGAAGCTGCAACTTAACGCCGAGAAGCCGCCGCCACCCCTGCTCGCAACTCCAAGAGTAAAGGAAAGTCAAATCAGTAGGCTCAGAAAAACCAGCGCGAGCAGACTGCGCCGACGTGCAAGGGGTGCGGCTCAACGACGCTTCCACCATCACACTTTGTGTGCCCAGCGAACGGCAAAACGTGCAGTGCTTGTGTCAAAAAGGGACGTGTACACTTCGCCGCCGTGTGCTTATCCGCTTACAAAAGGCGTAACAGAGGTGCGACAGTCAACGGCTTGCCCATGAAGTTCGAGGTAAACACTGGCGCGGATATAACCGCTATACCAACGAAGAAGTTATGGGCAACTTAAAGCAAGCAAAAAAACAGCTGCTTGGACTTAGCAGGACCAAAATAGTAACGATTGGACTGTTCAGTGCAAGCCTGTGCTGGAGTGGCCGGTTGTGTCAAGAATAAATTTATGTGATCGACAGAGTCACGCACTTCTTGGACGTCTCGCGATCAATTACTTTAGATGTCCTACCAAGCGTTCTGGAGGTAACAGAGTCAACCTGCTAGGTCAGCGACCCATCCAACATTCTATGCCACTTTCTATACCTGATACCTGTACAACATTCTATACCTGACTTCATGCCTGGGTCTAGTCAAGACAAAATACAAGATGATGATATTCCTATGTGCTATTACGTACCTGAGGTGAGTACCTCTGCCCATGTTGCTCTATGCCAAACGTGAGTTAAGAGACTAGAGTGCTTGGGTGGCATCAGAAAAGTTGAAGAGGCCACAAAGTGCTGCGCAGCTATGGCAGTTGCAAAAAAAAAAAAAAAGGAGGCAAGCTTCAAATCTGCATCGACTTTGAGGGGTTGAAGAACATTCTGCGTGAACAAGTCTTAATGCCCACCATCGATGAATGCTTTGCCAAATTCTCTGGAGCTACATGTTTAGCAAGCTCGATACAAGTTCCGGTTATTGGCAAGCTCCACTGGCAGCCGAGTCCCAGAGGTACACCACTTTCGTGATGCCATTTGGCCGTTTTCAGTTCCTCCGATTTCCACAGCACCTGAATTTTTCCAGAGGGAAATGCTAAGAGTGCTAGAAGGCCTGCACAGCCAAGCATGTCTGCTAGACGACATGATAGTGTTTGGCTGCATGAAGGAAGAACATGATGCATGACTCCACAGAGTACTTCTTAGCATCACCTTAAATGCAGCAAAGTGTGTACTACACCAGCAGTCAGTGAGATTCCTCAGGTACTTTGTATCGGCAAACAGTATCAGTGCTGATGCTGAAAAGGTCAACGCGGTCTGTCATCTAGCAGAGCCAGCAGATGCAACAGAAGCGAGATCCTTCTTGCGATTGGCTAATCACCTGACCAAATTTCTCCCAGGGCTCTCGCAGCTCACAAAACTGTTACGTGACCTACTTCACAGTGATGCTTAATGGTGCTGGGATACACCACTAGTAGAGAGCTTCAATGCTATTAAAAAAATAACACTGACGACGACACTGGTGCTCACCAACTACTACCCTTGCAGTCATCTCACTGTGTCTCTAGATGCATCACCGTACAGTCTTGGGGCAGTCCTCTTACAAGAGACAGCAGGTCATAGGCTTCCAGTTGCCTATTCCTCAAGATCCCTCTCTGACATGGAAACACAATATGCACTAATAGCCTTAGACCTTAAAATGGAAAAATGACAGCAAGCAATGGATGGATAATGGACCAATATGAATAATCAGTTAGGATTATCCAGAATGTGAACTTTGCTCAGGCACCTTTTGAATTCTGAGGAAAGTAAAGCCACGTACACACAAAACATAAATAAAATGTTACATGCATATGACAAAACTGAAAAAGCTTTTATCGATGAGATAGCCACAAGGTATTTATCTTGGGCGAAGCCAACTCCTCATGTAGATTACACAGGCACCAAAAACAGACAATTAGATGAAGAGATTAGCAAAGCGGAATTGAGAGCAGTTCTACAAAAGCTTAATACTACATCCGCGCCGGGACTAGACGGAATAACAAACAAGACGATCCGAAATCTCGATGATGCCTCTGCAGACCAACTTACCAAGTATATAAACAAATGCTGGCAATCCGGTGCAATACCACAACAATGGAAAATGGCCCAGATTATTCTAGTACCTAAACCAGGCAAGCGGTTACAGTTGGAGAACCTGCGACCGATTTCACTCACGTCCTGTGTGGGCAAACTCATGGAGCATGTTGTCCTTATGAGACTGACCAACTATCTCGAGGACAACGACATTCTCCCCCTTACAATGTTGGGCTTCCGGAGAAATTTGTCTACACAGGATGCAATGCTCCAACTTAAGCATCGAATTATACATAACACAAGCCGGAAGACCAAAGCTAGCCTAGGATTGGACCTAAAGAAAGCTTTTGACAGTGTTACCCACGGAACAATATTAAACAGAATAAATGAGCTAGGCCTAGACCAACGAGTATACACTTACATACAAAACTTCCTTACTAACAGAAAAGCACACATTAAGATAGAAGCCTTAACTCCGAAGAACTACAAATCGTAAGCGCAGGTATGCCCAAAAGTTCCGTAATATCACCGATGCTGTTTAATCTGGCTCTGATCGGATTACCGTCAAAGCTACAGGAAATCGATGGCAGCAATCATACCATCTACGCTGATGATATCACCCTCTGGGTGAGCGATGGCAACGATAGACACATTGAAAACACATTACAACGTGCAATAGAAGCAGTTGAACAATACCCAGCAGGAACCGGACTCACGTGTTCAGCAGAGAAATCTGAGCTCCTCATTTACATATATACCATCGCGACGTGGCCGAAAACCACGCAAGTACGAGGAACGAAACAATCCGGAAATTTACCTAACTACAGCGGATGGTACGCCCACACCCAAGGTTGACAAGATCAGAGTATTGTGGCTCATCATTGAAAGTAGCGGCGACAATGGAGAGACCATACGTAAATTAGACAATATAACATCTCAAATCATGCGGCTACTCAAACGAATAGCCAACAAACATAGTGGAATGAAAGAAGACAATCTGCTTAGACTATTCCAAGCATTTATACTAAGCAGAATAGTATATGTGGCATCGTACCTACAATGGTACTCGTCAGAATGATACAATTTAGGCTGCTTAATCAGAAAAATTTACAAGCAAGCAATCGGTCTCTCCATCACCACCAACAACGATAGACTACTGCAGCTAGGTCTACACAATACACTGGGTGAGCTAATCAAGGCACAGCACATAGCACAGTATGAATGCCTGTCCAAACTAAAACAGGTAGGCAAATATTGAATCGCCTCGGTATAGGGTATCATACCCAATATGGCATCAAAGCAGATATACCCAGACACATCAGAGGCACGATAACTGTCCTTCCAATATCCAAGAATATGCATCCCACTCACTATCAGGGTAGGTGGCAAAACGGAGCCTGCGATATACAGAAATTGGTAACAGCAAGGACACCACATTTGTAGATGCAGCTAGATACAGACACAAGCGTGCCTATACAGCAGTGGTGATAAATTGCGAGGGAAAATGCGCGACAAGCGCTACAGTGAACACGCCACACGTATAAACCGCAGAGGAAATAGCTATCGCGTTAGCCATAGCACAAACGCAAGGAGATGTAATCATCAGTGATTCCCAGACGGTGATACAAAACTTCGCCAACGGTCGAATCTCCCCCGAGGCACTACAACTTCTAAAATCAGGTAATAACCCCGACAAAAGTGTGCATCTCGACCCCTGCTCACACACTACCAGATGGTAGCAATGAGGCAGCGCCCCGCATGGCTCAAGAGCTTACGGACCAAGCCTCGGTTAGCCCCGCTTCACCAACTACCAACGAGTGGGAGTGGCAAGATCGAATGACCAGATTTCACGAAATTGCACAACACCATAGATTGCAGAGGCGCACATTCCCGCCGCTTCACCCAAAATTAAGCAAAGAACAGTCTGTCAAATGGTGGCAGTTACAAACCAGATCCTATCCGAGTCGAGCTATCATGTACCTAATACACCCAGATTTGTACATGACTGACAAGTGCAGACATTGCGACTCTAGAGCCACCCTAGAGCATATCCGATAGGAATGTAAGGGTATAATACACAGTAAGATTGGTGCAGCCTCAAACAGCGACAACCTCCGCGCACGCTGGAAGTCTGCGTTGCTCAGCTCGGACCTGCGGCACCAACTCTGGGCCGTCCAGCGAGCCGAGGAAGCCGCCAAGGGCCAACAACACTTGGCCGACACCTAGGCGGGGTCCAGACCCACCCCAACGAATCGCAGGGCATTTAATAAAGTTATTTGAATGAATGAACATGCTTACAGAAAAACCAAGGATGAGCACAAAATGTAGAAGTTTAGAGCTTTTGTGCAGCATGTTACTCATCTGAATCTGTGAGGAAAGCATAACGAGGGCTAACATAGTTATTGCCTCCCTGTTTGTACATGTACAGCAGGTCATAAAATTCCCTATGGTGCTGAACATTTTCAATTATGACATTATGAGCTGTGCTCTCTACAACAAAGGCATAAAAATGCTCATCAAAATATCTTGTGTCAAGAATGGTGGCAAAAACAAACAACTTTAGGTTACAAACTGCAATCAGTGTCACTTTAGCAAACTCTGGAAGGTCATCATCTGGTACAAGCAAAGGTACGACAGCCCCCACACTTAGCGTCCTTCCAGAGACAGTAACAGAATCCGCACAGTGCACGTCTGCTGTATTCGGCCAGAGTTCTCGAAGTCTGTCTTTCAAGAGGTCAGGTAATGAGTCTGGCTCTAGCCTCTTGCTCCCTATGACGGTCAGTGATTCTTGAGGTTGTGTCAAAGCATACATAAGTTGCATTTGATGTCGACGACTCAGTGTTGAAGAAATGTTCTTGAAGTTGCGTACTTTCCTAGTGAGAGACTTAAAAAATTGGTGCTTTGCTTCAAAACGCATGCAGGACAATTTAGAAAGAGGGCCATACAAAAGTAGAAAGCTGGGGTAATGAGTCAGATAGTGCATCTTTGGGATAATGCTGACATCTGCAAAAGTTTCCTTAAATGCACTGTAGAAGTCCTCAATAAGCACCTTCAAATAGGCAACAGAACCACGAGACACCTGTGGTGCAAGAACAATGTCCACTATAGCACGGAGTTCGAGGTATACTTGATACGCAGGATTTCCTTCTGGGACACTGTCTCCGACAAGCAGAGAGAAAAAACGAAAAAAGCAGAGCTTTTCAGCAGCTGACCCCTTGATGGTTGTTCTTCCGAACACTGCTGCACGTGACAGGGGTGGCAATCGAGACTTTTTGTCCCCTCCTCGAAGAGGAAATTTGGCAAGCCGCTCATTCAGCTGGTCTAGAGTTAGAAGCTGACTTGATACAATGTGCTGGATGACATGCTTCATGACAAATGGGATGACCCCTTCATAAAGGTCATGCATAACGTCTGGTGGCAACCCTTGAGTCACATCAAAAGAATTAAGAGCACTTAGACAGCTTTCACCTGTAACACCATAGGTATTAGAGAGAGTTGGATCTTGCTTTATGAGTTGAATATGACGAGCATGCATTTCCTTTGTTCTAATAACAAAGTCATCCTCATGCCATTTGTCATTAATTTCATTTCTGGTTGCCATGCAATACCGGCAGATAGGGCCAGATGAAAAACATTCGCGGAAACCACCAAGTTGGTGGCTTGATAAGTTGTCACCACTCACAAACAAAAGTGAGCCTTTCACAACTTCTCCGTTAAGCTCAATGCCATTTGCTTCTAGTTGCTGCAGATCTTTAAGAAGTGGTTCAAGAATTTTATGAAGAGTGAATTTGGTCACAAGGGATGTCCTTGCAAGCATTACAAGGTATTTATCATTCAGCTTTGACTGCAATTGTGGTGGAAGATTTAAGATTGTTAAGTACCCGGCCAGAAGTTTATGCTTTCCACGTTTGCTTCCCAGGGGGTTACAGATTTCAAAGTCATCAAAATAGAGCTGAATGGCCAATAATCTTTTTGTGCTGGCGTTTCTAAATATGCTGTGCTTTTTATAATAGCTGCCATCAGATATGTCTTGCAAGAGGGTTGAACATGATTCTTTGAATTCTCCAAAAAGCTTGCGCACCCCAGCAACCGCTTTTATAGTTTCTAGGATCGGAACATATTCGAAGCACTCATCTTGGGAATCTGAAAGATACATGGCTTTAGGAGACACAAAAGGAAATACACTTTTCCAATAGTTCTCCCGCCCGGATTTCGTCGCAAGATGCTCAAGCCTTGTAATTTCCACTGAATTAAATGTTGCTTTGAACTCTGTAATGAAGTGGAGCAAATCATTGGCAATTTCATTAGTCGTGCTTTCCGGTAATTGTCTCCCCTCTTGCCACTTCAACAGCAGAGAGGACAAATGCATTGCACATTGATCACTGGTGTCAAGCACCGCAGTATTACTGCTACATCCCTGTTCAGGCTCTTCATCACTGGACATACTGAAGGAGTCCTCGATTGCACCATGTTCACTGTTGAAGTGTACTGGCTCCACAGGGGTCTCACTGGTACTTGTTAGGAACAAATGGTTGTGGTGTTGCCTGACATGCTTCCGGAAGGTGCTATACAGTCTGTAAGTCTTGACACACCCTTCCAGATTGCAATGCCAGTTACTCTCTGTGCCATGCCATGTGCAGAAGTGCCGGAAAAGGGTAGCTAAGGAACACATTCTTTGGTGGCATCGGGGACAAGCATATGCATTCGTCGAGTCCATCTGGAATAGCAAAGTACATTATTGAGAAAGAATGTAGTAATACATAACTATAAGAACTAGACAGAACGCGAAAGCTCCAGTGGCACCTGAATATCACCATTTACACTGTTAAACATCTTGCAATCACAGGAAGTTATCATTTGTATTTAATAAATTTAATAATTTAATAAATAGACAAACAGCCCATGCATTGTGCGTTGTGAAATACAGTTATCTTAATACTTGTATGCTGGTTTCATCCATCAGTTGGGAAAGAACATAGCATGTGATAGAATGCCTGATGCAAACAGGACAATATGGTGTCAGCAAATTAAGTTTTTGAAGTACTTGTGTGCTTGATAGCAACCCACCCAGTCAAAAAAACACCATTGAGTTCAATGGAATCTTTCAATAGGAGGTAATAGGTTCCAATTGGACCCAATGAAGTCACTGTATGAGTAATACCATGACCCCCAAAAATATTTCATAATAGTAATAAGCATAATCATAATGTATAACTTAAGCGAAATATCTTTATATTTTTGTGTGATCAATGGGTGAGAACCGTTTAGCTTTTTGTGAAGTTAAAAATCTCCTTTGGAACTACCGATTTATTTTGAACTACTAGCACGACTTCGTCAACCAATTTTTGCTTATATTGAATGTGTCTTGCCATTTACACCAGTCTATTCTGAGGACCCTTCTTTGTCTACCGCCCTGACAGCAGTCATCAGCTCTGACTTGACTCCTGCGCAGACGCAACAGCTGCTTGATTTGTTGAAAAAAAAAACACGCTACTTCTTTTGACGTCTATCCATTGATCTTGGGCCAAGCAACCGTTGCAGAGCATTGCATTCTGACAGACGACATATCTATCGTGTGGCGCCGCCCATACCGTGTGTCTCTAGCTGAGCGGAAAATCATTGACAACGTCGCCGACATGCTGGCGTGGCATATATAGACCTGACGAAGGTCTCCCACAATGAAGGGACGCACTATGGGCATACATGTCATTGAACAGAGCTGCCACTGAGTGTTCATGATTGAGTGGGCTTCCAAATCTGTGTCATATATCAAGGCTAAGATACATCTGTGGTTTTACTTTTCTTTTTCTTTCTTTTCTTTTCGTTTTCTGGGTCATTCCATGCTAAGTGTCCCAGACTTGGCAGCTCGACCATTGCAGACGTTTCTGGTTAAGTGGAGCATATTTGACAAAAGAAGTCTTTCTCCCTCATGATCTGAAATTTTGTTCGCTTATGTAAAAGTGTTATCAACAAAAATTGTATGAATTATCTCTGTAGAGAGCTTGGAAAGCCCTGCCTGTGTATCCAGAGAGGCTTTGCTTAGACGCGTGTTTATTATGATGATTTAAAAATTTATTTCTTCCACTGCTTGTTACATATCCTCAAAAGCAAAAGAAATATTTTGTGTAAATTTTTTTTTAGAAGACTTGGTCTCTCCCTGAACATCACAAAACCTTTTTATGATTGGCTGTAAGTCATACTTCTTTTAATTCGAATGCTCACAGGCACAAAGGGTATAAAGTTTGCACAAAAGAAAGGGCGTGTCCATCATTACCATAACTACAGTGAACTAGAATGCCGTACACTTTGCCATAACTATAACCATCACTACAGTGTTAGTCCAAGAGTGCCAATTATGCCAATAAGATAGCACTGTTGGCACCGACCGAGCGTTGCCTAATGCAGGTTTATCAGG